>NC_134463.1:35957797-36557797 GCF_047948215.1 Lycorma delicatula
TTTAATTTGGTTGTTAGAATTTCAGTATGATTTTATTTCACTCTTTACCCAGGAATCAGGGCGAAATATTTCCGTAGCCGTAACTCACTAACTCCAGCGTTTCCAGGCTCATGTTTACATGAACTTTTTTCATTATTTTCGCTAGCAGAATGAGCTCAGAAAGCGCCGGTAACATTACGTGAATCATTTTGTACGTATTTTTTTTACCGACTTTTCGAAGAAAAGTTCGGTTTTACTTTCGGTCGGATGGTGAAAGTTGTGGTGGAGAGGTAAAAATGGATTTTCTTTACGTTTTGAGATACAAAGACTACGAAAATACTATTTACTTAAAATCGGGTTTCCTTGTATGTACACGTATATAAAGGCCTACGTATAAAATTTTGCACGAAAATCTCCAAAACTATTAAATCAATTTCACTGAAATTTAGATATTTTATAATAGTGTATTCTACTATAGTTATAGTTACTGTTATAGTTGTGCTTGTAAAAATTTTGAATATTGGTTGAATAGTTCTTGATTTAAGCTCAATTTAAGGCCGAAAAAATTAAACTAATCAAACAATTTTTTATTTTTTATGGAAGTGATTTCTTGATGTGTAACTATTTTTTTAACGATCAAAGTTTTCTGTAAAATTTTACATTAGAATGAGATGATACTATTTCAAAAAGAAACAAAATAGAATAACTAAGTCAGCCATCTGGCATTTTTTCATGTTTTTTTCATAAAAATGTATTCTATTTACTTTTTCGAAAGATGTTCAAATAAAATTTACTTAATATTTACTGTAATTTCGAGGTATTCAAAATTACGAAACGGTTAAATAAATAAAATTCACGTTTTTTATTTAAAAAAATAAAAACAAATCACATGTTTTGAATAGAATAAATAAATAAAATAATATGGAATAACAACTAACCTGATAAGCAAACATATTAAATATATACATATATAAAATTAAAAAAAAAAATCAAAAGAGATTTCTCATCTATAAAATAACTAAAACGAAGAAAAAGATTGTAATTAAAGAATAATTCATATATTTCAAAAAGTTGTTATATGAAAAGACTAAATGAAAATAGCCCCTAGCTAAGACAGAAGAAGATTAAGCAGTAGTAAGAAACAGATATAAAAAAACACAAAACAAAAACAAGAAGTCATAGAGAATATGCGCTATGAAACACACGAGAATCAACTTCGTCATTTTTAATAACGAAAAAAAAGATTGCTATATTTTTCACGTATATGCACGCAAGGGCGTGTGCTTGTATTGATTACTGCTAGCAAAATATTGTAGTATATCATTTGTTAGCTAATAAAATTATTAAGTAGTACACAAAAGCATTAAATATCAGGAAAAACAATTATTTTTTACATAATTTTTTTTATGTTAACGGGTAAGAAAAGTGGGTCATAGAGTATTAAAATTATATGAAAAAAGATTATTTACCAATCTGCTCAAATATACGTCGACGCCGAATATAGGTCAACCACCCCTGCCCAGAAAATAGTATTTTATTACAATATTTTACATTATACATACTAACTTAAATTTTATATCTGAATAGCATCATAATAAAAAAATAAAAAATGTAAGATTGTATATTTGGTTTTTATTGACAAATATTCTAAAAGAAATAATAATGATTACAGTTTCAAATTTGTATTTCCTTGTACGAAGTAAAGGAAGTATTGTAATCGCGAAAAATTTCGGTTTTCAGATTTCAACGGAAATATCCATTTTGATTAGTTTCAGCGTGACGTCTGTACATACGCATATAGTATGTATGTATATACATAACTCAAAAATGTTTAGCCATAGGATGTTGAGATTTTGGATTTAAGGCTGTTGTAACATCTAGTTGTGTATTTCCCTTTTTGATTGCAATCGATTGAACTAAAAGTGTCCAAAAAAGTCCAAATTCCAAAAGAATCTGGATTTTGGTTTTTTTCTTAACTACAGTAATCCATTCTCATTGAGAGCTATTCAACGATATATCATAAGTGGTACTTATTTTCATTGGTTTCAGAGTTATACCAAATGAAATTTTAATAAATTTAATGTTTGGATCTTAGAAGGGGATGGCACATCGGTTCGAATCAGACTTCATTTCCTTTTTTTTTTAACTTTTTGTTTTTAATTTAAATATATTGATTTATTAATAATTATTAACTCGGGATTGTAAAGAAAAAATAATAATGATAAATAATTCAATAATAATAAAAACAATTTAAATCAGAAGTTATTAGTTAAATAAAATTTTAGGTACTTTTAAAAATGTGTATATGTAATTTAATAGCCATTTTTACATATGTGTATATGTAATTTGGTGAAACATCTGATTATTTAATATTAATTGAATATTATAATTTAGATTCGTATAATTTTATCGTATAATTTTTTAAAAAGTGGACACTAACTAAAACCTTTTTAGTTAGTGTCCACTTTTTACATTTGTATGTAAGAAAAAAAGAAAGACAAGGGACATTTAAAATGTGAAGGAAATTAGAGAAGAATAAATTGCTAGACAGAATGAAAAAATGAACTAATGAGATGAATGAATCCGAGAGGATAATTAGAACAAATCAAAATAGGGAAGCAAATTTATTGGGACAAAAAAATACTGGAAAGATTACGAGGAGCGGAGAAAAAGGGAGGCCAGAAAATATTAAAGATTATTATAGATGATTTAAAAGGAAATGGAAGGTATCATGAACTTAAGAGTTTACTGGAAAGACGTGAATAGCGATGGACAGTTATGGTGCAAGGCACCGGTGTCAGAGTAGATAACCACAAATGATGTCAGTAAAAATATTTAATATTATTTAATTTCCATTTTTAATAAATTACTTACCAGAGTAAAAGATATTCCAACCGAATTATTTTAAGTAAATTAAAATATTTCCTTTAATGGTATCGGTATTACGTATTGATATTTTTCATAAATAAATACTAATTTAGAGAGAAAAGTCAATTACCTTGACTTTTCTCTCTATACATTTAACATTTTGAACATTCAAATACGTACTCAAATATTAAATAATCAGAGCTATCTCAAAATAGTTCATTTTATTTGGTCAAATTGTATTTATTTGAATGCATTACTTGAACTATTTAAATGTTTTTTTTTTTGTCTTCAGTCATTTGACTGGTTTGATGCAGCTCTCCAAGATTCCCTATCTAGTGCTAGTCGTTTCATTTCAGTATACCCCCTACATCCTACATCCCTAACAATTTGTTTTACATATTCCAAACGTGGCCTACACAATTTTTCCCTTCTACCTGTCCTTCCAATATTAAAGCGACTATTCCAGGATGCCTTAGTATGTGGCCTATAAGTCTGTCTCTTCTTTTAACTATATTTTTCCAAATGCTTCTTTCTTCATCTATTTGCCGCAATACCTCTTCATTTGTCACTTTATCCACCCATCTGATTTTTAACATTCTCCTATAGCACCACATTTCAAAAGCTTCTAATCTTTTCTTCTCAGATACTCCGATTGTCCAAGTTTCACTTCCATATAAAGCGACACTCCAAACATCTTTTCCTGACATTTAAATTAATTTTTGATGTAAACAAATTATATTTCTTACTGAAGGCTCGTTTAGCTTGTGCTATTCGGCATTTTATATCGCTCCTGCTTCGTCCATCTTTAGTAATTCTACTTCCCAAATAACAAAATTCTTCTACCTCCATAATCTTTTCTCCTCCTATTTTCACATTCAGTGGTCCATCTTTGTTATTTCTACTACATTTCATTACTTCTGTTTTGTTCTTGTTTATTTTCATGCGATAGTTCTTGCGTAGGACTTCATCTATGCCGTTCATTGTTTCTTCTAAATCCTTTTTACTCTCGGCTAGAATTACTATATCATCAGCAAATCGTAGCATCTTTATCTTTTCACCTTGTACTGTTACTCCGAATCTAAATTGTTCTTTAACATCATTAACTGCTAGTTCCATGTAAAGATTAAAAAGTAACGGAGATAGGGAACATCCTTGTCGGACTCCCTTTCTTATTACGGCTTCTTTCTTATGTTCTTCAATTGTTACTGTTGCTGTTTGATTCCTGTACATGTTAGCAATTGCTCTTCTATCTCTGTATTTGAACCCTAATTTTTTTTAAATTCTTAACATTTTATTCCAGTCTACGTTATCGAATGCCTTTTCTAGTTCTATAAACGCCAAGTATGTTGGTTTGTTTTTCTTTAATCTTCCTTCTACTATTAATCTGAGGCCTAAAATTGCTTCCCTTGTCCCTATACTTTTCCTGAAACCAAATTGGTCTTCTCCTAACCTATTTAAATGTATGAAAATAAAAAAAATTCTAACATTACAATAGTTAAAATTTATAAATTACAATAATTAGGAAAATAATTTTTTTGTTTAAATAAAAAAAAAGTGGTCGAACATGAAATTTGTATGTATGACGTTTACAAATTAGACATGCTTATTTTTAAATTAATAAATACACAAGTGTTCAATTGTACGTATAAGTTCAGGCAATCATTAACTTTTATTTTAATTAAAAATAAATTTTTGTTAGTAATAATGAATTTTTATCATTCTTAATGACAATTACTGTCATTAAAAGAATGAGGTCGCGTCCATAACTTTTTTTTAATGTGTAAATAAACAAATCATTCAATATAATGGTAATTTTAAATTGTAAGAAAAATATTTAAACGATTCGAAATCAACATTTATCGCATATAGTCAAATATAGCATAACGTCAATTTTATTATACAACTCTATTTTCTTAAAAATCCTTTGCGTACATTAAAATATATCGATTGGAAATTATAACATTAAGTTTATAAAATGATATATTTTTTTTTGTATTAGAGGGATTAAAGTTTAAATAACGATATGCAATTTTCTCAAAAATAAGAGAGGATATTTGATTTTTCCAGTACAAAAAAAATTCCTCGAAAAAAACTTGAGATAATATCGCCGGAGAAAATGGGTTAAATAAAATATCACACACACATACACACACACACACACACACACACAACGCTATGTATATTTTATTAATGTAAACGTATAATTAAATTATTCTTTTTATTATCACTAATTATCATTAAATCTGTTCGTTTGTGTATGTTTCGCCGGAACTTTAGACATCATCATCATCGATTAGTGTTCTTCCTGGCGGCAGGTTTCTTACACCATTATTGTCTCCATTAATAGAAAAGGAAGGAAAAGGTATGTGCCAAACCTTTTACTTCGTCTCCTTGCAGTTTCCAAACTTCACCTCATCTATTTACTTTTCATTCTTCTTTTTCGCTTCCTTTCTTCTAATGCAGTTAGCAGAACTTACAAGGAAGATTTTAGGAAGATATTTAGAAGGAAGATTCCTTCCTTCTAAATAAATACACGTCCTATACAGTTTTCTTTGCTTTTTTTTGTCCCGCATAAGTGATAAGTGTTCTCTCTTCATTAATCTGTTTTTTTTTAATTTCCTAATTCCTTATTTATCAATTCATCTACTTTATCCATTTTCCTTCATATATTCATCTCCAAACCCTAAATCCAATCCCTCTTTCTCCTCCTTAACGTCCACGCTTAACTCCTACAACAAGACACTCCATACATAGCATTTAGCCAACTTATTCCTTAAATGGAGTCCAGACTTTTACTGCATAATAATTTTCTCTTCTTCCTGAAGGTTTCTTTGCTATTGCTTTCTTCCTTATATTTCTATTGCGCTCTTCTACGCCTCTGTCACCATAGTCTCCAAATATATGTAACTGTTTTACTTTTAATTTTATTTTTCCTTCACTTGTCCTTACTACAAAATCCTTTTTATTTTGGTTAAGACAATTTTACACAATTTGTTATAACACGATATAAAAATATATGCATTTATTTATAAGTAAATAAAATAGATTAATAAATCTTTTATGTGGAATAACTATCCAAAGGGAAAAAAGTATTAAAATCTTGAAATTGGCCAAAGGAACTGATATTATTTTGCCAGAAACCGAAAATGTGTTACAAGCAATTATGAATGAATAATGCAGACTGATACAAGTAACGAGAACTTTCGTCCAAAAAATTCATCTTCTATGATAGTATTAATAATAAATCTAAGAATTAGAAAAAATATTGTTGAAAATTTTTGAAAAACATTCGAAGTGAATAATTTCTGTTACGTAAATAAAATTCAAATAGTATATTTGAAAACGTATGATGAATGACTCTCGACAGTCTTATTGAACAAATATTTACAACTCAGTATATACTAGTTTCATTATCCTCAGCAGTTTCCTGCTATGGAATAAAATATAATGTAAAAAACGTGTGGATGGAAAATTCAATCAACCAATAAAACTTTAAGAAAATACTCAAGACATTATCAGTGAAGCATAATGTAACGTTTTCCAACCAGTCAGTACCGTAATATATTAGATAAATTTTTCTTTTCTCCATTGATGCTTTATTATATAAATATTTGGAATTAATCAAACGGTTTGGATTTGATGTCACGTCATTATTACTGGCTAAATTATACAAGTTCTGCAAATAAAGTAATAAGACTTGTTTAGAAAAATTTTTTATTTACAATGCAATTACATATGGACTCTATCACGTTCGAAATAGTTTCCTTTGGAAGCCACGCAACGCTTCAAACGGTTTTCCCACTCTTCATAGCAGTGTTGGAACTAAGAAACCGGAGTATCTTTCACATAGTCGGTTACATTTTTTAAAATGTTTTCTGCTGTTTCAAAATGGTGTTCCATATTTGAAAACAAATATGTTAAGTTAAGTTTTTTTTAAAGTCGGGAACAAGAAAAGGTTTCAGGGACTAAGTCAGGTGAATAAGGTGGTTGAGGAACTACAGGAACGTTTTTCTTTGCCAAACACTCATTAATTGAGAGTACAGTGTGACAAGGTGCACTATTATGATGCAGCATCCAATTGTCTTTGATGACTGGTCTCACGTGGGCAACTCTTTTCCGGAGTCTTTAAAGAATTTCTCGGTAAACATATTGATTTACAGCCTGTCCTGCAGGCAAAAACTCCTTATGGACAATGCCATTACTATCAAAGAAACAAGTTAGCATGGTTTTGATTTTTGATTTGCTCATTTTTGCTTTTTTGGGACGTGGTGAGTCTGAAGTGTGCCACTATTTTCGCGTTTTATTTCTGGGTCTTACTCAAATATCCAAGATTCATCACCAGTTATAATATTTTATATTATAGAATCAGAATCAATTTCAATTCGTCCTAGAAGATCGCGGCACATTTCCAGTGCCGGGATCAGTTCTTTTTCTGTTCAACAGTGAGGTTTTTTGGGACAAATTTTGCACAAACGTTTTTCTTGTCCAATTCGTATGTTAAAATTTGATGGGCTGTGGTATGGTTATAACTCAATTGTTCTGCAATAATTCTGACGGTTAATCGCGGTCGTACCGTATCAAGTCTTTGATTCGCTCAACATTGTCGTTACTTTTTGACGTTAACGGTTTTCCAGAGCGTGGATCGTTTGCAACTGATCTCCGGCAATCTGAAAATACTTTAAACAACCTAAAAACTTTAATTTGTGACAGAGCGTCATCTCCATACGCCCTTTTCAATCTTGAAAACGTTTCAGTCTCATCGAGTTTAACACAAAACTTGATTGCACAACGTTACTCAAATAGTATCACTCATTTTTGCAACGCACAACAAAAACTCATTTCACGAAAAGTTTGTTTACGTCTCACGTAGAAACAGTAGACTAAACATATTAATACCTAATATAAATCAGCTGTTCATATAACCATATGTTTACTAGTAACTTTACAGTGTTGCCACTCTGGCTGCCGAAAAAAGTAGTCTCATTACTTTACTTACAGACCTCGTTTTTAACCTCTTTGCTTTCTTCTTCCACTAAGTTTTTTGTCTTAAGTAATTTTCTAGCTTGTTGTTCTTTTCCATCCCATTCTATTCTGTTTTAATTTCCTAGTTCTAACCTACTATTCATATACTTACACTCAATTACTAGTTCCATAAATTATAATTTTCTGTAACTATTTTTATCTCCTAAATATTGTAACACGTAGAAAATAATAACAATAAATATATCTTAAAGTACGCTCTTCCTATCGGAATACCAAAAGAAAGTTAACGTTATTTCTTACTAACTGTTTTGGAATTTTTCTGCCTGACATAAATAGAATATGACAATATTATTATGATGTCGCATAGCGAAATAATTCGTAACACTGTTTTTGTTTTTCACAAACAACATCATCAAAAATGATTACCGAATTTGATTCCGTTTCTTCGGGAGGAATAAACTGTTGGTTGTTATCTAAAAGGTTATCTAAATTTATACCTTCAATGTCAACACTTCCAGAGTTGGAGCTCGAGTCTCTTGACCAAAATACTGCAATCCAAGTGTTCGTGGGGTCAACGGGAGAGGAGTGGGTTGGAAAGGAATGACATTGCCTTTTTTGACGTTAGGCATCAAATGGGGAATTAACTCCCCATTTTTATACTGCTTCCTGAGATATAAATACTACTGAGGACCAGCGAGTTTCAATTTCCGTTCAGCGTGCGCTAACAAACGAGCAACGGTGCATCACGAGTATTCCATTTTTGAACAATGGTTAAGTACGAGAAATCCTAAAGAATCTTCCGCCCGGAATCTTCCACCCTGAAGATACCCTACGAATCCTATTACAAGGTGGGGCACAGTGGAAGACTGTGGAAAAATTCGTCAGGACGGTCATGAGAAAGCTGCAATTATATGAAGAGTCCCGCAGAGGAGAATGGCGCCGTAGGGCGCGGGGGCGGACAGGTTCTCGGCTGAGTGCCTAGGGGGGTCGTCTGGGTGCAATGAGGCAGGGGACACTCTGTTCGTGCGTCTGATGGTGGCCACTGGTAAGCGGAGTGACTGAGATTTCTGTCTTGACTGCTGTGTGGGTGTGTAACGCGTGGGTGTTGTGGCTGTTAGAAGCTTTGTCCTGTTTTCTGCAGGGTTCTTCTGTGATGTTGTTGTCGGTGTTTGTATTTGACGTCCTGTATGTGTTGCTTCTAGTGATGTTGTTTGTGTGGTGTTTGACATTTGTTGGTTTGTTATGTCTGTGTGTGTGGGCGATTCCCCCTTCTTCTGATGAAATGTTTTTATAAGCAGTCCCAGGAAGGGGGAAGCCAGGAGTGGGGAGGTTTAGTCGGTTGTGCGCAAGTATACATACGCCCTTGGTTATAACTGGCGGAACCTGTTAGCGAGCCCGACACTGCTTAGGCGAATGTAAATGGGGTTTCTTCACCTCTTAAGTACGAGAAGCTGTTCGGTCAGTTCATTGTTGCGAACAGGAGAGAAATTGAATTATTCATTAATAAAAATGTAAACAAGTTTCTTTAGTAAATATTAAAAGTAAATAATTATTGTATAAAGTGAATTGTTTATATTGTGGTTGTTATCTAACTTTTATCGTCTCTTGTTAATTTTTTATTAGTTTCTATTAGTTATTATAAGGTTTATTGTAAAACCGGAATTGTATTTTGATGTTTGTAGTAGACTTATTTTTTAAATATGAATTATTTAAAAGTAAATAAATTTTATTGTAAGAAGTTTTACGTGTGCTATATTTCAATATCCTTATAGAAACGCGAATCCGCGGCAATATTCATCCTGGATTACATGAATATTATCCATTTAACATCCACAACCTTTGTTTCTTGGATATTACATAGTCCTGGATTCACTACCCCGGATACATTGTGTGGTCCTCTGATTAGGACAAGATTTTGTTATTTTTTCTTCTTTTCTCCAATTCGTTAGTAATGCTTTCTACCCAAAAGGAAGGTTAGTAGTAATTTTCTCTTTCCTCTTCTGTCTTCCTTAAATTACTTACTCCATGCGTATTCGTTTATAGTAAGGAATGATCATCAAGATTTCCTTCATTTCTCTTTAATACATCACAATAATAGCAAGGTACGAACCCTGACCAACAAACATAGCTGCTGAAAACTTTAATAAAAATATAACATTTAGTTTTGTTATTAAGCATTGAAAAACCAAATAGATCTTATCCTTTAATTTGACGAAATTATTCGCATCGATTCAGACAAACTCCGTAAACATTAAGTGTATGAGAAATTTATAGCTTTATTATTTTGTTCTATCTTGCGGTAAGTTTGTAATAAGAATAAATCATAATGATGGTTCCCGATAAATCGATGTAGCTCATGCTCTTTCACGGATACGCGGGCATTACTTCTTGTCAAAGTAGTAAACGTGAGTATACATTAAATTCAAATTGAAAATGGAGAAAACAGACATAAATTCCTCCCTTTCTTTCAACCTACTTTTAACTACGCTATAAAAGAACAGTGTGCTTTCAGGTATTCACCTCGCATAATAATTTAAGTTATAACCTTTAAAACATTTTATGATTTTTGCGCTATTTTAGGATATACATACTTCAGTTTTTACGTCTATTTTCTTCGTTTTATCTTAAAATAATTAACATTAACGCTGGTAGAAGTATAAAAAATATTATTTTAATAACTTTTTTAAAGCAAAATATATTTCAATGTGAAATAAGAAAATGACGTAGTTAGGGGTTTTTCCCGTTTTCCGTATAATAACGATATGTTATTATTTCAAATTATCATAAATTTTAGTAAAAATGTTTTATGAAAAATCAACCTTAAACTTATATTCCTACCTTACCTTTTTTTTATCAACCTCTTTCCCTACTTTTTTTGCTCTATTTCAGATTCACTTCTCACCCTGTTAATTTAGAGAATACCCGATATTCAGTCATTAGGTTTAAACAGTCCTCATATCACGCAATGGGTAACTACAGTTCTGAGATGGCACAAAGGTCCTAGATCTGCTAGAGAGCACAAACCTAGCAGGGTCCAATCTACATCATCAATGCCCATAATAGAGAAAAAGGGATCTAACAGTGAGGATGATCTAACAACGTAGAAACCTCATCACGAGTAAAATCTCAACTAAAGGATACTTAAAGGCTTGCTTCTACACGCCATTTTTTTATTTTTCTTATTATCTTGTTCTTCAATTTTCTACAGTTGAATTTTGATGAAGGATTCTCAGTCCTCCACCAAAACAAAAGAATTTGGAGCAAATTCTTTCGTAGGTTTTTGTCTTGTTTTTTTTTTTTGTTCCGATACTGCTCTAGCATGTCCGTGTCTCTGGTATTATCCATTTCTCAATATTGTTTATGGTCTAACATTCAGTTATATTCAATTAAAAGATCTCAATTCAAGTCTTCTTTCTCTCCATTGTCAATCGTTCTAAAAATACTATTAGTACTTAAAATTTCCCCACCTACTTCTAGTTTTTATTTTTTCTATCCTCATGTTTTATCTTTGTTACCTCTATTTCCTGTAATTCTTTTAGTAAAAAATATATTTAATAGCAATATGATATAATACCATAAAATTGTGTTATACAAATATAATGTATATATATATATATATATATATATATATATATATCGCGTGATTCAAAAAGGACTTTATAATTTTAAAGGCATATAAAAATTTATTTAAATAACTTGCATATTCAGTTCAGATCTCATTTCATAGAAAAACACATCAAGTTTTGACATGCGTAGTTCATTTAGCCAACAGTGCTGTCACCAGTGTTGTTAAAAATTGATACGTTTACTGCTGCGGAACGTGCTCGCTGTGTGTTTTGGTTTCACGATTTGCAGTCAGCAACTGCAGTTCAACTTAATTTTCGTAGAGTATGGTAGGAAGCCTCCTAATAGAATACAATTTACTCTTGGCACCAAACTTTCATTGAGAGAGGTTGTTCTGTTGAACATACAAAATCATCAGAACATCTACGTATCCCTAAAGCTGCTGTAGAACAACTTAGAGAAAGCTTTGCACGTAGTCTGAACAATGTAGATTCACATAACAGAATTTCTTTACATTATATTTCATCATAGCACTAATTCATGGATAGCCATATTTTGAGTAAATTCTTTATTAACCTTTATATGTATAAGTGTTTTTGTGAGTGTGATGTGTGTTGTTTGATATATAAAGAAAAACAAATTTAAAAAATGCATATTAATATAATTAAGTACAAACAGCTGGTAATCATGGCAGTAACAAAATAACAAGTTTCTTTACATTTATAGAAAAAAATAAACATCTTGATATTACAAGTAAAGAGGAAATGAAGTTGGGACTGACCACATATTACCTGCCAAAAAATCATACAAGCTGTATGATTTAAATTTACAAGTAATAACAATGGTAAATATGACAATTCTTGAATTGCAGGTTCAGTATAATTGTACATATCAAATAGTATAGACAGTGAAAGTAACAAATAGATAATCTAAACAGTAACTTATGTTAAAAAGTTACAATTTACACTTTAAATGTCGTGTAATAATATCATGCAATTGTAGATAACTTATAAAATCATAGTGCTGTTATTTATCAAGGTAACAAAGTTACAAGACGCATATTGCCAAGTCATAATAGATATGTCTAAATTCACGTTTAGTACAAATTGTGATAATTTATGAATCACAAATAGTATGTAATAGTTATCTCAAAACATAAATTGTAATTACATTCACTTATTTAAATACACAGTGAATCAAAGTTACAATCAATTATACAATAAATAAAATAAATCATAATGCTCATAAATAGATTAGTTTATCTAATAATCATAAGTAATTACATAACTATAAATAATCTGATTATCTTAATCAGTGTATACCTAGAATTACACCAATCTAAGATTTCTTATAATACTTTTCGTGATGCTTTATGCATTAAGAAGCATCCATTGGCCACGGCAATCACACGCCAATGGGAGATTATGTGTAAATTATCTAGGTAGGTAAAACCTCTAGATTGATTGTACCTAGCATTGCAAGCTAGAATTTCTTTGGTAATGTTGTTCGTGAAGCCTCATGCATCAAGGTGTACCGAGCTTGGGAGTCCATTCCCAAACAAATGATGGATATACCACCTTGGTGCCTCAATGCAACCAAAATAACTTGGCACTAACCACAAACAAATGATGAGTATATCATCTTGTTGCCTCAATACAACCAAATTAGCCTTTAGCCTGGTAGCCTAAGTAGCCAATAATGTATATGATGTTTGCATTGTATTTTGTATGTATTGTTTTGTAGGTTGTATGTTTGTGTTGTATGTATTTGTATCTGTCATACAACAGTCTGTATACTGTATAGACATATGGGAGCAATATGAAAATGAGAATTACAATTACATTAACATAACTATTCATTTAGAATATACATTAATACAATATTTAAATAGAAAACAAATGAAATTACTTGATAATATTGAACCATAAATAGTAAATATAATAAATTATTGTTACAAATATCATAATGACATTTAATAAATATGTTATTGCTCATTATAGTATATCAATTAATTCAATCACTTATAATTGGTAATAGACATAGTTTATGTAAAGGTCTTTTTAGTAAACCTTTAGCACTATTTATATCAGCCACTCTCACAAGATTATCAGAACCAGGATAAACTTGAGTAACAATGCCGTGCATCCATTGCAGTGAAATGGAATGTTCATTGGTGATCAAAACCAAATCACCAACAGCAACATTTTGTTTGGGAAACTGCCATTTATTTCATTGCTGCAAATAATGCAGACAGTCTTTAGACCAACACTTCCAAATAGACTGAATAAATTTTTGCAATAGTTGCCAGCGTTCTAAATGTTTGACTTGAATTTTCTGATAACTGGGTTCAGACCAGTAACTGGGCTCAGGATGTAACTGGAGACCCAATGAGAAAATGTCCTGGAGTTAAAGGCTCAAGATCTCTATAGTCTGTAGAAACAGATAACAAAGGATGGGAGTTAAGGCAAGCTTCAATCGCATTGAAATTACATATAATTCCTCAAAGTTAAGAATCGTTTGACCGATAACACGATGCAGGTGATATTTGACACTTTTAATTGCACTTTCCAAGATGCGGGAAGAATGAATGACCAACTAAAATCTTGTTTCGTTGAAAATGATTGAATGTGTGATTTAAAATTGTCTGATTTAAAGAGCAGATATAGGTTGTGAAGAACATTTTTAGGAGCGCAAAAGTTGTACCATTGTCAGAAAAGATTTGCTTAAGAATACCTCTACGAGATATGAATCTTTCTACGACTGCAATGAATGTCTTTGTAGATAAGTCAGAAACTAGTTTTAAATGTATTGCCTTAGTCGCAAGACATATAAACAGTGCAATATAAGCTTTAGTGAAAGACTTGGATTGCTGCCCACCATGGTGTATCAGAATTGGACAGTCATAATCCACTGCACAAGCATAGAATGGTCTTAAAGGAACTACTCTAAAATGTGATAGCTGACCAAGTTGTTGCAAGTCAAACATTTATTAATGATTGATGAAATAGTTCTTTTGGCATTTAGTATCAAATACTTCGATGCAGCGAATGATGTACCAGCATGTAGAAGCTGTAAATGTTCAGTTTTAATGATTAGTCTTGTGATTTTAGCATCCGGATATAATATGATAGGATGTTTTACATGCTAGTATAATTAAGAGTGATTCAGTCTGCCTCCTACACATAGTAAATCTGAGTTATCCAAGAATAGATCCCAAGATTACTATGTTTAGCAATAATTTGATTAGTTTTAATACTATGTATCTCATGACCAAAATGAATGAACTGTGATTGCTGCAAGAAGATAAGGGTGTGATTTAGATCCTGTGTAGTCAAAGGACCTGAATTTCGTTCTAAATGATTAGCCTTAGCAATGTAAATGAATCTAAAACAGAAGCTAAGTATGTGGAGTAGCTTGGGTGAAGATGAAAATTTCTGTGTATAATCAGGTGTGACGATGGATAACATGACAATAACATAGATTTGCTTTTTTTTCTACACATCCTGGATTCGAATTGCAGTTGTTAAAGGTAAAATTATTATTAATTGGCCAATAGGAAGAAGATCATGAAAGCCAATTCAGACCACGCTACCAGAATGACATTTAATTAATTTGCTTGGAGGACAACCCCTAGATAGTACGTCAGCAGGATTATCTGAAGGGTTAACAAAATGCCAAATAGAATTTGCGGTGTTATGTTGGATTTCCAGAACTCTATTGCTAATAAATATCTTCCAAATAGATGGTTGTCCATAATTCCAGTAAAGTGCAATCGTAGAATCAGAATACAAGTGTATTTCATTAAAATTTATCTTTAATGCATTAGTTACATTTACTAATAAGCGAGTAACTAACAGCCACATAGTTCAAGTCTTGGTAATGTTATTTGTTTTAGAGATGCCAGTTTTGATTTTGAATACAGTAAATTAGATGAAATTTTATTGTCAACATATAATGTTTGTATATAAGTACAGCAAACATAGCCCTTTTTTGAGGCATCGGAAAAACCATGTAATTGAATTGACTTAACCTTAATATTATTATTATTAGGAATTATAGATCTATTTATTTTTATAGATTCAATTAAATACAACTGATTGTAAAGAATCAGTCATTGAGATAGTATTGTTTTGGGTAATGTTTCATCCCAATCAATTTAATTTGTCATAATGACTGCATAAAACATTTATGAGAAAATTCGACAAGATCAGTGAGTCCTAGTGGATGGAATATACTAGCTATGATGGAAAGGATTTTTTTTATAGATGTTACAATTATTGGAATGAGTGAGTTGATAAAGTAATATGTTTAAAGTATTATTTCCAAAGGATTCCTAAAGTTCGTAAGTATTGTTCTTGTTTGGACGGAAAAAATAATTATGATCAAGGGAAGCACTGATGGAATTGTTTGAAACCAAGTATGTAACGAAAATTCATACTGTTGTAACAATTTAGTAATGTCAGTTTTCAGTTGATTAATTTCATCTAAGTTATTTGAACCTGCAATAATGTCATCAACATAGAAGTTGTTTTGGATAGCGTTACAAGCTCATGATTAATTAGTTTAATTTTCCTTTGCTATTTGTATTAAACATCGTGTGGCTAGGTATGGTGCACAAGCCGTTCCATAGATTACTGTACATAGTGCATGGTGTTTTATTTCCAGATCATCCATTTCCTGAGAATCATGCCACAGTATATGTTGTAAGTTTTGAACCACTGGGTTTGACTTAAATCTGTCATTACATTTTCATTATGTCTGATGTAATGATATAATTATGTATTCTAAATCAAACCATCAAAGAAAATATATCTTGTTGGACTACTGGACCGACTAGTAAAGTGTCCTTAAGTGTTAGGCCATTGGAAGTTTTAGCCGAACCAATGAAAACCAAAAAAAGTTTAGTAGTTAAACTAGATGGTTTAAATACTGGATGATGGAGTAAGTATCACACATTAGCTCGTTTAATTCATAAGTTATAGGAATTAAGTGACGAGATGAAAGCCAGATCTAAATATTCTTGGATGATGGTAGAATAATAATCTCGTTTGAGCTTAGAATAATTACTTAACTTTTTTCTAAATACAAAAATCTGTTCCTAGCATTAACAAAGGAATCACCTAATTGGACTTAATTGTTACCATATTTACATGGTAATGAAACTACAAATCTACCGTAGTTATTTCATATCAAATTAAATTGAAAATGTTTTTCACATAAGGAATTGTTATTAAGTGAAATATCAGTATTGATTTCTTCGATTTTCCAGAATTTCTCGATTATATTAGAGAGATTTGTAAAATTGTTACAAGAGAGAAATGATGTAGTGGAATTACTGCGTTTAACGTTAGTTGTAATGCAACCGCTAACTATATATCCTACTTTAGTTTCTTGGAGAATAGAATCATTAAAAAGTTTGAATAAATTTCCCAGGGAGAATGAGAATCAAGTAAAATTAATATCTCAATGCCATCTGTAATGTTAAAATTAGGATAAGTAAAAAATAAATTATGAGGCAATTTAAGATGTGAGATATCAAAGGTGTATGTAGAATGGTGCGTGGGTTCGTTTATTGTACGTGCTCACATTTTTATTTTAGCTGCTATTGACGGCAATGGTCGGTGCGCCGGGCAGCTGCACACGACTACTCTCTCCGATTCTCTCTCAGCCAACTCTCTCCCTCTAGAAGAAGTCAATTAATTTACAGATTATTTCATTTAATTTCTAAGCGTAGATTATTTGGTAATTATTTAGTTGTATTTTTATGTACTTATTATTATTTATTAATTTTATTAATAAAAGAACGTGATTATTAGGTTAATATTTTGCTGTAAAAAAAAGGATTCTTTATTTAGCGGGATAGAATCGTTGGCGCGCATCCGACCGGCGCACCACGTAGTCCGCTCTGCGCCAATAGCAGCAGCTGGACTGGCAGCTAACACAACCTCACACGAGCACACACAAAACTAAACGAAGAAGATGGCGTCCCTAAGCCAACTCCATGTTATCAATATGGCTAGAGTTAAAGATTATATTTCTATTAAAAACTATTAAATTCTATATATACTCACTCCTTAAACCTATTTTAAATATAAAAACACGAAAATGTTCACAGAAATAAATATTCTCTACACACTTATATTTCTTTTCTTAAAATATTTCATTAAAATACTTAATATTCTCACAAACGTGAGGATACAAACGCGTCGAGGGCCCAGCGAACAGAGCCGTAACCGGCTAGTATTTCTTAAATTTCTACAAAACGTTATTTTTTTCGTAATATTCACCAACCTCCGAAGCAAAATGTAGGGCCTTCGTGTTTCATCCTGAAAGTTCTGGGTTCGAATCACGATCAGGCTCGTCATTTTTTCAGACATTATAAAAATTCATTTTTGATTTATTACAAAAAAAAAGTAATTGTACGTACATGATAGAACTACGTTAGATTTGAACTTTCGGAATCTTCATTTAACAAAATAGTAAATATTCAATTTATAATTTTCTTTCCGAATTCCAATGATAGGTAGATCAATCAGATTTATAATTTCGTAACAATCAACAACAACCGGATAATGTATACGAAAAATAACACTTGATTATTTGCTAAAATTATAAACTATTCTTTCCCGTCATGTAATACATTATTTTGATTTATTGACAATTGATAATTGGTGGGTAATCGGTAAACATCGACTAACCAAAAAATAATAATTATTTATATAGTAAAAACATTTCCTTAGCAACGAGGCACCCTTTCTCTTTTTTAATAGGAATACGTGTCTGCTGTCTATTGCATAATTTATATTGTTACTGAAGTTTTGTATCGGCTTCTCCATATCACAAGTAAACCAATCATAAAAGCAGTATTTTTGTACATAATTAATTATTCCAACACAGCTGGACCAGCAGTTAAAAAATGAATTATGAAATATTACCAGTATTGTACAAATACATCTCTTTATTTACTGTAATTTATCGGTTTAACACATATGATGGATCAGTTTCCATAATAGTTTTTTCCTTTTTTTTTTATTAATTCATGCCAATTTAGGAATTTTACACAACAAAATAAGTTATACTACTTAACACCGTGTTTTTTTTTTAAATTAAAACTGTGCCTCTTAAATTTTTATAACAACAGATTTTAAAACTTATTACAATTTATAATTTAAGGATACAATATAAAACCTAATACTAATTCTAATAAATCCTCTGATATTAATATCATATCTTAGGGTAATTTGGTTAGCTGGCATTTTTCCCACCACCACTCTATTCGGTCGCCCTAGAGCATAGACCAAATGTTCCGTACCAAAAAACGGCTACTGTGCCTCTAAAAAACGGTATAGCGACCTCGATCCTATCTGCTCCTAATGAGCTACCTAACTTACGTGAGCGAATTAAGCAGGGTGCCGTACAGCACCCGCTTAAGTATCCCAGTCGCTCACTTGTCAACAATAAAACTAAATCGGGGAGGCGCACCCCTTGTTACAATTAAAACTATTGAAGTTCTTATATCTAAAAGGCAGCAATTTAGGCTGCCACGCCTCGGTCGCTGTATGCCAACTAGTACCTGTCCACCATTTAACAGCGCTTGGAGCTAGCTAGTTTGGCTGGTGGCCAGCCATTACCTCAAGGAAGGATTCCTACAACAGAGCTTAGGAGTCATTATTACATTACACAACCCTTAAAATTAACGATGACGGTTGAACATAACAACCTCATCGAGGAACTCCCACACGGTCCGACAATGCGGCTCTCGCCACATTGACTCGCCGTTTGTGAGCGGCCAAGTTTCCCCCCGACCTCTAAGTTCCAGGGTGGCTTGATCTCTGGCCCCCCCAAGAGCAGGGCAGTCGAACATCATATGCACGTTCGACTGGACCTCCCCGCAGACACACAACTCATCAGCCACCAGGCGAAACCGAAACAGATATTGGTTCAGGTTTACATGGTTGGTGAGCACCCGGGCACCCGACGCCCTTAAAAACGAACTCGAGGCATACCATCCCCCCAGATCCTGTATAAAACTATACAAGGATCTTCCCTTAGTCGTGGTGTGCCATTCAAGCTGCCATGTCTCCATCGCGAGGCTCCACAGCCTCTTCCGCAGACGGGAGATGGGCAACTGTACGAAATTTTGTTCCGGTACATTATGATCACCGTTCCGCTCCGGTTCTGGCCCGGCTCGAAACCGCATCCCAAATGCCTCGGCCTCCCGACCTCTTCGCAACTTCCACATGACTGCTCGAACTTTCACCACTAAATCGATTGGGAGAGCCTCTCCCAATACAGTAGTAGCCTCGTAGGAGGTTGTTTTAAATACACCAGTGCATACTATCATGGCTCTGCGCTGGGCACTCCTTAAATTTTGAAGCAGTGCTCTATTTCTTTCCAACCTATGCGCCCAAACTGGCGCTGCGTATGCGATCATACTTTCGAAAACGCCTCGGTACACCAAGTACATTTGGCGGCCCGACAGCCCGTAATCCTTCCGAGCAATCCTCCTAAGCTTGTGCATCACAGAGAAAGCGTCCGCCACAACTTGCTTAATATGGTTACTAAAAAGCAACTTATCATCAAACAAACCACGTAGGTACTTATGAACCCTCACTCGGCTGATTAAACCGCCTTTATATTTAATATGGGGGTTCAGACTGCATGATATAATTTGTCTGCACCTTTCAGAAGCATAAACTTCGTCTTGGGCACAGAAATCTTTAAATTTTGAATGTCCATCCAGCCCTCGGCGGTTGACAAAGCAGCCTGCGCTCTACTTTCTAGCTGCGGTCGTGAATTGCCGAGAACTAAAAGGAGACAGTCATCGGCGAAAGCCTTGGCCATGACCCCTTCTGGGAATGTCAACCCCAGAAATCCGTCAAACACAAGGTTCCACAGCAGGGGGCCGAGAACGGAACCCTGCGGGCTTCCCCTGGTGACGGACTTTTCCACAACTAGGTGCGCATCTTTAAACAGAGCCGTACGGTTAGACAAATAGTCTCTTACCACGGCCTGCAGGGCTTCGGGAACATTGCGGCGTTCCAAAGCATAGAGGACAGAACTCCAACACAAGGAAGGAAATGCTGCCTCTATATCAATAAAAATAGCCAAAAAATATTTGCAGTCGGCGCTTTCCACCTCGGCAAGAGCATTTAAGATGCAATCCTCGGTGCCAACCCCTTTAATGAAAATATTGACCTCGATTTAGAAAACAGCTCATATCGATGCTTTCCTCGAGCCGTTCCACAACCAGCCTTTCAAGCAACTTGCCGAGAACCGGCAAGAGGCTGATGGGTCGATAACTGTTGACCTCACGAGGATCCTTTCAGGTTTCAGGAGTACCCTCACCAAGGACATCTTCCAGCAAACCGGAAGGCAGCCCCAGCTTAGGCATCCCGTGAACAGTCTGCCAAGTGGCTCCCTTATGACAGGCAATAGATGGTGAAAAATATCCGGGTCAAGTTGGTCAATCCCCGGTACCTTCTTCAATGCCATTCGAGAAACCACTCGGTCTATATCTTCAGGTTACACGGTCCGAACGTCAGGGAATGGTGTTTCACCCGCCCTAACGCCGATTTCCGCTTCACCCTCCGGAGCATCTGGAAACAAAGTATCCAGGAACGCCCGGTAAGTCGCCACAGATGTTACAGTGTGGTCACGACCACCTAACCCGCACCGGACACTGGACAACACGTGCAATGGCTTTGGCCTGTAACACTACCTTAGGGTATAGCGCACAGTGCAAGCTGGATTCAGATTCCTAAAGCCGGCGCTGACAATAAGGGCCGGTAAGAAGATAATCGGCTCTGATGAATTCGCATAGTAGAAGCAGATTTAGCGCTTAAAATCTGCTTCATTTCATCACAAATTGTTCATTTCCAGTCTTGGAGTAAAGTGACGAAGATGCTATCATTTTACTTTGTACAACAGAATGTATATCTTTGAAACTAAAAAATAGAAAAAATAGTGTTAATGCTATTAATAAGGTTACGGAAAATATCATCATCTTTTTCCTCAACTAAAAATTCACCGCGACAGGTTTTTGATTACTTAAGAATGGAAATTGAAACATTCAGCTGTATTTCAATGAAAATTGAAAGGGATTATTAAAAGACTGGTGTAACTTTCATAAACAAAAAATACTTACAGAAAAACGACTTTTGGTTGGTTACCTCAAGGTAAGTTCAAAATTTTCTTATTTTTATATACTCTATTATAATATTTTATTAAAGCGTACAAAACTGAACTTTTATTTTGATTGAATATGTTATTTTTTCCAATTGTGATAAATTATTTATTACCAGAATAATGGATTCAAAACAATGAAATGGCTATTATTAGTTATGGTTTTCACTGAATAAATTGTTTTGGTATTCTTTTATTATCCAAAAACTAATACCAATAATTAATCGCAGTAAAAAAGGGTTAATCGCATTTTGTGTTTTTCACAATTTTTTACTACTGTAACTAGCCTACTACTACACAAATGGAAAACTTATTACGCCGGTATCTGAAACCCAAAAGAACATTTCATTCTGATTACTAGTCAGGCTCAGACGAGCAGTTAGTCGGGCGCCGGCATATATCGCCACTGTGAGTGCTCTCACATAAATATGTTGGTCATTCCGAAGCCGATCGGCGCCGGATGTCTGAATCTGACTACCGGCTTACACTATGTGCGTACCCTTATGTATTTTTTCCTGTTTACTACAACTGTTTGTTTTTCCTATTTTTATTTCCGGTAATCACCTTTCAGATAATACTTCAGGATGAATGAGGACGATATACAGTGTGATTTGACAACTCATTCTAGAGGCTAAAAATAAGAAAAAAGTTCATATAAATATAGGTCCGAAAACGCTTCGTTAGCGAGTTATACAGAGTGAAAGATTTCGCCCGAGTTTCGGCTCCACCGGGTAAATTAAGGCTTTCTGAAATTCTGGGAAGGTCAATTAAGGGGCAAATTCAATTGTTTCTTATGGTTTTTGAGCTGGGAAATCGAAAAGAATAGGTCCCAGAACTATATCTCTCTTACTTTCTAAGATATCCCATGTAAAACGCCAAAAATACGGTCAAAACACTTTTTTTTTACGTTTGACGTACAATAACGTTGTTAAATTGGCGATAAATCATACATTTTTTAAAAATAAATAGTAGATAATTTAATTATAAGAAGATTGATGTAAATAATGTCAACAGAAAAAAAATAAAATTTTTAATATATCGACTCTTATTAAGAATCCATTTTGACTAGTTTCGGCATGATATCCGTACGTACGTATGTATTTCGGATAATTAATTCAAAAAATATTAGCCGTTGGATCTTGAAATTATGGATTTAGGACTCTTGTAACATCTAGCTGTGCACCTCCCCTTTTGATTGCTATTGACTAAACAAAAGTGTCCAAAAAACCCCAAAATCAAAAAAATTTGAATTTTGGACTTTTTCTTAACTGCAATAGTAAGTCTCCATTGAGAGTTTTTCAACGATAAGTGGTTCTTATTTTCATCGGTTCTATTATTATAGCCAAATGAAATTTAAACTGATGAAATATTTGGATCTTATAAGGGAAAGACACATCGGTTCGAATCAGACATCTCTTTTTTTTAACTTGTTTTTAATTTAAATATACTCGTATTGATTTATTAACAATTAACAAAAAAAAAAAAAATATCAGAAGTTATTAATGAAACAAAGTTTTATGTACTTTTCATTTAAAAAAAAAAATGTGTATATGTAATTTAATAGGCGTACAAGGAAGTCATGTGGTATTCACATCAGAATTTTTAGTACGAAATGCAGAATTTTTTTTCGTTTGAGAAAAATATAGTGAACTACCAGTAATAATATTATTTTAATATCTATCTATACGTGACGTCATTCATTAACACTTCTTCAGTGAAGTTAACGTTTCAGTTAAACAACTAATTCAGTCTCTCACTTAACGGCTATTTCAGTGCAGACAACCTATTATAAACTTGTCATTGAAAGGATGTCCTTTTGTTCACTTCCTTTTTATTCTTCTTTGCTATTTTCTCTGTATACATGACTGCATTAACTAATAACATGCAAAAATTTATAACCTAAATATATATAACAATTTTTAAAAATTAGTTTTTCACTGTTTTATGGTTATATACCTTCTTATTTTTCTTCTCTTTATTCGACTCCAAGTTGGGTAGGACTTCTCAGGATCAACCTCCATCCCTTTTTCTTTCTCTCTCCTTCCATACTTCCTCTCCCAACACCAACGGCACATTTACTATTCTCTTCCCTAAACCTTTCCTTCACCTTATCCACCTATCTTTTTCGTGGTTTTCTTCTTTGCATGATTTATATATATATATATATATATATATATATGTTAGCGTCACCGTTACGGCTTTGCCCGCAATGATTAATGCTATATATATATAAATATTTTAGCCAAAATTTAATAAAATCTGTTTGATCAATCCTGAGATGCATAGTCTAAAATAGTGCCACACATGTACTTACGTATTTATTCACATACCAACACAATATGTTTTTACTTCCTTGTACAAACTAAAGGAATATGACCGCGAAAAAATTTGGTTTTCAGATTTCAATGGAAATATCCATTTTGGCTAGTTTCGGCCCAACGTCTGTGGACGATCATAACATACATGTTTAAGTGGACTGTATTAGGTGCCTGAATAAATATCACTGGATGCGTGAATCAACAAATCTTTTATTGAAATATAGTTTTAATGTTTCACATTGTTGTGTCGTATCTTTATAAAATGATATGAAGAAATATCTTTGTGTTATAAAGTGTGTGTGAACAATACAATAATAATAATACATATGTTAACACCATATGTACTTGAAAAAGAAGAAGATAAGACTGTACTAAATATTATTAATTAACATATGAGCTTAACCCTGACAGGCGGCATATCAAACAGTCTGTACGGACGTACGTACATAACTCAAAAACAATTATCCGTAGAATGTTGAAATTTTGGATTTAGGACTGTTGTAATATCTACTTGTGCACCTCTCCTTTTGATTGTAATGAGACTGGCCAAAAGCATCCAAAAAAGCCCAAAACCCAATTTTTTTTGGATTTTGGACTTTTTCTTAACTACTGTAATCAGCCCTTCTTGAGAACTTTTAAGGATATACCATAAATGGTACTTATGATATTGGTTCCAGAATTATGGCCAAATAAAATTTTAATTAATGAAGGCACATTGGTTAGAATTCGACTTCATTTCCTTTTATTTTTAATTTTAATTATTAACCTCTGCTTGTAAAAATGTTTTTACAATAAATAATAATTCAATAATAACAATAAAAAAAAGTGAAAAAAATATCAGAAGTTATTAATAAAATAAAAAAATTTATGTACTTTTCATTAAAAAAAAAAAAAAGTGTAAATGTAATTTAATAGGCGTACAAGGAAGTCATGTGGTTTTGACCATCCCTGAATCCATTTTTAGTTTCGGCGTGACGTCTCTATCTCGCATTACTCAAAACCTATTAGCCGGAAAACTATTAGCCATAAAACTATTTTTACACGGATTTGAATACTAGATCGTGGATATCGGTGTTCTTTGGTAGTTGGGTTGAAATCAACCAAATATCTCAGGAATGGTCGAACTGAGACTGTACAAGACTACATCATCTTCATTCATCCTCTGAAGTATTATCTGTAAGGTAATTACCGGAGGCTAAACAGGAAAAAGAAAGAAAAAGGCTACTGCCACTGTTACAAAAAAGAAAAAGGATGGTAAAAAAAAGGTAAAAAAAAGAAAAGGAAATGAAATTCGAACCGATGGGAAAATGTCTAAAAAAACAATTTCTATTTTTTTTCGAAATTCGGCCATGAAATGGTTGAAGTAACGAAAAAAAATTTCGAACAAAATTGCAAATTTTCCCCATCTCAGACTCCATTAAACGAGATGTTCACTGGATTTTGGATATAACAGTATTCTTGAGATAAATATCTAAAAACCATTTTCGGTTTTTTTTTACTTCCTTGTTTGAAGTAAAGGAAGTATTGTGATCGCGAAAAATTTCGGTTTTCAAATTTCAATGGATATATCCATTTTGACAATCCCTGAATCTATTTTTAAGTTTCGTCGTGACGTCTGTACGTACATTCGTACGTATGTACATCGCATTAACTCAAAAATGATTAGCTGTAGGATGTTGAAATTTTGTACTTTTGTAATATCTACTTGTGCATCTCTCTTTTTGATTGCAATCGACTGGATCAAAAGTATCCAAAAAAAGCCCAAAATCCAAAACATCTGGATTTTGTAATTTTTCTTAACTGCAGTAATAAGCCCTCATTGAGAGCTTTTCAATGACATACCATAAGTGGTTCTTATTTTCACTGGTTCCTGTGTTATAGCCAAATGAAAATTTATTTAATAAAATATTTTGATTTTACAAGGGGAAGGCATATCGATTTGAATCCGACTTCATATACGTATATTTTTTTGTAATTTAAATATATTGATTTATTAACATTTATTAACTTCTGATGATAAAAAAAATTACCATGAATAATTCAGTAATAATAACAAAATGAAAAAAATCAAAAGTTATTAGTAAAAAAAAAAATGTTATGTACTTCTCACTTCAGTTCAACAGATTTTTTACAGAGATTAATAATTATTAATAAATCAATATATTAAATTAAAAAAAAAAAGTAAAAAAAATATTTGTATATGAAGTCGGATTCGAACCGATGTGTGTGCATCCGATGTGGATCCGATACGTTCACACTTACACCACATAACTACTTGCGTGTCGGGAAACGAAATTAATATATAAACTAATATAAAAAGTTGATACGGACATGACAAAAAAATGTGATGCAATGTGGTGTCCACTAATAATACACAATTGTGTAACTTTCTATTTTATTAAGGAATTGGAGGATCACTTTCAAATAAAACAAGTTTAAATGAAGCGCAGCAAAAAATATGTATATGTAATTTAATAGGCTTACAAACAAGGAAGTCAGGTGGTGTCCACATCAGATTATAAACATTGTAATTAGTAAAAAAAGATAATTTTTTTTTCATTTTTGCCGTTTTATACTACCATTATTGAATCAATCTTTATGAGATTTTGTAACATTATGATGGTATATTATGTTTGTAATTTTGATTATTATGTATTTCGCAAGCGAAACCACGATGAAAAATCTAAAAACCGATGTAATTCAATCAATATTTTTTTTAATTTGTCATAATATTAAGCGTCTCTCATTCAATGATATCTCATCTGCAACGTAATAAAACAATAGAGTGATATGACTGTTCGAAGTCAACGATGATATTAATAATAATTATTATTATTAATACAATTCTAAAAAAGACTGAATAAAGACAATTCAAACGAATGTCGACTCGTACTGTGATCGCGTACTATTTTTAAATATATTTCATTTTTTTTATTAACATATTAATACATTATTTGTATCCTTTGTACTTTAATTTATTATTTAAATTTATGTAGTGACAGCACACGAACAACGTATTCTAATTAGCTTTGAACATGTAAGGGTCAACTAAATATGGAGTTTTAATTACTTTCCACGTTTTAAAAAAGTTCCAATTACTAGTAAAAAAAAAATTAACTATTAATGTTAAAATTATTTTATTATTACAAATAACGATTTAAAATATAACCCCCAGAATAACTGTTTGCTTTTGAAGTACGCAATATAATTTTTATTTTCCAGCGAATATAGATAGAATAGCTATATTAAAGCGAAAACTACGATAATCATATGAAAAATGGAGTATCGGGCTTTTTTGCAAATCATACGTTATAGAGTCCAACTAATTCATCTAGATAAAAAATTTGTTGTGGACACCACATGACTTCCTTGGTACGCCTATTAAATTACTTTTACACTTTTTTTTTAATGAAAAGTACATAAAATTTTTTATTTTATTAATAACTTCTGATATTTTTTCACTTTTTTTTTATTGTTATTATTGAATTATTATTTACTGTAAAAACATTTTTACAAGCAGAGGTTAATAATTAAAATTAAAAGGAAATGAAGTCGAATTCTAAGCAATGTGCCTTCATTAATTAAAATTTTATTTGGCCATAATTCTGGAACCAATATCATAAGTACCATTTATGGTATATCCTTAAAAGCTCTCAAGGAGGGCTGATTACTGCAGTTAAGAAAAAGTCCAAAACCCAAAAAAAAATTGGATTTTGGGCTTTTTTGGATGCTTTTGGCCAGTCTCATTACAATCAAAAGGAGAGGTGCACAAGTAGATATTACAACAGTCCTAAATCCAAAATTTCAACATTCTACGGATAATTGTTTTTGAGTTATGTACGTACGTCCGTACAGACGTCGGGCCGAAACTAGCCAAAATGGATTCAGGGATGGTCAAAATGGATATTCTCATTGACATCTGAAAACCGAAATTTTTCACGGTCATATATTTCCTTTACTTCGTACAAGGAAGTAAAAACATATTGTGTTGGTATGTGAATAAATGTGTTAAGTATATACGTGGCACTCTTTTTGACCATGTATCTCAGGATTGATCAGACCGATTTTATTAAAATTTGGCTCAAATATTTTTATATATTGAGCATTAATCATATTAATTTTTTTTTAATTTGTTAAAGAATGGTGAAATATCACGAAAAACCAATTTCGATTTCTTCAGAGGCATTTTAGATAAAACTAAATCATTAAAGTAAATTTGTTACGTACAATGCATATATTAATAATAATAAAACACAATATCCAAAAAAATCAACTACCATTTTTTTAAATTTAAATATATGGTGTTTATTCTTTTTCTCTATCTCCCTTCAGTTTAAATATTTTTCAAAAAGGTTTTAAAAATGTACATTTCATATATAGAGCTATTAAGGTATGTCTACAATTCTTTTAAATTATATATCCCGGACCTAAAATTCAGAAATTTTTTTTGAAAGCTTAAACGAAACTTGATAAATTTATTTTTTATATTCTTATCTTTACTGAAAGGGGTGTTAGATTTAGAGAAAATTTTACTTAAAGTTTTTAAGCATAACTTATATATAAACATTTTTAGAAAACCTTTGCTTAAAATTTATTGTGTACTTCTAAAAAGTATATATAAATATATATTTTATTTATTTATTTTTTGTTCTAAAACTGTTTTTAGCATGATGGGAAAGTCCATGTCATATTTTGCCAGCTTTTTCTTACAAAATCAATGCCTGCAAATTGGTATAATAAATATATACTAGTATATACACAATATATAGCTGAACTATTAATGTGTACATAATATCATATTTAACCTATTAACACTCGTTAAAGATGAATGATTGCTCTGTCTGTTGTAGGCCACAACATTAAAACGTATAATTTCAAGCGCATACTTATTTAGCTAAACTGAACTCATACAAAAGAGTTGTATGGTTATTTGATTTTTATTGATCAATCTAATGTCAGATGTTTTTAATGTTTATTTATTTCGTAGTATTTTTTTTTAATATTAAATATACTTTCTCTGTAAAAGAATAACTAAATCATTTAAATTATAAAACGTTAATAATTTAAAAAAAAAAACATTAACAGAACCACTTTATTTTAAATTGTTCGTATTTATAAATTTTAATTTATATATATGTATATAAAAAAAAATATATATATATATATATATATATATATATATAAGGAATTATACAATTAAATAAATATGAAATGGGATACAAGTAAAATGTGGTTAAATTTTTTTTTAAATGTTATACTATTTTATTTTCAATCAGTTTCCCAAATAAAGTAAACTGTAAGTAAATCGTATAAATTTATACGAATTTTTAAAAATGTTTGAATATAAAGAGAACAAAGTCTTGTGATCAATACTTCAAAGAAAATTCATTACTGAAAAAACTCCAGAAAGTAGACATCACTCTTGGCTAAAATTCAAGATAATAGATCAAAAAAAATAAGAACTATTTAGTGTTTACAATCTACAGAAAAAAATATCATGCAGAAGATAATAGAATACTTAATAATAATTCTTAATTTTTTTTAGATAGCCTTCACATTATGCCTTTTAGCCAACCTCAACCTCCATGAAGACAATCTCTCAGGGAAGCGGGATGACCTACTCTAGTGTGAACAAAGTGCATAAATCAATATAAGAAACCTTTGTGTATGTACTTGTCCTATCACGGAACAAGTAAAGAGGAACATCAAATAATTTACCTAGATAATTTAAAAAATAATACTAAACTAATATGGTAGTGCGGCAAAACCAGAAATTAAAAAAAAAAATATTTAAAATATATACAATGTATAAAGATAAAAACAACTTTTTCTGGGGTGAAAAACTCTCTCGCGTTATCATCGCCCGGGACAAAACTATAACAAAAAATCCCTTTTCGGATATCAAAAATATTAATAAAGTAAGATTAAAACCAATATGAAAACTAAAATGATAAAAGAAACGTAACCATTAGGATAAAATATACAACATGAATAACAAAATAAAATCAAAATTTAATGATGGTTAACATTAAATTTTTTAAAGTATATGATACTTTTTAGAAATAAAAATAGCCGGTCTAATACATTCTTATCATTGCCTAGAATGCGGCGAATGTACCTCGGTAATAAGTTTACGACGTAAGGCTGCATAACATATGCAGCCCACAAGGATGTGGCGCACAGTCAAGCGGCAGTCACATCGTACGCATACTGGTGCGTTTTCTGCTGACATCAGGGTACCCGTGAGTAGCTTTGGTATGTCCCAATCGCAATCGGCAGAGAACTACTTCCTCTCCGCAAGTCCCGTGGCAACACCGTATCTTTGATGTGTCGGAGTTATTATCCACTTTGTAATCCAATCACCTTGCCACCTTCTTTAAAGTGTATGTTTAAAAATCAGTAGTAGTAACACGAGTCATGAAAGACGGTTGGCTACATGCAATTTTAGCAGCAGAATCCGCACGTTTATTACCCAGGATTTCCTCATGGTTAGGGATCCAGCAGAAACTCACTTGTGAGTTGTGACGATTCAACTCAGCGATTGTATTATGAATTTCGATGTAGATAGGATGTCTAGAATACAAATCTTCTAAAGCTTGGAGTGAACTAAACGAGTCGCTACAAATCACGATGTGACGGTCGATGTTTTGACTTAATGATACTCAGAGCCACCACATTGATGACGTACAGTTCAGCATTGTACACACTTGTAATACTAGGTAGAAAACAGCTCATGATGAAAAGCCCCTGCTAAACCATATTTACAATATTACACGATCTAATTCTAAATATGTCAATTAACTGACCGTACTCATTGAGTCTATCAACAGACCTAGCTAAAGGGGTCAATCTGATGTCATTAGAACAATTAAACAGATTTTGCTTATGAGAGCGAACAAAAGGAGCACGTAGGCTTATGTTGGGTATAGATTTTTCAATAACCCCATTAACAATCTTATGAGCGAAAACAAGTTCTTAAGCAATACTCCTGGTCTTAACAGGATGCATCTTAAAAATCTACATTCAACCTCATTTCCGTTAAAATAATGAATAAAAATACGCGAGCGCAACATGTAGAATAGTCGCTTCTGCACCAAAAATAATAATAATAATATTGATAAGGGATGGAGAAACATAATTCTTAGTACAATATTTGTAAATATATTTCAGAAGGAATTAAAAAATCGATTTCGGCACGCCGGAAAGCGGAGGTAGAGTTCACCGGTGCTAAGTAGGGGATAAAAAAGATTTCCGCCATAAAGTTAAGAAAAACTTCAAATTTATTCAATACGATAATAGTTGCATGTGAAAAAAAGTTTCACATATTTAGCATACAACACCCATCTTCTTCCAATTCCAGCAAAAGTCATCCCTTGCCGTAAGGTTTGGTCAAATAAAAAATTGTTTCAGATAAAGGTTTTAGGTAATGTTTAGAGGACTTAAGACCACTTTAAACCGATTCGATACTGTGGCTATTAACGGAGGTATGATTTTTTTTGTCTTCAAAACCCCGTTTTTTCCACCCCCTGGGCTAATGGTTAGTGATATAAAAAAACTTTACTTATATAAGTTTCAGGCCCTTATCCAAAGAATAGTAAGTAAACGAATTCGATATATTATTTAATAAGAAAGTCATAGCGATATTTTGTTTTTGCGAAAAAGCACCCCGATTTCCCCCTTCCCCATGGACTTATTTTGCCCATTAACGAACTCGACCGAGATTTTGGGTCGTTATATTTTACGTATCAATTTGAAAGTAATTGGCGCAAAATTAAGGCAGTTATAGTGTTCACAAGAAAGTGAAATACTCGTGTGTGAATTATATATATGAACTTTTTAACTGACGGTGGTTTTGGGGTCTGGGGAATCTGGAAGATAGGTCAAAATTTTCCGGAATTCGAATCATGGTATCCATTATAATAGATAGCTTTCTTATGAAATTTACCTAAAATGATTCTTTGATCCGGTAAATACAGAAGCCTTAAGATTATAAAAAAGTTCCCAGAAACACAAACTGGTGAAGAAAAATAAGGGATAAGATTCTGAGAAAGGAAAACCCTATTTAAGGAAGAAATGCAACAAAAAGTGAAAAATCTTACCAAAAGATAAGTTATCTGCTTCTTCCAGAAAATGGAAGACTATATTGGGTTCAATCCAGCGGGAAGACTAAGATAATTTTATCCAGGACTTAACAAAATTTTGTCTGTATCCTGTTAAAATTGCCGTACTTTTATTCAGAACCCCTTGGGGAGAAGGTACTATAAAGAACGCTGCACTATCTTCGACATAAATTTATTAGGGTCTGACCTATAAACACAAAATTAAAATGTGACAGATCAAAAATATTGAAATGTTCGATGATGAGAAAGTACAAATGACATAATAGCTTCAAGACTACTTCCAAATAGAGATGGTCCGTATTTCTTTCAGCTCCTCTTTAGATCATGGTATTTTTACTCATAATAGAAGCAAAATCTCAATTTTTTTTTGTTTTGCGCCGACCACTAATGCTGTCTAATAATAATATATACCGTAATATACTTACGTTACATTAGGAATTACAGACATTTGAGTATTAGCTTATGCTTAATAAAAATATATCTCGCGGAATTGTGCGGCGTGTAAAAGTATCAAAGAAAGTTAAACATTAATAATATTTAGTTAAAATCATCATTAGAGAAGTCATAACAATGTAACTGCAATGTTTATAAATGATATAAAAATATTCATGACCATTTATCAAAAATATACTGTCGTATCGATTAAAGTGAGCAATTAATTGGTCTCCGGTTGTCTTTCATATTAGTCCTAATATATTATTGTACATCAGCATGGCAAATGCAAAAAAAACAATTGGTTAAATGTAGTCCTAAAATTGAAGCACTCTGTTCATCTCAGGGATTGCCTGTTTACAATACATTATTGCTCTTTGATTGGCGACAAAATTGTATTTAACGCTTTTTATGCGTAGCATCCATAAGAAAAATTTGGATAAATCTATGTGCTATAATATAAAGAGGCAGAGAGTTTTTGTTTGTACGGGATAAAAAAAAAGTCAATTATTAATTAAAATCAGGAAATTAGAATTTGATTTTGATTAAAAATCAAAATAATGGATTAAACGACCTATTATTATTGGGTTAAATACGAAAAACTATCTAGGATATTTATTTCGATAGAGACTATTTGCCAACATCCAAAAAAAAAGATGAGAATCATAAGAACAAAATATAATTAACAATAGTTATTTATAAAGCAAGTGATGATTAAAATTTTAAAGAACCCATGAAGCCATTTTGAAGAAACATATCTATTGCAGCGCCCTCTGGATGTTTATAACCATAAAACTAATCTGAGATGATACAGATGTAATGCAAAAACCGCATCAAAATCGGCCCAACCGTTTCCTGAAAAACATATCTACTGCAGCGTCCCCTGGTGGCCTAAAACCGCAAAAAAACATGTCTAAGAAGCTACTTTGAAGTGATACCTATATAATGAAAAATTCGCATCGAAATCGGTCTAGTAGTTTTGGAGGATAGTAAAGCCAGTTATTTTTATATGGATTTGAATACTAGATCATGGATACCGGTGTTCTTTGGTGGTTGGGTTTCAATTAACCACACATCTCAGGAATAGTCGAACTGAGAATGTACAAGACTACACTTCATTTACACTCATACATATCATCCTCTGAAGTATTATCTAAACGGTAGTTACCGGAGGCTAAACAGGAAAAAGAAAAGAGAGTAGTTTTGGAGGAAAATGGTAACAGACGCACACAAACACAACCTCTTACCCCAAGTGCATATACCAGCTACGTTCCGTCGTGGGTAAATATAAATAGTTTGATTTTTTTTTTTATTCAGCTATTATGACAATTTCCTTCTTTTTTTAATAGTAAATATAGGTTAACCCCCAAATAACAGCTGTTAATGGAAATTAAATTATTCTGTGTGTAAAAATGTCAAACCTGAATGGGATTCGAATTCAGGGCAAAAGTATTGAAAAAATCATTAAAATCAGCAATTATGTTACTAAAAAAAAAAAAAAAAACACCATAAATAACATTAAAAAATAAGTATGGCCAACCGAGTGTATGCGAATAAATGAGCGAGGGCGGACACGCGTATTTGTATACGGAGGAAACACATTAAAGGCAAAGGAATAATATACGATATATTTATTATGTAGGTCAGTGCTACCTTCAACCAAATATTATATGAAAATATTTATAAAATTTGACAGCAAAGATTTTTTTTTGACAAAATACACTATTTTAATAACTATATTTAATTTTGAATGTCAGTCATATTACTTCCTGTCAAAATATTAAACTTACTAAACTCTATAAAATGTTTCATATCTTCCCGTATATATAACTGAAACATCTATGACCCGGTAACCTAGTAAAACATTTAATATAAGTTGGAAAATTCACACGTGTCAGGATTATTAGTACAATTTATAAAAAAAAAAATAAATAAATAAAAAATTTTTAGAACTAAAATCAAAATGTTATTCTTCTCAAAAAAATATTATGTATATATTTTTAAACAAAAAAGAATTACCTCGCGAACTTAAAAGAGGAACTTAGAGAAAAAAACTTAGAAAGTTTTTATCACTAGAAAATATGTAACATGTCAGAATAAATTTCTTAGGTTTACACACTACACACGCTAGGTCGAGCGGACTGTTGGCTATCTCATAAAATAATAACCTAAAATTGTTTAGTTTATTATTAATCTTAGACCTAGAAAAGGCATTCGATAACGTAGACTGGAATAAAATGTTCAGCATTTTAAAAAAATTAGGGTTCAAATACAGAGATAGAAGAACAATTGCTAACATGTACAGGAACCAAACAGCAACAGTAGCAATTGAAGAACATAAGAAAGAAGCCATAATAAGAAAGGGAGTCCGACAAGGATGTTCTCTATCTCCGTTACTTTTTAATCTTTACATGGAACTAGCAGTTAATGATGTTAAAGAACAATTTAGATTCGGAGTAACAGTACAAGGTGAAAAGATAAAGATGCTACGATTTGCTGATGATATAGTAATTCTAGCCGAGAATAAAAAGGATTTAGAAGAAACAATGAACGGCATAGATGAAGTCTTACGCAAGAACTATCGCATGAAAATAAACAAGAACAAAACAAAAGTAATGAAATGTAGTAGAAATAACAAAGATGGACCACTGAATGTGAAAATAGGAGGAGAAACGATTATGGAGGTAGAAGAATTTTGTTATTTGGGAAGTAGAATTACTAAAGATGGACGAAGCAGGAGCGATATAAAATGCCGAATAGCACAAGCTAAACGAGCCTTCAGTAAGAAATATAAGTTGTTTACATCAAAAATTAATTTAAATGTCAGGAAAAGATTTTTGAAAGTGTATGTTTGGAGTGTCGCTTTATATGGAAGTGAAACTTGGACAATCGGAGTATCTGAGAAGAAAAGGTTAGAAGCTTTTGAAATGTGGTGCTATAGGAGAATGTTAAAAATCAGATGGGTGGATAAAGTGACAAATGAGGAGGTATTGCGGCAAATAGATGAAGAAAGAAGCATTTGGAAAAATATAGTTAAAAGAAGAGACAGACTTATAGGCCACATACTAAGGCATCCTGGAATAGTCGCTTTAATTTTGGAAGGACAGGTAGAAGGGAAAAATTGTGTAGGCAGGCCACGTTTGGAATATGTAAAACAAATTGTTAGGGATGTAGGATGTAGAGGGTATACTGAAATGAAACGACTAGCACTAGATAGGGAATCTTGGAGAGCTGCATCAAACCAGTCAAATGACTGAAGACAAAAAAAAAAAAAAAAAATTATTAATCTTAGCATACAGGAAAAATTATCTTCGAAATTTATTTCTTTGAACGAGAGGATAACTAATATTACACCAATGATTACTTTACTTATTTTTGTAATACAATATTTATCTACTTGCTTAATTTACTTTCTTTTTATTAACTAAATCAAAAAAATCCAGTAAGTATAAACTATACGAACAATTCTATCTTCTAGTTTTACGGAATGACTACTTGTTAAGGAGAGAATCCTTTTGTTTTCACCAGAAATGAAAATTTCCCTTATACAACATCTCTTTCAGCAACACAATTCATTTTCTTCTGTAACCTGTATTACGAGAAATACCACAGTGAAATTATTGTATATAAATTTACTTAAATTCACATTTATTCAGTAATTTAATCCTTTAAATATTTATTAGCATACATGATGTAACTAATGGTCAGGATAGATAAACGTATTTTCAAACATTACAGGTCAATACATATACATATCTAATAAATAGATGCGAGAGTTTGTCTGTTTTCACATTACACTAGAACCAACCGATCGATGGCTTTCAAATTTCCAGGATACATTCGTAAAGGCGAATGTTTTATACTGATTTGAATACTAGATCGTGGATACCGGTGTTCTTTGGTGGTTGGGTTTTAACTAACCACACATCTCAGGAATGGTCGATTTGAGACTGAACAAGACTACACTTCATTTACATTCAAATTTATATCATCATCATCATTCATCCTCTGAAGTAATAACTTACGGTGGTTCTGGAAGATAAATATAAAGAGAGAGATAAGATACATTGGTGTTATTTAAGGGGTCTTAAGCCACGGTTCGAGGCCCTAGCCCCTTGGAAATTAACATAATGATATTCGTTAAAGAAAATAAAAGAAAGATTAATCCTTTTACTTCATTATTATATTTCTGTCACCATAGCAACAAAAATATGAAGTAATATAACTAATATTTTTTTCTTTAATGAATGTCTAAAATATTTAATACTTCCACAACTATAAGGGTAAGGAACGCGTCCAGGGGCCTAAACCCACCGGGTTGGACTAGTGGTGAACGCGTGTTTCCAAATCAGCTGATTTGAAAGTCGAGAGTTCCAGCGTTCAAGTCCTAGTAAAGCCACTTACCTTTACACGGATTTGAATACTAGATCGTGGATAACGGTGTTTTTTTTGCGGTTGGGTTTCAATTAACAACTCATCTCAGGAATGGTCGAACTGAGGCTGTACAAAACTACACTTCATTTACACTCATACCTATCATCCTCATTCATCCTCTGAAGTATTATCTGAAAGGTAATTACCGGAGGCTAAACAGGAAAAAGAAAGAAAAGGGTCCAGGGGGCTGAGCTCCTGGCTAGACGGTTGAGCGAGCGAAGGAAGCCCTGACTAGTATACTGGCTAGTATATGTACATATACTTGTACATATTTTTTTAATTAATAAAAGTAAAAGATAGTACCAATTATTTTTTCTTGTTGTTTAAAATACCATTAATAATCGAAGATATTAAATAAATATTTTGATCGTAAAGATAAATGAGTTTAGGTTGAGAAATTGCTAAAATAAAATCGTTTTATTGTTTTTTTTTTATTATGTGCACTTAAAAAAAAAATCTTTTTAACTGCGGGAATGTTATATTACAATTTTATTTGTACCGGGGTGAGTTTTCGAAAACATTTATTGTTTTTGAACTGGAATCACTGAAATACTTCAATGTTTATCCGGGAGGCTCTGCTTCCTTGACCCTTCCTGCACTCATTAAACTCAGGTTTTTGAGAATAATAATGATAAATAAAAATTAAAGCCTGTTCAATTTATAAAAATTATCAGTGTAGGCTAGTGTAATTTTTTCAGAGCAACTGTTTGGTATTACAGGATCCAAAACTTTGATAGATTAGAATGTGGGTTCAAAATAATCGGCCTCCAACTTAAATTGATTTAATTAATTATTAAATACAATTTATTCTTCCGATGAATAGTTACATTATCATTGATTAACAAATTACTATATTTTTACTGTAGTAAACAACAAATATTTCCTTCTACAGTGAAATATATATGTAGTAATAAGGCGTATTAAACAAAGACGTACATTAATAAATTGGAAAAAACGCGGTCACCATTAACTCTACAAAAAAATATCTCCAGTTTAAATTATTTATAACTTTACAAAAACGATCGTCTTTAATGAATTGGATTTTTTCTCCTTAAAATCAGTTTTTTCTGTTTAACCTCCGGAACCACCGTTCCATTCAGAGGATGATATGTATAAATGAAGTATAGCCTTGTAAGTCTCAGGACCATTCCTGAGACGTGTGTTTAATTGAAACCCAACCACCAAAGAATTTGTGTATGTCATAGATGGGATCGGGTCAGAAAGTGTGATAATCTTGAAGGACTAACTCTACATAATTGCATGAAGCATATGTTGATGGGTAAACCTGAACAAGATGCTGTAGCAAGTTTTGTGTCTGAAGTCATTAGAACGTAGGAGGCAGACATCAGGCTCTGTGGCGAAGAGTAGACTGGAATAGAAAACTGACTGCTCAGGAGGATTAGAAAGCATGAGTTAAGACCTGTGTTCAGGTGAAGATATGGACCGGAGAGGTCCATATCAGAGGTCCAGGGGGCTGTCCTTCACCTCCTCGCTTCGTCGTTCATCCGTGCTTGCATGGATGGACGGCGGTGTTGATGTACGGGAACTCTGGATCCTCTGAGCTTGAAGGGACCTCCTGGGACTGTGTAATGCGTAACTGCGGAACCGGCCCCAGGAGGGGAGGATCGGTGAGAGAGGAGGTTTAGTCGGTAGGGCACAGGCATACATATGCACTTTAACAACATATTGCGGAACCTTTTAGCGAGCCGACAGTCTGCCCGTAAATGGGGTTCCCTTCGACTCGTCGAAAAAACCCAGTCCTTAAAATCACTGAAAAGAATTAGGAAGGATAAATTACCGCGAATAAATACGATATTTAAATTATAATATTTTAATAAAAAAAGATAAATAAAAGCCAGGTTTGATTTCTTATATAGTGTTGAAGCAGCGGAGCATTAACTGTCCGTTATCTAGTTTAACTCATATTTATTGATTTCTTGCGGAATTCTTCAGGTCTATAATTACGCGAAGTATCTACTTAAGAAGAAACTGGACATTATAATACTGCCAGAAAAATTTTGATCTGTTCTAATTCTTTTGTAATCAATGGTAAATCGCATTTATGCCATCATTAAATCCTATTCTTGTTCTTTCTGATTTTAGCAATGAATTTCAGTATGTATATCCGGTTAAAAGCTGAGGGGTGTATTTATAGCCAAATAATATTGTTTGAAAGACCCACCGGGTTGGTCTAGTGGTTAACGCGTCTTCCCAAATCAGCTGATTTGGAAGTCGAGAGTTACAGCGTTCAAGTCCTAGTAAAGCCAGTTATTTTTACATGGATTTGAATACTAGATTGTGGATACCGGTGTTCTTTGGTGGTTGGGTTTTTCAATTAACCACACATCTCAGGAACGGCCGAACTGAGAATGTACAAGACTACACTTCATTTACACTCATACATATCATCCTCATTCATCCTCTGAAGAATTATCTAAACGGTAGTTACCGGAGGCTAAACAGGGAAAGAAAAAAAATATATTGTTTGAAAGAAAAAAAATGACCCAAAATAAAAGATAGATAGCGTTAAGGCCAGTAGATTAGATACGATAAGAATTATTATTGTATGGACATGGATAAAGCTGTAATGTACTCTTTTGGCTTATAAATAATAGGTAATTTTAATTTTAATTACTAATTGTGGTGAGGGGTTAAGGAATTAAAATAAATTAAATTTAAATTTTAGATCGAAATAAGAAAATTTATAGAGATTAAGAGAATTTTTCCGCAAGAAGACCGACTTTTTCGTTATTTAATTTTGTTTCCACATTCCAACTTCAATTATCATAATGAACCACGCTTCTAACTAACCCCGTTCAAATTTTTTCGACCTTAAATTGAGCGCTACTCAAGAACGACTCAACTAATCTTCATATAATTTTATCATACACAACTTCAGATACACTACTATAGCATATCTAAATTTCAAAGAAATTGTTTTAGTAGTTTTGAAGATTTTCGAACCACAAAATTTTACATGTATGCATGTAAATAAATAAAACATTAATCGTAATTCAAGAATGACTCAACCATTCTTCATCAAATTGTTACATGCTCATCTTCAGATACATTATTACAGCATATATAAATTTCAATTAGATTGATCTAGTATTTTTGGAGATTTTTGAACCACAAAGTTTTATACATAAGGAAACCCGATTCTAAGAGAATGGTATTTTCATACTCCTCATATCTTAAAACGTAAAAATTTCATTTCCCCTAACTATCAACCTTGCGACCGAAAGTAATACCGTAATTTTTTCGATCATAACTTCAGTATTTTTTTCGACCTTACATGACTCAATAACTCAACCAATCTTCGTAAAAGTTTTACATGCACAACTTCAGATACACCCTTACAGCTTATCTAAATTTCAATGAAATTGATTCAGCAGTTTTGGATATTTTCTAGCCACAGCATTTTATACATAGACCATATATATATATAAAACCACAATTTAAGTGAATGGTATTTTCTTACTCCTCATACCTCAAAACGTAATGAAAATTTGTTTTCATCCCTCACTCCCACCATGCGTCTGAAACTAATACTACTTTTCTTCGAAAAGTAATTAAAAATATTTAAATATATAAATTTATGTGTTACCAGATTCTGAAGAGAATTTGGAACATGAAATGAGTATTGACAAGTGAACTCAGCTTTGGAGGTGCAGGATTCTACATCAACTGATTTCAGATTAGATTCCAGGTAAAGTATCATTGATTTTTTTCACCAGTTGATATATCTTGTTAAACACATACGTAATATATTTGAGGTTGTAATAATAATAATAAATGAACAGAAAAAATCTAAATGTTAGTTTCTTACGGAATGTAAAGATGATATTATTTTATATCTGGTAACAACTGGTTTTATTTTAATAAATATAATCAATACAATAAATATATATAATAAATATGATTAATTCAATCATATTAAATTGTCATAAAATATAAAATAACTCGTTCATTTTTGTAGTTATAAATTGTTAAAAGATTAATATCATTTGCAATTTTTATTAAAAAAAGTTTCCTATTCAAGTTTATTCATCGGTTTTCCCTATATTAGTATTTATATTGATTTATTTATAAAGGTAACTGATGGTATACAAAAAAAAAGATTGTTTAATCCACATTTAACATAGCATATCTTCCTTCAAAAATAAAACTTATAAACTTGATATGAAAAAAAGATATTTAAAATTTAAAAAAAATATACATATAAAATAAGAAATGTTTTTTTTTCTAACCTAACCATATACTATACGTTTTCTATATATATATATATATATGTATATATATATATGTGTGTGTGTGTGTGTGTGTGTGTGTGTGTGTACTAGCATCCCCGTCGAGGCTTCACGTTCTATATAGTTACTTGTGTTTCCATTCGAGGTCAATTTTTATTTTTTATTTTATGTTTCTACTTCCTTGTACGAAGTAAAGGAAGTATTGTGGTCGCGAAAAATTTCGGTTTTCAGGTTCTAACGGAAATATCCATTTTAATTAGTTTCGGCGTGACGTCTGTACGTACGTATATCTTCATAACTCAAAAACGATTAACCGTAGGATGTTATTTTGGATTTAGGACTGTTGTAACATCTAGTTGTGCACCTCCCCTTTTGATTTTGCAATCGACTGGACCCCAAAAGAGCCCAAAATCCAAACAAATATGGATTTTTGAATTTTGTTAACTGCAGTAATAAGCCCTCATTGAGAGCTTTTCAACGATGTATCGTAAGTGGTAATTATTTTCACTGGTTCCAGAGTTATAGCCAAATGAAATTTTAATTAATGAAATATTTGGATCTTACAAGGGAAAGGCACATCGGTTCGAATCCGACTTTTTCTTTTTTTTAAATTTAAATATATTGATTTATTAATAATTATTAACCTCTGATTATAAAAACGTTTTTACGATGAATAATAATTCATTAATAACAATAAAAAAAAAAAAAAAAAAATGAAAAAACATCAGAAGTTATTTATGAAATAAAATTTTATGTACTTTTCATTTCAAAAAAGTGTGTATATGTAATTTAATAGGCGTACAAGGAAGACAAAATAATATTGTTTATATAAAAAAAATATATTAATCGCACATTAAGTAAATCGGTAAAACAATCTTTTAGATGATTGTTCAATAATTTCTTAAAAATTACCGAACCATAATATGGAAAAGTATGTTTTAAGGTCCTTTCTAGTAACCTGAAGTGTTTTGTTCAATCATGATATTATGCAGTGTTCTTTCTTATAATCATTTCTTATTCTTTTTAAAGCCAATTATTTAAGAACATACTGTTTTATATCATCTTTACTTCCTTGTACGTAGTAAAGGAAGTATTGTAATCGCGAAAAATTTCGATTTTCAAATTTCAACGGAGATATCCATTTTCACTAAAATAAAAAATTATACTTTAAAAATAAATTATGAATTAAAAATTATAAATAAATAATATTATTGACTAAATTTTAGTTTCGGCGTGACGTCTGTACGTTTCTTGCATAACTCAAAAACGATTAGTCGTAGGATGTTGAAATTTTGGATTTAGGCCTGTTGTAACATCTATTGTGCACCTCCCTTTTTGATTGCAATCCATTGAACCAAAAGTATCCAAAAAAAGCCTTAAATCCCAAACAATTTCAATTTTTTGACTTTTTCTTACCTGCAGTAATCCTCATTGAGAGATTTTCAATGATATAACAAAAGTGGTACTTCCGTTCATTGATTCCAGAGTTATAGCCAAATGAAATTTTAATTAATGAAATATTTGGATTTTACAACGGGAATGTACATCGGTTCGAATCAGACTTCATTTCCTTTTTTTAATTTTTTTTTTTTAAATTTAAATATATTGATTTATTAATAATTATTAATGTCTGATTATAAAACCGTTTTTACGATAAATAATAATTCAGTAATAACAATAAAATATATATATATATATATATATATATATATATATATATATATATATATATATGTGTGTGTGTGTGTGTGAAAAAATATCAGAAGTTATTAATGAAATAAAATTTTATATACTTTTAATTTAAAAAAATGTGTTATGTAATTTAATAGGCGTACAAGGAAGTCATGTGGTGTCCACATCAGTAAACATTTAACTTAAATTACATAAACTTACACGGACTTTAATAAATTGTTATAATTTGTTTGTGTAAAATAATTACAATGTAATATTAAACTGTAATCTTTAGAATAACTAAAAAATAAAATTATATAAATATAAAAAAAATTACAACTTAACCTGAAAACAATTGTGAACTTTACTTTTAAGTAAAGGCAATATACAGCACAAGGAAGTAGCCGAGCGATGTAATGTAAGTCAAGAATTTTACATTTGTGTTAAGTTATACAAATGCAGTTCTGTTGACTGGTTTGGTGCTTTACTATATTTACGTCGTATAAGTAACCGGGTTATATAACCTATAATAAATAAATCTGTATAATAAGGACGTTAATCTGTGAAATAACTGATCTTATATGTTAAAGTAAATAATGAGTAAGTAATGTTAAAATAATATGAGTACATCTTAATTAAAAATAAAATAAATATGTAACAGCATCTTTACTTTAATATTATATATTAAATCTTATTCTACAGAACTCACTGTATTTAATTTATATAATCGGTTACTACGTTAGTTTTTAAAGTATATTATTTTTACCCTAACAAGCGATGGACTAAGTATCATATGGACGTACCTAATATACATGAGTTTTGTACAGAAGAAACATCATAAGAAATAGACGAATCGATTTAATACAAATCAACGAAATATTAAGGCCTGTATAATATGTATAATGTAAATGTCCTGTAATGCCCTATATAAACCTGTCCCACGAAGAAATTTTTGGACATGTTCTATTTATCTGTTTTGCTCCAATAAAAAAACAATTTTTAAAAGTTTTTATTTACTTTTTATTGGCTGTATTTACATTAATTTTCTCAGAATTGAATTCTCTACAAGTTTTGTTACTAAATCTTCCGCATTTATTAGTTATTTAACAAGTCTATTGTATTAAAAAATATGTTTTTCGATATCTTAAAAAATATTGGAGTTACAGTTCTGGGATCTGTTTATCTTACTTCCAGGCTCAAATTATATAAGAAACCAGCAACTTTACTCCTTAATTTGGGTCCTAAAAATGACTGTAGGATTTTTTTTTTATTATAGAAGTTGAAATCCGGGGGAAATCTTTCCCTATTCGTTACATTTCCAGACCTATGTCTATATGAATGTTATTTTATTATTGTATTATTTTATTACAGGTGAACATTATTTTCACCTGTAGAATATACCCTGAAAGTTTCTTCGAGGGACACTTTGTATACTATAAAATTCAACAAATTTTTCCGTTATTTTATAAATTTATAATTTTATAAATAAGAAAACAGTTTTCTTATTTTTATAGTAATATATTATTTATGATTCTGGATGGTAGAGATTTTTGTGTAGCTACAAATATTTAAAATATCTATAAAAATACAGTATTTTTTAAATTTTCATAAAAATCTGTCAAAAAATTCTTTCACAGCATTAAACAAACACAAATCTCAAGTGGAGATACGATCTAATTCACCTGTTACATAAAAAAGGTGACAAAAAGGATATCAATAAGCACATTAACTTTTGTTGATTTAATAAAGAATTTATTTTTGTGGATTTTCTTTTATTTTGATTTTTTTATTTGTTATTTAGGTTATTTCTATCTTACATCTAATATTGGAATTTCTATTCAAACTGATATTAAGCCGGTTAGAGAAACAACCTGACCCACAAATAAACGAATATCAAAACGGCTCCTTAGAAAAGACAGGTCATTCGCAGAACAGATTCTTAATCAAAAAACAATTCTCAGGCTGTACATGCAAAAAAAAAATAATAATACTGTAATAAAACTTAAAAAAAGCATACGTTACAATAAAAAAACAATTTTTCAACAACCATGCAGAATTTGAAATAGAAAACAATGTAATTCTCATAAAGAACATAATAACAGGGACGAAAGTTGAGGAATTTACTAGGACCCGTAAAAGCAGAAGTTAGAAACTATGAAAAAATTATGAACTTTACCGAGCAATCAGACGCGATTAAGAACATGCAGACTTACCTTCTATGGACACTTGATGAGAATGGATGAAAATAAATCATGGACATTTTTGACCAAGGAAACAACAATTTATATTCCAACAGATAAAAGAATATCTAAAAGAAGCAAAAATAGAAACACATCAAAATAATAGATAAGACTCAAAACATGCAAAGGATTCCAGAATAAATAAGAGCAGAATGGACCCAGCAAAAGAAAGAACATTCAGGCACAAATCAAAAGTACTCAGAACAAAAAAAAAGAGTTATCTTTAAGTAAAAGTATTCATCGTTCCTCTACAAAGACCGGTGTCGATTCACAAAAAAAAAAAAAACAGAAAAGCGAACAATCTATTATCAAAAAAATTATCCTTCTAATCGACTGGATCTAACGTAATAAATCGAAGAGAAAATGGATTGTAATTTACGTCATAAGATAGAAAAAAATGTATGAAAGGTATAAAATAATTATAAAAAATAAATTAAATATATACATATTACTGACCGAAAATCTACTTCTGTTTTTATTATTACGTTGACTGCTAGTTTGTGAAGTATTTGATGTAGGTATAATAACAACTAAAGGTTTATTTGAAGATCGTTCCGGTTCAGAAGTTCGAAATGATGCGATCGAATTGTCGTTGTTATCATGAACTAAAATATGATAAGCCTGACAACCTATTCGAAATAAACCGTCTTGAAGTGTCGGTGTAGATTTATTTTTATTATTATTATTACTATAACTACCACGTCTGAAAAACCGATCTATTATTGGCGCCATAATGGTAATATTATGATTATTTTAAAATAAGCAACTATTATTTAATTTATTTATTAATAAAATATGATAATAAGTTTTAAACATAAAAAACATATCCTTCCTTGTAAACCACACGTTATTACAACTCGACGTTCCGCGCGATACTGTTGTTACATACTCAAGGACGATATAGCTTCATAGGGTGAGACCATGAGACATCGTTGGAGGGGATGGTAAACTTCTCCCACCCCTATTTATCACTCCCTACTATTACAGTACAATTATTATTGTAAGTATAAAACCAACCCTTTACTCTACCAACCTTCCTAATGTTAATTACATTTACCTTCCTTTTTTTAACCTGAATTTTACGATTAATGTAAGAACACTTTTTTAAATGATTTATTTAAAAATAATAATTTTTGCCTTTTCTAAAAAAGTTTATTTGATTTATAATTTTTTTAATTTTATTTAAGATACGATTAGGCATTTTAAAAAAATAAGCCAAAATGACAATAAACTCATTTAAAAAAAAAAAACAAAGAGAAAATTAGTGTGATATAATATATATATATATATATATATCTAAAGCAACTCGTCCAGACTGACTGGCAGATTCATCAACGCTCACAAAAAACTACTAAAGATAAATTTATGAAAATTTGTGTACTTGTTCTTCTTACGGTGCAAGTGCAAACTAACAAAGGATTTTTTGAAATTCCGAGTTTAAAAAGTTAAAATGGATTTTGAATTATTTTTTAAACCCGGCTATTTATTTTAATCTCTCGGTAACAAATGAAGATATCAACTTGATTTTTGGTGCGTGTAATCTCCATGTAAATATCTAAAAAAAACAATTTCTGGATTTTTCGAAATTTGACTAGGAAAGGGAGATAAAAGGTAAAAAAAATTTGAACAAGGATTGAAAATTTTCCACATTTCCGACTGTACTAAACAAGATATTCAGTAGATTTTGGGTTTGCAATAAATATCTATAAAATCATTTTCGTTTTCTTTTTTTTTAATTTCAATTTTTTAACAGTGTAGGACGGTGTACGATGCAGCTTCTCAACCAACACAACCACTGTCACTGTATGTGAGAAGCACATACCGGGGGCAAGTGAAGCCGGGGGCTGCACTTGCCCCCGGTTACTTGACTAAAAATATAAAATTAAAATAATTAAGAAATTAAAAAAAAAAACAAGAGAACGAAGTACGGTCACCTCCTACTGGTATTTGCTGGGTAACGCTAAGAATCGGGCAAAATATATCTTTACCGTGATTTAAGCATAACTCAAGCACGAATTTAATGAACATAGCGAACGAATTTTCCGAAATTCCGAATTAAAAAGGTTAGAACGAGGTAAATGTGTATTATACATTTTCGCGCATTTCTCGGCAACGAATTGAGAAATCGATTTTTTATATATCAATTTATCCGTAGTTTATTCCGTATTCCTTCGATATTTTATAATAAAAATTTTTTTACCGTTTTATCAAAATTTAATGAATATCTATAAACAATATTTGATAAAAAAAAACATGTATCTTTTAGTGCATGGCATATGCTTTTACTGCATAATATATCAGTTATAAATATAAGCTTCTGATGAGAAAAGAAACGCACGTAATAAATCATAAACTTACAAATTATCTGTTTCATAATTTAGATCACCAAAAATAATACCTGAAAATGATCAATCTAAAAAATAATTGGTTACTTTTTACTGATAACCTGTGTGTATTTGTATGCTTATATGAACGATTATTCTCTGATATAATGATTTTACTTCCATGTATGAAGTAAAGGAAGTATTGTGATCGCGAAAAATTTCGGTTTTCAGATCTTAACGGAAATATCCATTTTGACCATACCTGAATCCATTTTGACTAGTTTCGGCGTGACGTCTGTACGTAAGTATGTATGTATGTATACCGCAAAACTCAAAAAAAGATTTAGGACTGCTGTAACTACTTGTGCACCTTCCTTTCTGATTGCAATCGACTGAACCAAAAGTGTCTAAAAAAGCCTTAAATCCCAAACAATTTGGATTTTGGACTTTTTCTTAACTGCAGTAATAAGCTCTCATTGAGAGCTGTTCAACTATATATCATAAGTGGTACTTATTTTCATTTGTTCCAGAGTTATAGCCAAATGATATTTTAATTAATGAAATATTTGGATCTTACAAGGGGAATGCACGTCGGTTCGAATCAATTTCATCTCTTTTTTAACATTTTTTTTTAATTTAAATATATTGATTTATTAATTATTATTAACCTCTGATTACAAAAACGTTTTTACAATAAATAATAATTCAATAACAAAAAAAAAAATATATATATAAATCAGATTTTTTATGACTATTTAAAAGGTTTATCAAAAACTCATCATAGTTCAATGAGTCTTATGAAACAATATTTTTAAAATGAAAGCAAATAATATAATACAATTTAACTTAAAAGGTGACACTTTATAAATAAATTTACAAAAACTGCTACAAATTTTTAAGTACATGTAACATTCAGCTTTTAGGAAAATTCAGCAAAAAGTTAATTTTTTTATTAACAATCTTTTAGAGATTAAAAAAGGAATTTCTTAAGAACATTTTAATAATTTCTTAAAACTTGTTGGTTCTATGAAAACGTAGCACTCTGAAAGATGAAGGATATAAAAAAAATAGAATACCAACTTTTGAAATCATTTTTAATAAATTATAAACCAGTTCTTGTTAATCACTGAAGTTTAAAAATGCTGAGTGCAGTTTCCCTGAATGAGAATGTCATTTTTATTCTAATATAAAATCTTAAAACAAACAACAGTCTCTTTATAATCAATTAATCAGATATGGAAAATTATTTTATTAGTTAGTATGCGTATAAAAAACTATATGCATACTACTAATATGCATATTAAGAGTAAGAAAATGTTTTACTACTTGAGTATGACATCACATTATTGCCTTTGATCCTTTGCTATCACAGTGGAAAATTTAAAAAAAAGGATAAATAAGAAATTAGAAATTAGTGATATAAAAACCTACTAATCGCTAACAATGTGATACAGCAAGATAAGGAGGGAGGGAATAACGTGAAGGTAATGTGAAAGGATGAGGAGGAAAATACGATTAATAGATGGAAAAAGAGGGTAGAGGTTCTAGAGAAAGAAAGGCAAAGTTTTGGTATAAAATAGATGAAAAGAATGAAATAGGATTAACATTAACTTAATATAGAAGTCTTAGAAACACTCCCAGATTTTAGATATCTTGGTGCAATGTTTTCAAGAATGCTGATCTACAGCAGATCAATGCAAGAGACCAGCAGTTAGACAATTTTTCACAATATTACAAACTATGCTGTTATTTAAGAATGAAATAGAATGTTAAATGATAATCTTTAAAATATATTTTGTCATTATACTGATGTATATTGAAGAAACAAGGTGTTCGAACACATGTGTAATCAAGTATCAAAATTAAGGCTAATTAAGTGAGATATAAAAGAACTACGGTAATCTTAATGAGAAGGAAATGTCTTAAAAATGCGGGGAAAATTATGTTATCAAAGACTGGACATCTAATATAAAAGATTTCATAAAAGAAGTTCAAGATATTTTCTGTCAAAAAGTCATTGAAATTAAGGTATACAAAATCAGCATAGAAATTACATTGTTGAAGAAATTTGTTATTTTGTAATGAAAAACGTATTATTGTAATTTTGATTTTAATTGAGCAGTATTCATTCTAAAAGAAAACTTAATTTACTGAATTCTAAAGAAAAAAATTATATTTTTTTTTTAATTTTCATTAGTAAAAATTAATCAAGTATTAAACTCAACAATGTTCTAAATGTCTTTTATCTCATTCAGAAATGTCATTCAGAAAATGGTCTTTTATCTCATTCAGAAACAGATAATAAATAAGTTTGTATTACGGTGTGGGCCATTAAGTTATAATCTACAAATGATTTTTATTAGATTTAAAAAACTAAGTAAATACATTTCTGTTATGAAAAAGACATCAATAATCATAATATATATATATTTTTTTTTAATTTGAAATAAAATGACATTCGTGTGTTAAGAGCAAAGAATCTTATACAATGACTAAAAACTTAAAAGGAGTCAAAGTAAAATTTTTACTTCAAGAATGGAAAGTATTTCATAATTTATTATAGTGGATAAAAATTATAACATAGGCAAAAATAATTAAATCTTGTTTATCTGAATATCACCTGTTAACTATTGCAAACAAATATACAAGATTATTAATATTAAACATTATTAATGAAGACATATTTATATAGAAGAAACTTATTCAATCATTGTGTGTTGTTACTGTTGATGTGTTTTGTAGGCTATTTACATAGAATAAATCAATAACAATGTTGTAGAGTTCTAAATGGAAATGCCAACAGTAAGGTATTTCAGGTAGTTGATATTTTCTTCCCTCCCCCAATAAATAACTGACATCATCATACTACTTTATAAATAGTTGATATCAAAACTCTAATACCATTAAAAAGAAATAAAGTACTATAATTTTTATGACATTTCACACATTTTCTGTATTGTTATTAGCAATATTGAAATGTAAATAATTATAATAATTTATTGCTGAAAATGATAATAAAATTTCATATGATTTAAAGTATAATTATTTATTTATTTATAAATGTTATTGCTTTGGTTCAGGCAAAGAAAATTAAAATAAAGACGTGAAAAAGAGATTATGCGGTTAAAATATATTTATTCAATGATGAATAATACTTTCAATGTAATAGTGTAAATGCTGGTCATTCATTTTCATAAATAGCAAGCTAAATTATCCATTTAGAAACCTATAAAAAATGATAGAGTAGAAATAATTCTTACATTATATCTTATAGAATATAACTATAATTAAAGAATTTTTTATACTAGTCACATTCAAACCCCCACTGGTTCATCAAGCGCAAGTTACAAGGCTTTCAAAAACTAATGGTATTGTACGATTTGCAGATCATATTTGGTCTATATTTCTTCAAGTCAGCAGCAGTCTGAAGAGAAAATTATCTCTTGTGAGATAAAATGGTTCAATACTTTTATGTAATTGGCGATTGTCCTGAATGGGTTATTCAAGGTTGGGTACCACTTCATTATGCAGAAAGTGTATGCCATATTTGGGTAACATGTTTACTGGCCCTGTGAAATAGGTACAGATGTCTTACAATGATCCTACAAATTTACCATACAGGAAATTTTGAAATTAGGAATATACTAAGAAGATTATTGAATTTGGCTCATCTCTGAGAGAAGATAATCACTGCAAAAGCTGCTCCGAAGGTAAGGAAATCCTCATTTGAAAGTTCCAACAAAATTCTAGAAAATTTGTTTAAAATTACATTTTTCTTATTACTCTTATCGCTTTAAATTCTTCTTTAAAATATATCCTAGTTAATCTATGTATTGTAAATATACTTTCTAAATAAGAAAATAGTTTTGTCAAAAACAAAGGAGAACCAAACAACAAGATTATCTCCTGCTATCATAATTTTATTTTTTTGTCAGTCAAAAATGATCTACTAAAATATATCCTGAACCAGTAAATTGAAGAAAAAGAAAAGTTCTTAGCAAAAGACAAGTGAGTAGCTCTTGATATATATATATATTTTTTTTTGTGTAAATTCATCTTGGCTGAGTACATACTGAAAATCAACTTTTTGTCAAAAAGAATGTGGAGCAAATTGGTAAATATTTCAAGAGAGTCCATTAAGTAGCATGTAGCTGAGACATTAATCATATAATTTGCTAAGTCTAGTTAAAATTAATTCATTCTTCTACTTTCATTAAACCAGACACTTTTGTTCACTTGTAATCCTACACAAAAAAAAAAAATAAATTGAAATAATGAGCATAAATAATTGGCTTTTGTTTCAGTTTTACATTAATCTCACTGAAGACATAAAAATAATATGCATTTGGAAGTTTGCAGGTGAATATAATTCTGTGTACACAAGAAAAATGATACAGTTCACAATAAAAATGTCTATGTATGAAATTGTTCGCCTATTTATGAAATTTTCTATTAAATTACTAATACCTTGAGAACAGTGAACCCAATTTTCAAAAATAAAATTCAGTTTATTTTTTTTCTAAATTTAACTTATGGGAAAACTCAGCAATTTCTAAAAAATTCTGGATTTAATAAGAGACTTGAAACATTACCATTATAAAGATTAAGCTGTAAAATATGACATATTATTTTAAACTTTACTGCTTTCTCAGAAACGGAATTATTTAAATAAATTTATGGAATCCTTGCTTAAAATTCAATAAAAACAGTAAGTGGATGATACAGGTTGGCTTGCTGTTCCTTAAACAATTAGATAGATTAAAGTGTAACATCAAACAATATACTCACAAACATATGCAATGATGACATTCTGATTTTTTTGTAGAGATAAAAGTAGTAATAGAAAAGGTATAAGATTACGATACATAATTATTAAACAGATTATTTTTTTTATTACAAAATCTTTATTACCAAACACAAATTTAATGGATAGTATGATGAGGTTTTATGTCTAGCATACCTCTCTATTTTCTGAAGTAGACAGAAATATGGAATTACTTTCTTTTTTTAAAAAAGAGTTCCAGTTGTACAAAAGGCAAAAGGAGTTTTATGATCATAACAACCACAAGATATATATATATATATAAAATATAAAACAACTAATCTTTTATTAATGAACCAATTTCTGTTATGTTACATTTTTATGTAACATAAAAATATATATTTATTCTAAAAAAATACAGAAAGATCAGCTTTAGCAGGTTGACATCTCATTCATTATTTAGGCTTACAACACATGGTTAAGATGAATTAAGATGGTTAAAATAAACTATCTTGTTCAGAACACTCATGTTATCTTTTCAGGAGAGATAAAATCAAGGATAAGGGAATAGGTCAACATTGGAAGAGGTAATCTCAGACCAGTTACTTGTACTGTGTGGGGGAATTGTTAAAAATAATTAAAATTAATAATGTATCAATGCCATGAAACACAAACTAATAAATAAAAAAACAAAGTAACATCAAGAGAAAAACCTGAATAAATTTTAGAAACTAAATCTAACCATGACTATTTAAGAATTAGATATAGTTACTTCCCTTGAAAGGTAAATTGTAGGATTTTTTTAAAATTAATTTTCATCTATGATACTGAATTATCAGTCTTAAAAAATTACAAAGAAGGCATGAAAATGCGACTCCAGAGTTAATATATTTTCCCTTCTTTTTCCTGTTTAGCCTCCGGTAATTACCGTTCAGATAATACTTCAGAGGATGAATGAGGAGGATATGTATGAGTGTAAATGAAGTGTAGTCTTATACAGTCTCAGTTCGATTATTCCTGAGATGTGTGGTTAATTCAAACCCAACCACCAAAGAACACCGGTATCCACGATCTAGTATTCAAATCTGTGTAAAAATAACTGACTACTAGGACTTAAAACTCTTGACTTCCAAATCAGTTGATTTGGGAAGATGCATTCACCACTAGACCAAACCGATGGGTTCAGAGTTAAAATACTCTCAACCTTGGGGCACATCCCCCTAAGGGAGCGTGATAACACAGAATGGGAAATACGAGCATATCAAAAAGAAAATATTAATTTACTGAAAGGAAAGCAAAACAAAATATATTCTGACATAATAAATAATAAAATACACATTTACACTGATATAATACACTTATAAATAGGATTGTATCAGTACTGCACAATGTATTTAATAATTAACTTATCAATACTAGATTAAAAACAAGTTTAATAATTATTAGTGACTCCCTTGAACTTGTTTTGCAGAGCAATGTTTTTCAAAGGAAGGTTTAATATTAGAAGTAGACACTCTGAATTCTTTTTCTACATTAAATTGTCATCTATATTTTGTCTTCAAAGCAGCTACGGCAGAAAATCTGGTTTTGCAAAGGTAGTGTCAAATGGCATAATCAACTTGTTCTTGAATCAAGCACTGAATTGAATTGAATTGCTGATTCACAGATAGTAATTAAGAACACTGATTAGCCATATTTTTAAGTATATTCTTTATTATCTGTATGATGTCGAGTACATGCTTTATGTGTTAATAATTATACTGTATTGCTGTTCGTGTAACTGTAGTTCAATGTATAAAGAATAACTAATTATAATAATACAGTTTAAACATAGCTTAATATAATCAGCTGGAAATTAAGTCAGCAACATGATAACAAACTTGTTTACATTTACATAAAGAAGAACAACAGTAAATATCTTTATTTACATTAAAAATTAAAGAGGAGAGGAAACATACGGGACTGATCATACTGCCCACTAGAAAATCAAATAATGATTTTTTTTCTCCCTTAATATTACATTAAAATATTACAAATAACACTGCTAACAACATCCAGCAATCTTTGAATTGTAATCTCAGTTGAACAGTGTAGACACTGAAAAGTAATATAAAATAATAATCTACACAATACTGTATGTAAATAACAAACAAGCTATTGTTTTATATATATAACAATAGAAATACAATGTAATTAATTCACGTAATTGTACATAACTTATATAAACATAATTTTGTATCTAAAAAGATAAACAAAAACTTACAATGTGCATACTGCAACAATGTCATAACAGAAATGTTTAAATCTGTGTTTAGATATAATATATCATTCGATTAATTATCTAATTATATGATGAATCATAAAGCTTATAATAGATAAATACAACCCATATCTACTTTGTAATAGTTTTAAGTAATTATATAACTTAATGAATAATCTGATTATCTTAATCAGTATTTATCTAGAATTGGATAGATTTAGGGTTTCTTTTATAATGCAGTTTATGAAGCCTTATGCATTAAGATGTATCCAATGGCCAGGGCAATCATGATGTCAATAGGAAATTACATGTATAATCTTTATATCATATTAACTGATATAAATAAAGCTTGGGATTCTAATCCTCAAGCAAATACAATCAAAATCTTGGTGCTTTAATGCAACCAAAAGTAGTCTAAATAGCCTAAGTAGCCTATAATGTATGTGTATAGTTGTATGTATATGTATGTTTGTGTTGTATGTATTTGTACCTAAATGCAGTATAGTAATTAGTCTGTAATGTATAGGAGTATGGGAGTAATATGAAAGTGAAAATTACAGTTACATTAATATAAGTATGCATCTTGGAATATACATTAATACAATACTTAAGAAATATTAAGAAACATATAATGAGAGAACAAAACAAATGAAGTTACAATACAGAACAATACAGAACCAATAAATAATAACAATACAATACCAACAATACAGAACCATAAATAATAGATCAAATAAAACATTGTTACAGATATTATCATGACCTTAAAAAATATGTTACTTATATAAATATATTATTCTAATTATATCCTTTGAGATTGGTAGTAGACATAGTTTATATATGGATCTTTTTAGTAGACCTTTAGTAGTAATTACATCAGCAAACCTCATAACATTATCAGATCAGGATAAACTTGGGTGACAATCCTGGGCTTCCATTGCATGGGAATAGAATCTTCACTGGTGATCAAAACTAAATCTCCAACAGAAAGATTACATGAGGAAATATGCCATTTGTTTCATTGTTGTAAATAGTGCAGATAGTCTTTAGACCATTGTTTCAAAATAGAATGAATGAATCTTTTAAGTAATTGCCAGCATTATAAATGATTGATTTCAATTTTTTTATAACTGGGCTCAGACAGGGACGTAAGTGGACGTCCAATAAGAAAATGTCCTGGTGATAAAGGTCTCTATGGTCTGTAGAAACAGAGAATATGGGACGGGAGTTAAGGTAAGCTTCTATCTGAGTTAAAATTGCATCTAACTCCTCAAAGTTAAGAATCGTTTGTTCTATAACACGATGCATATGAAATTTGACACTCTTAATTGCGTTCTCCCATAAGCTATCAAAATGGGAAGAAGTAGGAGGGATAAATGACCAATTTATTCCGTGTTTACTTGAAAATGATTCAATGACTTGTTCTAAAATTGTCTTATTTAAACAGTTGATATAAATTATAAAGTATGTTTTTTGTAGAGCAAAGGTTAGTGCCATTGTCAGAGAAGATTTAAGAAAAATCTTTTTAAGGCTCCAATAAACGCTTGTGAAGTCAAATCAGGGACTTGTGTTAAATGTATACTCTTAGTTGCAAGACAAATGAAGAGCACAACATAAGCTTTACTCAAAGACTTAAATTGCTGCCCGCCATGGTGCATCATAACTGGACCATTGTAATCCACTGCACAAGCAGAGAATGGCCGGGAAGGAAACACTCTAAAACATGGTAGTTGACCAAGCTGTTAAACTTGGGTTCTTGCATTAAACTTAAAGCAAGTCAAACATTTATTAATGATTGATGAAATAGTTCTTTTGGCATTTAGTATCCAATAATTCTGACGTATCGAGTGATTGTTAACTGAGTACCAGCATGTGGAAACCATAAATGTTTGACCTTAATGATTAGTCTTGTGATGTTAGCATCTGGATGTAATATAATAGGATGTTTCATGTGGTAGTACAATAAAGAGTGTTGTAATCTACCTCCTGCACCTAAGTTATCCAAGTAAACCTAAGTTATCCAAGAAAGGATCCAGGGAAATAAGTTACTATGTTTAACAATAGTTTGATTATTTTTAATACTATGTATCTCATTACCAAAATGAATGGATTGTGATTGTCGCTAGAAGAAGATAAGCGTGTGGTTTAGTTCCTATATAGTTAAAGGACCAGAACTTCATTCTAACTGATTAGACGTAGCATTATGAATGAATCTAAAACAGAAGCTAAATATGTGGAATAGTGTGTGTAAAGATGTATATTTTTGTCTATAATCACGTATGACAGTAGATACACATGACAATATCATAGATTTGCATTTTTCTGCTAAACATTCTGGATTCAAATCGCAATTATTAAAGGCAAAATTATTATTATTTGGCCAACAGGATGAAGATCATGAAAGCCAATCCGGACCATGTCACCAAAATGACATGTCAATTAATTTACTTGGAGAGCAACCCCTAGACAGTACATCAGCAGGATTATCTGACGACTTGATGTAATGCCAAATTGCACTTGCAGTTTTATGTTGGATTTCAGAAAACTCTATTGCTAATGAATTTCTTCCAAATAGATGGTTGTTTATAAATCCAATAAAGTGCAACCATAGAATCAGTATACAAATGTATCTCGTCAAAATGTGTTCTCAACGCATTAGTTACCTTTATTAATAAGCAAGTGAGTAATAAACAGCTACATTCAAGTATTGGTAATGTTATTTGTTTTAAAGGGGCCAGTTTTGATTTTGAGCATAGGAGATTATAGAGAGCTACTTATTTTTATTGATTAAATGAAATACAACTGATTCTATAAAACCAGCCATTGAGATAGTTAGTACTGTATTGGGTAGTGTTTCATCGCAATTGAATTTAATTTACCATAGTAACTGCATAAAATATTTGTGAGAAAATATGGTAGGACAAATAAGTCCTAGAGGATAAAATACACCAGCTATGATGGAGAGGATATTTCTTTTAGTAAAAATTTTATAATTATTGGACTGGGTAACTTGATAAAATAATGTGTCTGAAGTACTATTCCAAAGAATTCCAAAAGTTTGTATGTAATGTTCTTGATTAGATGGAATAGAGGAATTATGATCAAGGGAAGCACTGATGGAGTTGTTTGAAAACCAAGTATGTAATGAAAAACCACACTGTTTTAACAATTTAGCAATATCAGTTTTCAGTTCATTAACATCATCTAAGTTATTTGAACCTGGAATAATGTCAACAACATAAAAGCCATTTCGAATAGTGTTACAAGCTCATAAATAATCATTTTCATTTCCCTTCGCTATTTGAATTAGATATCGTGTAGCTAGGTATGGTGCACAATGTTGGGAAGAAGCGCAAATGGTGTTTATACCTAAAAGCAGAACTGATGATCTGGGGAGGGTCTGCAGACCTCTGTGCTTGTTAAATAATATAGCTAAAATGGTTGAAAGGGCAATTGCCAACAGTTTTATGGAAGAACCTTGCACAAAACAGGGTATCCATAACAATCAAATAATCAATATGGATTTGCTAAAGGTCAGTCTGCCATACAGGTGGTGAATAGAGTGGTGGAATGGACCACTGAGATCAAAAGGGGCACTTGGAGGATGAGAGGCATTCCAGCTCTAGTGTTACTGGATGTCCGGAATGCTTTCGGTTTGGTTCCTTGGAATGTTGTCATGACTGCACTGAAAGACAGAGGCATAAGCGATTACTTGTTGAGACAGATAAGTCAGTATTTGAAGGATGGCTGGGCAGTAGTGGATACATTAGAGGGTAAATTAAACCATCAGCTGTTTGGAGTATTATCACAAGGGCCTGTTTTGAGGTCTCTGTTATGGATTATAACGTTCGATGGAGTACTACAACTTCCTCAGCAGGTTGACATGATAACCTATGCCAATGATTTAGCGGTAATGATTAGCGGCAAGACGGAGGATGTAATCACAGAAAAGATAAATGACTCCCTGTCGCGTATTTCAGAGTGGATGAGAGTGCACGGATTAGAATTGTCTCCTGATAATTGTAAATTTATCGCATTGACGGGCAGACATAGGATCGAACCTATTAGACTCAAAATTGGAGATTACAAAATAAAGGAAGTTAATAAAGCTAAATATCTGGGGGTCACGCTAGACAAAATCTCCCGATTCAGTGAACATGTGCTGATTGTATGTAGTAGAGTTGAAAAACTTTAACTGCGCTGGGAAGGCTGATGACATCGTATGCAGCGCCTATATTCTCCAAGCAAAGGATGATAATGTCGACGATAACATCAATGCTTTACGCGCCCCCCAGTATAGGGAGGTACTGTGAGAGTTAAATGCAATTTATCAATATTGGTGAGTGCACCGTAGATCACTGCTAGATGTGGTGGTGGCGTTTCGGATGATCTCATATGAGGCAGTCTGTGTTCTGGAGGGAGTGCCCTCGATAGATCTTCTGATTAAAGAGCGTTGCTGGATGTACGAAGGAGTTCCTAAGGAGGTGGTCAAAGATAGAATTAACGTAGAATGGCAGGAGAAATGGAATGATAAGGCTGCATGGACCAAAAGATTTATAGTTGATCTAAAAGCATGGTTAAACAGAAAATATAGTGTGGTGGGCTTTTATTTAGCTCAAGTCTTAACTGGACATGACACCTTCAACGAGTTTCTTCACGAGATTGGAAAGCGTGATGTCCCACTATGTATACTGTAATAATTCTGATTCGATGGAGCACACCATATTTAGATGACGGGAATGGAAGGAAGACGGAGAAGCCTCTAACCTTAGCAGAGTGGGTCCAGATCATCTGATCAGTCTCATGCTGACTAATGAAAGCAACTGGGGTGCTGTAGAGGGCTTTGTCAGGCAAGTTCTGCCGAAAAAGGGGTGCCGGTTCCGATGAGCGGGTGGGGAGTCCGGAAGAATGGGAATGGGATTGTCCGGGAGTACAAGGGATAAATAAAAGACCAAGTCCCGGGAACTGGGTGGGGGTCCGGGAGAGACGCAGTCAAGCCTGGCTCTCCCTGCTTCAGTGGTTAGAGGCAAATGGCACGAAATTGTACAGACCGAGACACGGTCTCAGGGAGGGGGTCCGGGAACGACGTAGTCGGCCCCGGACCACCTCCCTGGTCGGGGGGTTGATCTACCATGCCGGACTTTCAGCCGATAGGGGCGGAGAGGCCGCCTTAGAGTAAAAGGGACACTCTCCTGGGCTCAGCTATACTTAATTGTATGCCCGGGCCAGGGGAGTAGGTAAAAAGGTTATGGTGCAGAAGCAGTTATAAGTTACAGCCATAAGCATAAGTTGCAGCAATAAGTTACCGTACGTAGTGCATAGTGTTTTATTTCCTGATCTGGAGAATCACACCATAGTATACATTGTAAGTTTGAATCATTAGGTTTGACTAAAACCTGATGATACATCTTTGTTATGTCTAATGTAATAACATAATTATGGAAAATAGGTCTTGTTATGTAAAATGTCCTCAATAACGTATCATTGAGTAATAGGCCATTAGAAGTTTTAGCCGAACCGTCAAAAACAACCCAAATTTAGTTGTGAGACTAGATGCTTTAAGTACTGGATTGTGGGGTAGATAACACACATTAGATGGTTTAATTAATAAGTCAGATGGGGTAAGTGATGACATATGACCTAACTCTAAATATTTCTGGATGAATGTGGAATAGTCTCTTTTAAGGTTAGGATTATTGGTTAGCCTTTTTTTCTAAATATAAGAACTTGTTCGTAGCATAAACAAAGGAATCACCAATCCTTTATCCTATATATATATCCACAAGTATTGCAAAATTAAACTTCTATGAAACGTATGCTTTGTTTTGTTTCTCATTTCTCATCCATGCAACCACAATGTGCCACAGCGAAGCGTGGCGGGTAGAGCTAGTCTATATATATAAAAATGTTAAGTTCGTTTGTGTACGGCTTCAAAAACTCAAAATGTTCTGCACCGATTGAGCTCAAATTTTAGCACGATATATAACCCGCATCAAAGATTGTTTTCATCTATTTTTAATAAATCTATCTATCTATTTTTAATTTGTACATTTTTAATTTGGAAATGTAAACAAAGGAAAACCAATCAGATCAATGCAAGATGGCCGCTGTCAAACACAACAACCAAATTTCTTTGAATTATATTTAACAGCTAAACATATGTATTTTATTTAAAAAAAAGAAAACACCAAAACAAAAAGAAAAGCCACCAAGAAGGATGTCTTACAGTAAATAAATTAAAACACCCAACTTTCTTATAGCTCAACCAACACCAACAAATGGTGTATCGGTCGGGATTATGGGTATTCGAGGAATGAGGACACATCTTCACCTTTGAAAGGCCCCGTTAAAATCGTTGCTTCCACTACGTTATTCATCAATTTCTTAACTGCAAGTCGCGTGCCGTTGCAGAGTTTTGGCTGATTAATATTCCGCAACAGGATAATTGTCATTTTTTGATCGAACCGTTGCTAGAATCAATCTAATGAGGAATGTTTTCCCAGTTCCTCCTGGCGCATCCAAGAAGAAGGTCCCCCCAACTCCGTCACTGTGACTGATGCGAAAAATAGATAAAAACAATCTTTGATGCGGGTTATATATCGTGCTAAAATTTGAGCTCAATCGGTGCAGAACATTTTGAGTTTTTGAAGCGTACACAAACGAACTTAAAATTTTTATATATAAAGATTTGTGGGCTGCGAAAAAAAGCCCTTAAGTCGTGCGAAAAAACACATCATTTTAAATGCTTAGAAATTACAGAATAATCAAACGACGTTGATTTCAGATGTTAATAAACTGCTAACGTAAGTGGAAGTTGTGCTGCTTCAGTGTACAACGCGATTCTCGAGTATGAATCTACTAATGAATTACGGTCTCCAAAGAAAACAAAACCCCGCAGGTCAATTGAGAAAAAGGTGAGATTTTGATAAAAACGCGATTCGTAAAAAAATTACACGAATTTGAATTATTTAGAAATAGTTTAGCGGTGTATTATGTCCTTTGGAAGAGAATTTGGTTATTGTCTTCGACAACGCTTCTTATCATTAAACGAAAAGAATTCCAGCCGTGTTATAAAAAAACAATGATATCAAAATGTGGCTTAGTTCAAAAGTAATAATTTTTGAAGAGGTTTAAGTTAATGTTCAATCATTGCAAAGGGTTTCGCGTATTCAAAGTAATTATAGTCCTTATAAAATTGGTTTGACACACAACGCCATATTGGTAAGTTGTGTTTTTATTCGGCTCCTAACGAATATGTTTGCCGGCCTCCGTGGCGCGAGTGGTAACGTCTCGGACTTTAATCCGGTGGTGCCGAGTTGGAATCCCCGTCAAGCATGACATTTTCATAAGCTATATAAATCATTCATATCGTCATCTGAAGCAATGCATAACGGTGGTTTCGGAGGTTAGAAAAAACAAAAAAAAAAAAAACGAATACTTAGTTGTGTGGTTTCAGTGTTACTATTTGTGAATTTTGTTCTTTGCTTTTACATAGCAAAGAACGCTAAATGACCAAAAAACGATTGTTTGGTAAAAAAATAACCTAACAAAGGCTTTTTTGGACATTATGTAGGGATATTATTTTCTGTGTATTTGGTTATTTCGACTTTTTTTGTTTGCATAGTCTGAAGTCTATCTGGGCTATAAGAAAGTTGGGTGTTTTAATTTATTTACTGTAAGACATCCTTCTAGGTGGCTTTTATTTTTGTTTTGGTGTTTTTTTTTTTTTTTTTTTTTTTTAATAAAATACATATGTTAGCTGTTAAATATAATTCAAAGAAATTTGGTCGTTGTGTTTTACAGCGGCCATCTTGCATTGATCTGATTGGTTTTCCTTTGTTTACATTTCCAAATTAAAAATAGATAGATAGATTTATTAAAAATAGATAAAAACAATCTTTGATGTGGGTTATATATCGTGCTAAAATTTGAGCTCAATCAGTGCAGAACATTTTGAGTTTTTGAAGCCGTACACAAACGAAGTTAACATTTTTATATATATAGATATATATTTATATCCTACCGGTTATCAAATTGTTGTCACCAAATTTACATGTAATGACGCCACAAATCTATCTTCATCATTTCGAGTAAAATAAAATAGAATATGTTTTTCATATAAAAAATTTTCTTTAAGTGAAATATCACTATTAATTTCTTCGGTCTTTCAAAATTTCTCGATTATATTAGAGAGGTCTGTAGAATCTTTACAAGAAAGAAACGATGTAATAGAATTATTGCCGTTAACCTTATTAGGAATACAACCGCTAACTACATTTTGTTTTTGGAGAATAGGATATTTAAAATTTTGAATAAATTTCCCAATCGTAACAGATTTCGTTGAACTATTTCGTTCACCATTTCGACGAAATGGTCTTGTTTTTAGTGCAGAAAACTCATCATCTACTCCTGCCCAAAATTCAAAGAATGATTTATTACTAAATTGTTTTTTGATATTGTCACTTGCCATTAAATCTATGAAGATTTCTTCTTTGGCAATTGAGTATTTTGAAATGTATCCCTAACCCATTTGTAACTTACTACAAAGATATCATCAGCAAGAAAATACATTTTAGAATTCTTTGCCATCATAGCTAAATGATTTTCAGTGGTTACAAAAACAACTTTCACATGTTGTTATTCAGCCTTGTATGTCTTAGAACATTCAACCACTTTTGCAAATATTTCTAGGTTGAAGGATGGCAAGCCATCCTTCAACCTAGAAATGTGTTCAAATTGTGTACATAAAGGACAATCCTAAGAGCGTTAAGATTACTGCTAATGAGAGTTTTACCAAAGACCAAATCAAGGACAACGATAGGATCAAACAGTATCCGATAATGACTGTGACTACAAGACCTTCTCAGGCCACATATGATCATATACAATGTCCCTTGAAGTATAGAGGAAAAAGATTTTTTGGAAGCGGTGCGATCACAAAACACTAGTTGTAACAGCTCTGAAAAGTTTGCTGGCGCGTTTAAGACTCCATTTCAGGTAGATAACAGGGGTAGTAGTACTGTGCATTATGTTGTAGAGGTAGATAAGGGTTTTCGTCAAGATTTTCTTAATCAGGGTGGTTAGTTGCTTATAGATTTTCATTCTTCTTAAGATTAAAGATTATTTGAGAGTGAGTAGGTGCTTCCAATATAATGGCTTAGGGCATGTGGCTAAGGTATGTAAAGGAAAGGAACTTTGTTCTTATTGTGGTGGTGAGGGTCATCAAGTGAAGGATTGCCTGACCAAGCAGAAAGTGGGATCTCCAATCTGTATTAACTGTTCTCGAGTTGGGAAGTCAGCATTATATGATTATAGATCTGATGAATGTCCCGCGCATGTTTGTTCGTGGGATATGTTGCGACACAAAATTGATTTTTAGATTTACAGTTACATGGTTCACAGACTGTGAGTATAATGATAGATCATCATTTTGAGATTATAGTGTCAAAAAAAGATGTTCAGATGTCTTTTCTTGACACTACTTTAATGGAGAATTACTTTCCTGACAGTTGAATAGTATTTTGGGCTGACAGCAACTACACAGAACTCTATAAAGCTCATGGTGTGAGGGGGGAGGGGTTTCCCTTATTGTGTTATAAAATTCACTCTTTTAGGGGAATGATTTAGAGCTTACTACAGAATCTGTTTGGGTTTGAGACAACCAACATCTCTATTTGGGCTTTTAGTTGGCAACCATTATTTCAGCTCCAACAACTGTCCTGAGGTGCTGAAAGAAATTTTTATTTGCTATGCAGCAAATTAATTTGGAGTAATATAGAATTGTGACAGTGGGTGACTGCAATGTGCCTGTGGTTAATTGAAACATTTGCTCCCTCAGACCTGAAATTCAGTGTTATGCAAGGAAGAAGGCTGAGGCCCTCTTTAAGTTTATGAATGATACATGACTCAATCAATGTAATCTCCACCTGCCACAGAGTCATACTTCAATCTTGTTTTATCTAATATTGATAAAATGGGTGAAACACCATTCCCTGGCGTTCGGACCGTGGAACCCGAAGATACAGACCGAGTGGTTTCTCGAATGGCATTAAAGAAGGCACCGGGGATTGACCAACTTGACCCGGATATTTTCCATCATTTATTGCCTGTCATAAGAGAGCCACTCGGCAGACTGTTCACGGGATGCCTAAGCTGGGGCTGCTTTCCGGCTTGCTGGAAGGTTGCTTTGGTAAGGGCTTTCCTGAAACCTGGAAAGGATTCTGGTGAGGTCGGCAGTTATCGACCCATCAGCCTCTTGCCGGTTCTCGGCAAGTTGCTTGAAAGGCTGGTTGTGGAACGTCTCGAAGAAAGCATCGATATGAGCTGTATTCTAAATCGAGGCGAATACGGGTTCATGAAAGGGGTTGGCACCGAGGATTGCATCTTAAATGCTCTTACCGAGGTGGAAAGCGCCGACTGCAAATATGTTTTGGCTATTTTTATTGATATAGAGGCAGCATTTCCTTCCTTGTGTTGGAGTTCTGTCCTCTATGCTTTGGAACGCCGCGATGTTCCCGAAGCCATACAAGCCGTGTTACGAGACTACTTGTCTAACCTTACGGCTCTGTTTAAGGATACGCACCTAGTTGTGGAAAAATCCGTCACCAGGGGAAGCCCGCAGGGTTCCGTTCTCGGTCCCCTGCTGTGGAACCTGGTGTTCGACGGGTTTCTGGGGTTGACATTCCCAGAAGGAGTCACGGCCCAGGCTTTCGCCGATGACTGTCTCCTTTTAGTTCGTGGAAATTCACGACTACAGCTAGAAAGCAGAGCGCAGGCGGCTTTGTCAACAGCCGAAGGCTGGATGGACATACAAAATTTAAAGATTTCTTTGCCCAAGACGAAGTTTATGCTTCTGAAGGGCGCAGACAAATTATCATGCAGTCGAAACCCCCACATTAAGTATAAAGGCTGTGTAATCAGCCGAGTAAGGGTTCATAAGTACCTAGGTGTTTTGTTTGATGACAAGTTGCTTTTTAGCAACCACATTAAACATGTTGCGGCGGACTCTGTCTCTGTGATCCACAAACTTAGAAGGGTTGCTCGGAAAGACTACGGGCTGTCTGGTCGCCAAATGTACTTGGTGTACCGAGGTGTCTTCGAGAGTATGATCGCATGCGCGGCGCCAGTTTGGGCGCACAGGTTGGATAGAAATAGAGCACTGCTTCTAAATTTAAGGAGTGCCCAGCGCAGAGCCTTAATTGTATGCACCGGTGTATTTAAAACAGCCTCCTACGAGGCTACTACTGTATTGGGAAAGGCTCTCGCAATCGATTTAGTGGTGAAAGTTCGAGCAGCCATGTGGAAGTTGCTCGGAAGAGGTCGGGAAACCGAGGTATTTGGGATGCGGTTTCGGGCCGGGCTAGAACCGGAACGGAACGGCTATCACAATACACCGGGTCTAAATTTCGAACAGTTGCCCATTTCCCGCCTGCGGAAGATGCTTTGGAGCCTCGCGATGGAGGCATGGCAGCATGAATGGCACACCACGACTAAGGGAAGATCTCTGTATAGATTTATACAGGATCTGGGGGGATGGTAAGCCTCGAGTTCATTTTTAAGGGCGGCGGGTGCCGAAGTGCTCACCAACCATGTGAATTTGATGCAATATCTGTTCAGGTTTCGCCTAGCGGCTGATGAGTTGTGTGTCTGCGGGGAGGTCCAGTCGAACGAACATCTAATGTTCGACTGCTCTGCTCTTGTGGGGGCCAGAGACCGGGCCACCCTGGAACTTAGAGGTCAGGTCACTTTATGCGGTGAGCCGCATTGTCGGACCGTGTGGGAGTTCCTCGATGAGGTTGCGATGTTCAACCGTCATCTTTAGATTGTTTAATTTAAATGGGATTTATTGATTCCTGTAGCGTGTCTGTGGGAAGTTTTCCTTGAAATAATGACTGCCATCAGCCAGTAATAAGCTCCAAGCGCTTTAAATGGTGGACAGGCACTAGCTGGCAAATAGCGACCGAGGCGTGTCGGCTCAAATTGCCGTCTTTTTAACTTATAACTTTTTTAGTTTTAAATTGTAACACGGGGTTCGCCTCCCCGATCTAGTTTTAATGTGACAAGTGAGCGGTAGGGACACAGCTGTACGGCACCCAGCTTAACCGCTCACGCAAGATAGGAGCTCACTAGGATCATTAGGAATAACGAGGTCGCAAATCTATTTTTGAGGCACAGTAGCCGTTATTTGGCACGGAACATTTGGTCTATGCTCTAGGGCGACCGAATAAGGTGGTGACGGGAGAGATGCCAGCTAACCAAATTATCTAATGTTGATGTGAATGCAGACATGGATATTGTCATCTCATTTATCCTGATGTCCCCATGATGCTCTTGCAGTGAATGTGGCAAAGAGAATGGAAGACATTAAATCTTCCAGGCCATATCTTGACTAGCCTAGAGGTGACTATCACTATTTATGATGCTGTAAAAGACACAGACTGAAGTGTAGTGTATTTTTCTTCAAATATTAGTGAAGCTGCCTTTTCTTTCTGTGAAACTCTAAATATCAAAATTAGCAATTATGTTCCTGTTGAAAGACAAAATCAAATTCCTTTCCAGACTGGTTTTCCAGAGAACTCGTTAAGATTCTTAAGAGTAAGAAAGTAGCACATCACAACTTTAAGAGAACAATTTAGTTACTTTTTATAATGAGTTCGCTATGTTAAGAAAAAAGATTAAGGATCTGCTATGGAGGGATCAAAAAGATAGAGGAAGAGCTTAAAGTAAAGACTGAAAACCTATTTAAATAAGTGAAATCCTTCACATATTTTCAGTCTGTCTACCAACCAGCGAATAATAAATATAAATCTAATTGTATTAATGACCATCGCATTACTGATACAGTAGATGTTCCTCATATTACTGAAGAAAGAGTGTAGTGTGAGATTAAGAATGCAATCTGCTGGTACTGGTAGTGATGACATCCCATCTTTATGATTAAAGGTATGCAAAGCTGATTTCACCTATTTTGTCATGAATTTTTAATGTCAGTCTCGATTCTGGTAAATTTTCTGATTATTGTAAAAGGGCACTCCCTAGTTTCACCTATTTCCAAGAAAGATGATCTCCAGATTTCTTCTAATTATAGACCTGTCTCTGTTTGAATGTGGTCGCAAAAGTCTTTGAAAGAGTTGTTAATGGCCACCTCTGTGATTCATTTAATAAATATACTGATCAATACCAGCATATTTTTGTGCAGGAGGTCAAATACCAAAGACAGGTTGATGACATCTACTTTCATTTTAGGAAGGGGTCAAAAGTTCTATGATGAGATGGATCCATTCATATTTGTCTGATAGAATTTTTCAAGTGAATATGACTGGTGAAATATGTCATATAAGCAATATATGATATATAATAAATAATATATGATATGATAAGCAATATATTCGTTGCAATATTTAGCATTCCACAGGGGTCAACATTGGGATCACTTTTGTTTATTATTTTTATAAATGACACTGGAAATGATGTAAAATCAAAGCTAAGCAATATATTCGTTGCAATATTTAGCATTCCACAGGGGTCAACATTGGGATCACTTTTGTTTATTATTTCTATAAGTGACACTGGAAATGATGTAAAATCAAAGCTTATTAAATTCACTGATGATGTTAAACTTTACTGTAGTGTGAACAGATTTAGCGATTATTTAGTCCTTCAACAGGATATAAATAAGATTTATAAATGGTCAGTTGATAAATCAGTTATAATGACCTATGTTAGAAAGATGCTTCTGATAAAATACCATTATTAAAAGCTTCTCAAGAGAAATGCATTGTGTTGAAAAACTTTGTGACTAAGGCATTATCTTCAATTCTAAATTCCTGTTTACACAACATGTAGACAAAATAAATCTAAAGCAAAAATGAATCTTGTGCTGCTTTTATAGGTAAGTTGGTATTTTCAGCACACATGATGATACATGATGCTTCATGTGTCATCTTTACTGAACTACTATTAAACCAGAACTGTTATATTGTTCAATGATTTGGAATTACAATAAAGAGATCACTTACCCTGAAGATTGAAGCTGAGCAAAGGAAATTCCTTAGGAATTTACACCAAGGGATGAGTATGCACCAATTTTTATACTTACTGGAATGTGGTAAACTGGACATTACATCTTAGCAATCAAGGAAGAAAATGTAAGATGTTAAGTACATTTATAAACCAAGGCATGCTTAGAAATGTTGACATCTTCTCAGGTATAGGCATCAGGGTTCCACACACAAATAAGAGGGGAAATAACTTATTTAGATACTCAAACCAAACCATCATGTCTAATTACTCGATCTGTTGAAAGCCTTAACTTGCTTAATGACAGCAGAGTATCAGTATATTATATTTCATGAAAATTTAGCTTCATTTAAAAAGAAAATTAGAACGATATTTTTGAATGACTGCTGATTTGTGAATATTTCATAACCATTCTTTTTTTCTGCTTACACTAATTTTATTTTATAGTCATCTAATTGTAATGTATCTGAGTAATGATTATTTTTGTTGTAAATTATTATCACACTTGACATTATTATTTTATTTATATTAAGGAATAGTTAATTTATGATTAGGTTTGACTGATACACTTCGTACTTTTTCATTTTATATTTATTTTGGTCTAGGTACATTCTCCATGTACTGGTTGAGGGACTGCTACAATCTGTGTACATCTGATTTTATTTTAAATATTGTGCAAGTTTGTTAGCTAGTTTAATTAAAGTTCCCAAACTCCTGATAAGATAGTACAGCACATTAAGGTTTTTCATTTACTGTTCTGATGTACTTCTTACACTTATTTAGGTTTGTCCTGCTTTCTTGCTTTTAGATTAGGTATTTTCATGAAGGTGGCTGATGGCTGTAAGGAGTGAGAAGAGGCCATCCACTAAAACAAAATTATTATTAGAAAAAAATATTTAATTTCTATTTTATTTTATTTTATTTGAAAATTGTAAATTATTCATCATCATTGACATCCATACATCATCATGGAATAATTCAGTCTTTTTATTTAGAATGAGAGATTCAAATTTTGATGTGGAATGTGATAAAAACCTATTATTTATGTACTTTTTTAATTCTATAAAATAATCAATAACCGTCGAGAAATAATTAAACTTCCTTAAAGAATCAGGTCGTAAAATTCCATCTATTGTATAGTTTGACAGACCTGCTAATCCATTTACGAAAACCTTCCTTTCATGCAAGGCATCTTCAGTGCATCTCCAATAAATTTTAGATGATGACCCATATTCGTGATTGTGTACTTTTATTTTATAGCATGATACAGAAGTCCCGGTTTTTCCTTTATTACCCCCAACACCTCCTCTCCCTGGATTTCCATTAGAGCCATAATTACTCTCAGTATGTATTTTAGAAGGATCACCTAGTTCATTGATTAAAATTTTACCAGGGTTTCCCCCAATTCCACCAGATCCTCCATTGCCACCATTACCCCCATTGCTACCATCCTCTCCAGTACAAGTATATATTCTTAATCTAGAAGAACAATATTTTTGACTAATATCCTTGAGAAGATGAGAACTAAGTACAGTGTGTTTTTCCCACTGATTATCATCTAATGATTCACTATGGTCGTTACTAACAATAAGCAGTGCATCACTAAGTGCAGTTTCAATGTATTCTGCACCTGAATTCCACTCATAGTAATAACAACTATATGTAGAGTTATTAAAAATATACCAATCTTGAGTATCAGGTAGTGGTTCTAGAAGATCAGTATTTATTTCTGAGATTATATTTCCAATAAACTCAGATGCACTTTTACCTTCTCTTCCATTTTTCCCATTTCCACCATCCTGCCCTTCACCACCAGTACCACCATTTGCTGTTACACTTAAAGCCAATCCATTAATGAAATCTATGCCAATTCCCAAAAAATTTCCTCCATTTTTTCCAGGATTTCCTGGTAAACCATTAGCACCATTCTGTTCATCTGAAGTATATGAATTAATAGGTAATTCTATGTGATGTTGTCCAGGATTGCCATCAAGATTTATTTTTCTTGCTCCAATTACTTCCCATTTTGGTGCCATTATTATCATATCAACACCATTAAACACACTGGCATCAAAATCTCCATCTATGAATACTGTGTTTACTGCTCTAATAACAATAACTTGCAGTGTTTTCCGTCCACAGTAATGTTTAATTAGAGCTTCTGTATTTATTTCAGTAACTTTAACAAAAACTCCTGTGATTGTTAATTCACCATCACTATCACATGTAATATTTAATGACAGCTTCATCGTTAAAGATATTACATCTTCCAGTTCTGTAATTTTTTTATCTGTTAATGAAACAGTTCTGAAGTATTCATTGATATATTTATCAGACAAAAACTCAGAATTTGATAACAATATTTTATATAGTGATTCCTTTTCCTGATTATTTTCATAAACTGTCTCATTATAAAGTTTCAGCTTTAATTCCTGAACTTTATAAGATGATAAATAAACAAATATTTTTCTTAATACATCATACCATAATACAGAATCTTTAATGTAATTGATGACAGGGGTCATCTTTGCAGCCCACATGACTGGAGATAACACAACACTTGTATCGCTAAAAAGTTCCATTTTATTTACATAACTGTATATATCATTTATTTCAAAATTAAGATTATCTTTTAATGTAATATTTTCATTTGATAAAAAATTGTTTAGATAAGAAATATAATCAATCCAACAGTGAGTATTTTCTAAATCACTTTTTAATGTTTGTAATCTTATTTGATTTCGTTTAAGATCAGATAATAATTTATAAATGTCAGTGTAATTATTAATCTCAGTTTTATAATGATTAATTATAATCTTAAATATTTCTGATGATATATCTCGAATTCTGTTATTTACATATCTCAGTAAACAATCTAAATGATTTTTAGCTGTGCTGGATAATGTATATCCAATATCATCTTGTGAAATAGCTGTGTAAAAAATATTGTTAAATATGGTTTTTTGTATAGAAACTTTATTCGTTTGAAGTACTGGCAAATCATTTAACACTCCAGGCTTAGAAGGTCTACGAAATATGTTAATTCTTTTATAATTTTCTTTGTCATCAGTTTCTTGTAAAGTATTCAAGACTGTTATGGCATTCTTTATAAACTGATGCTCATTTATATCTAACGTTTTACTTAATTTTTCTTTCAATGACCTTTCAACTTCATATAAATATTTAGCAATACTTTTTATTATATTCTCACTAGAAATTAATGTGGTATTTATGTTTGTAGCTTTATACAGATTTGGCACCTTAGTTGCAACCAAGACAATACTGTTTTTAAAATGTTCAATATTTTTTAAAAAGCTATTTAAATTTTTTAATAAATTTATAAAATCATCTTTATAAACTCCTAATTGGACAGAATTATATGTCACTAACAGAACTATTTTCACTGTTTTTATATCTTTTAAATACTTTTTCAAAACATAAGAAGTAATAATTTCATATGTTGGACTTCGTGTGTCACTAAAACCAGGAGTATCTGAGAAGGATGTTTTGGAATTCTGTAGTACTTGTTCTGGATACAAAGTGTTTGATTCAGTAGCTGATGTTCCAATTTTATTGCCATCTTCAATCAGGTATTCAGCAGTGTCACTATCAATTTCTTTTGAAATCAATTTCTCATTATCTCCAGCCATAAATTGAACAAATGTTGTTTTGCCTGCTCCAGCATTACCTAATACTAATATAGTATCTGATTCTGTAGCATAATTTTTATTAATATGTTCATTTCCTTTTTCCATCATTTCAAATAATTTTTGTATGTACTGTTGTGTTTCATTACCAGTTGAACAACCCCATTTATTTGAACTATTTTTTTCTTCTTGAATCTGAAATCATAGCAGAAACAAATTTATGAAATTACAAGATATAATTTTTCTATATCATAATATCTACGATAATTTGATAATTTAATTTGATGAATTTATTATGATTTCAAAGCTATTACAGTGGAATATCAGTATCTAATACATTTATTGAATATTATGACACAATTAAAATTTAATGAACAGTAAACTTAATGAATAGATAAAGATCTTAATCAGTAAACTTAATCAAACTTTAATCTTTTTACATCCTGAATACAATCTCAAATTATTTTAGAGGTTATTTTAGGAGACAATTTAGGTTGGATTACATCCTATGAGGAATTGGAGGCCTTAACTTACACAGTAAGTACTTAAGCCACTGTTTGACATTTTATGCACTAAGAAATAGAGTCAGTACAATACTGACAGTTCAATAGCAGTATGAAGTATGTTTATGGCCTTGAATTAAGTCACCTAGGTTTAGTTAATTTGGTATCAGAGAGTTTTGAAAAAACTCAATGATTTGCATTTTTCAAGATAGTTAATTGCACGCCTAGTACACAGAAATTTTTTCATAAGATTAGCAGGAAACTGAAAGGAATGCAGAATATCCTCAATCCATTCAAATGATTTATGAATCTGAATCATGATAAAAAAAAAGAATATATATGTATATATATATATATAGTGTGTGTGTGTGTGTGTGTGTGTGTGTGTGTGTGTGTGTGTGTGTGTGTGTGTGTGTGTGTGTGTGTGTGTGTGTGTGTGTGTGTGTGTGTGTGTGTGTGTGTGTGTGTGTGTGTGTGTGTGTGTGTGTGTGTGTATACATACATAATATCAATGTAGAATTTAATTTATGTATTTGTTTGTGTGGAAAATATTGTACATCCGTACCTCCTTGAAAAAGACCCTTACTAACAGAGAAACTGAGTGACCTAATTTAATATGAATAAAGTTCATAGAACAGTAAAGAAATCCTTTATATATGCGCTTATACTGTAGAGAAGCTACTTTGACTTTCCCATCGGTGTACTACTACCTAAACAAACTAAAACAAAACTGTGAAAGTCTTACACAAGACTAAATAAATAAAAACAATAACTGAAGTCTTAAACAAGACTGATCAATACAAGGATCTGCATTCAAGACTACCTACCTATTGGCAAAAAGTGAGTCCAACATGCAACATACAAAATGAAAAGCAACAAAAGAAATAAAACAAAAATGAACTAAGTAGCCATAAAACAGCAACACATTGAAGGAAAAAGAAGGAAAAACCCAAGCAAAACCTATATTCCCTCAGCAATCCTATCACACACCCCATACATAAGAAAGCTCTCGACAATTACCCATTTGGATTATTGACGTAATGATGATCACCTTTCTTTGGTACAGGTAAAACAAATGCACACTTCCAACTGAACAGGAGAATTCCATACTACAGACTAAAATTATAAATCCAGGCAGCAAGATTAGAAATGGCTTTAATGATAAAAGTTGGCACCCCATTAATACCAGCTGCAGAAATTTGACGCACAACTCCACCTCCTTAATATTTACAACCAAACATTAACAATAACGTTACCAGGCATCCCAAAATTAATTTTCCAAACATCCTGTTCACAAGGTTTTTAGACAGACTGAAAATGCCTACCGAATTCTTCACATAATTCCGAACCGTCAATAATAGTCCTATTATCAACTTTAAGGGAGCAAACTCCACCAGAAATTTTTAGGGCTGACTTCATGCAATGAAATAAGTACTCTGGCTTACTCATGAGGTCATCAGCCAACCTGTCCTTCTTAAACTATCAGCTCTAAAGAGAATTTTAGCCTTACTACAAATTCAGAAAATGTTTGGTAATAGATCATAATAGCGGTTTCTTACATTATTATGAAAAAACTGCTTTTGTTTGACATTTGATCAGGCTAGATGAAAACCAACTCGGAAACATTTTAGGCCTAGGTCAATATAAAGGAATATGCCTATGTGTGGATTAGGAAAGAATGTCATTAAAAACAGATAGCAGTGTCAACATTAGGTGATCGACAAACATATTTTCAGTCAATCGCATCTACAGACTGATATAAACCACCTTCAATGAAATTTAAGAATTCAGTAGTACCATTACAGAATACTACATCACTAACAGGGATATTAATAGAAAGCATATCATATGGCATGTCAGGAAGGACAATATGGTCAGACTCTAAATTAACATCAACAGTACCATTGGATAAAAAAGATCTAGACTGAATGAGACACCAACAGGTAAATGAGAATTATACTACTGTACATTTAGGTTATCCATAAAATTAAATAAAATGTCGGCCTTCTACTTGGCATAAAAGAAAGCGTACTACTAACATTTCTACTTTTCCACTCAATATTTGGTGCATTGAAGTCTCCAACAATAACCACATAATAAGCACTAAAATTTTGCTTGCCAGGCTATCAAAAATAATCCGACATAATCTCAGGTCTAGTATCCAAACTAAAATAGAGATTACCAAGCAGAATATTGATCCTGTAATGCAACTGTATTTCAACCCAGATGCATTTGTCAAAGCTTCCCAAATCAGGGCGTCTGAAGAAAAAGATAGAAGAGCGAACGACCGGTACTGTACACCACTGTATTTCTTGCCCAATTTAAGGGAGTCATGATCAGTCCTGTGAACGTTAAAAATGTCTGCAAAGTATTCAGAATTTAAAGGGGTGGGATTAAAAGCTGATTCATCAACAGCGATAATGTTATAAGGACTTGCAAAAGCAGACAAAAAAATAAGAAGCTTTGGTATGATGTTCCCTAACATTTTGATATATTATGCTTAAATTATTTTTCTTCCCAATCACAATGCTGGCCGTAATTCACCTCCATGAACTTATTACAACCTGGCACACTTTGCTCAGATTTCAATTGTCTATAAAAGGGGAGTGCCAAAACACCCGAAGGCCAAGTTTCAGAAGACATTATTTTATCAAAGTGCACCTCAGGAATCACAAGATGAAATGAACTGTAACCATCTTTTTTTGTCTTCAACTTGGTGCAGACAATATCAGTATCTAATCCATCAGTAACTAAATAAAAAATAATATCAGCAGAAGTAGACGGTTCTAATCAAATAACAAATGCAACCTTAATTTTGGCCCTCACAAGATTGATTTTACTAGTACCAGTACCTACAATAATCTTTTTGTTATTTTTAACTGGACCATTCAAGCTCTTTTTAACCATTTCTTTGGGTCTTACGAGATTTCAATCATTCCCATTCTCAACTTAAATCGAATTTGAATTTTCAGCTATAACCAGAGTGTCCATATCAACCACAATGGGACAAATCCTAATCATTCTTTGTATTACTTTTCTTCTCTCCCTGGTGCAACTCTGAATTTACCTTTTGTTTTAATTTTAGTGACCTAGCTATATAAATTACTCGATTCCGAAATAAAAAAAACATCCATATTATTTCATCAAGTTTATCAACAAGTGTTTTGTTTTCAGATTTTAAAGTGACAATTTCTCTATTCATGTCTGAGACATGATTGATCAACAAACCTACCTTAGTGTTTAGGTGTTCAATCACTTCAAATGATTTGTTCATTAAAACTTCACAATGACATTCAGAGACACGATTAGTAGTCACCTCTCCATCCCTAACATTTCTAACATTTGGACACTGAAAATAGATGGATAGAAAAAGGATTTGACCTCATCATCTACCTACTGGAGAAAATAAAAGGTAAAAATGACCAACAATAAAAGATGGAATTTCATAAAACGTAGTGGATAAAAGGCCAAACCTACAGAAACATTGGTCCCTTTAGCCGGACTGAGCAAAAAACTGATCAGCTTATCCAACCAGCAAAAATCCCAGTCTGTTGCCCGGCCCCAACTGGCTGAATCAGCAGACAGGAAAATCCCAGGCTACAGCACAGCTAAACAAGGTCTAATAAAATAAATGGTCTAATAAAATTTGGAGGGAACACCTGAAGAAATCAAACTATGCAAAGAAGTAAAGAAATAACTGAAAGAGTAGAAGAAATAATATCAAGCACTTCTCCGAAGATCGTTGCAAGTGTACAAGTACAGCGAACGAGAAACGATAATAATAATTACGATTTCTTTTTTTGTGGAGTGGAGTTGGAAATGCATTTACGAACTGAGTGTCGGGCTCCCACTCGGGATCTAATCCAACCGCCATTAGCCAACTACCGACTAAAACCACTTCCCTTTCTTCCAGGATTCGATCCAAACCGTTTAACATATTACTTCAGGCCGAGTGCTTCTATCCTAGCCTGAGAAGGCCGATACTAAATTTTCACCTAGCTCAGGACTAACCAGGTTGGCCTTTTTGGGCCGGAGAATGTTCCCGATGAATCAGGCCACACTCTCCCAGCTGCTCAAGTCACAGAGCACCATGCCAACCACGTTGTGGAGCTCAGTGCCCCAACATCCGCCTGTAATGTCGCTCGACCTGCCGCTCACCGAGCACATATGAAAAAGATGTGCGCGGCGTTGTCCCGTATATCGGGGCAATAGAGGCAGTCGGGAAACGGCACTTTCCCTATGGTATAGAGATAAGCATAGAAGTACTCGTGACCCGTTGAAAGGTGGGTCACGTAGTACTCACCTATTCATGCCGCCGCTCTGTCCACGGTTTGCCAGAGCGGTAAGTCTTGCGGTTCATCGTCCTCTTGTCTCATTGTCCCAGGTCTCTTGCCAGGCGGAGAGGAACATGCAAGTCTGTTCCTCCCGGGCGATGGTCTCTGCCTGCCCATCGCCTCTTGTAGGCAGCATGGCGTTCCCTTGCCAAACGACCAATGAGTATAACACCGGCGACCATCAGTTCTTTAGGCTCGGAAACCGTCCGATACGCAGATGCGACTCGCAAGGCCGCGGCGCGTTTACCTACGCAAACCGCTTCCAATTTCTCGAATCATAATGCCTGGGCTACTCTTCCGCCCCATATAACAGGATGGATTTCACCGTGAACATCAACAGTCGCCGTCTACTGCCTTCGGTCCTCCGACATTCGCCATGAGCCGGCTGAGAGTTATTGCTCTCGCAGCTTTGTTGGCGGCTCTCCAAAGCTAGTTCAATCATCATATTGAGGTACTTCGCAGCCGGCTTGATCTCAACAACCTCGTCCCCGACTCTCAGGAGGAGGAAGATGTCGATACGCTTCTTCATTAGAACCACGATCTCCGTTTTGCTGAGGGCTAGAGAGGGGTTCGTGCTTCCGCGAACTCGGTTAGCTAGATCAGAGGTAAACGAAGGAGGACAATTAAGATTGTCCGAAAGAAGCCTACAGCTAAGGCGAAGGCTGTGTCATTAACTCATAAATGTCTACCGAGGCATTTACACCGGTGAAATCCCAACGAGGACTGGCTTATTACTATAAGATGTAAAACGTTACAGGTCAAAAGACGACTCCCGTTAAAGTCTATCAGGGCTAAGAACAGTGGGGTGTTGTGGCGACCAGAGTCGTCACAAGGTGGGTGTCGCCCTACGAGGATTGGGGTGAGGGCTAAAGACCAATCAGACACTGACTCATGACCGTCCAGCCAGACACTTACTCTATGCATAGCTCAGCTGTGCTTCATGTTGTGCGCGCTCCACGTCGCGTTCTGCAACAAGTAGCGCAACGTCGTCAGCGTACCTATCCAAAGCCAAATCTCTGGCATCTCCTGCCTCAGTAAGCCGTCATAGATGGCGTTTCAAAGGTCTGGGCCGAGAATCAATTCCTGCCGCCCCTAACGTAATCGCAGTTTTGCTACAGCCTGCCGTGGTCTCAGAATGCCAAGGCCAGCAAAACCGGGGTTCTTGCTGGGTCCATCATTGCGTCCATCATTTTGAGGAGGTATCGTGGCCCGTAGAACGAATGCTGCAAAGCCCGAATCATATCGATCCATCATGCAGAGTTGAACGCATTTTTCACGTCCAACGTAACGAGAAGGACCACATGGAAAATGATTGTGGTCCTCTGCTCACCACAATGCAACCTGTTGGACTGCATCTAGGACTAACCGACTCTGCCCGAAACCGTACTGGTTAGGGGATAGACCACCTGCGTGATTCATCGCCGCAACCAGTCTTTTCTTTAAGACCTTCTCCAATACCTTCCCAGCTGTGTCAAGCATGAGCCACCTTTGAAAGCTCCCAAGCTTTATACATCTGAGGTGGTAACCAACTAAAACCACACAAGGAGGGTCAATTTTTCCATTGATTGAGGCGTTGACAGGTGCGACCCCTGTAGTAAGGGTCTCCCAGATTCCCGCTTCACAATCGGTGCCTAAAACAGTCGCCGAGCCATGCCCATCGTTGTCCGCTGCTTCATGGTGTCCGACTCCGCTGCCGGGAGCTACAAGGGCAGTGTTATTCTTATCGGACACGAAGTTGTTCGAAAAATAAAGAAGAACCGAAAAAGAGGATGACCGAAAGGAAAACCAAGAGATTAATTCCTTAAAAAATAAACCAGTCGATTCTGCAATGGAATATCAATGGATGATTGTCAAACATCCATGTGCTCCAATGAAAGGTACATGATGTTGACCCAATTTGTATATGTCTGAAACCCTTTTCCGCCAAAATGAAAATTTCCATTTAAGAAACAATAATATTTATCGCCGAGATCAACCGCCAAACATAATAGTTGGAGGTGGAGTAGCCATATTCACGTTGACTAGAGCTATTACCGAAGCGGTTGAAACAAACACAAATATGCAAGCGGTCGCAATCAGAATGAAGCGTCCACTGCAGATCAAAATCTGCAGCATATACCTGCCTAATTTGATGGGAATGAGATAACATAATTTATTGCTCACAGTACTTCTAGTGGGTGACTTTAACGCACATAATCCTATTTGTGATTTGGATCTAGTCCACGGAAGAGAATTGAAAAAGTTCCTGTTAAATTTAGATTTTTATTATTTTAAATGACGGTTCAGGAACTTTTTTTAATGTAGAGATGGATCGATATCCGGTATAGATTTCGCATTTATAAGTGCATCGATAGCCCCGAAGTACACTTTCAAAGTTTTAGAAGATCTCACAGAAATGACCATTTCCCGGTGCTAAATACAACTAATACAAGCATATCTTATCTCCAAAAGATAGGTGTTTCATAAGGTAGACTGGACTAGCTTCACTAATAATACGATACTACCTGAAACAAGAAGAGTTATCAAAGCTGATGTCAATGCTATAACGAATGCTATATCTGACACAGCATCAACACATATTTCCAGAACATACGGGAAATTCAAGAAGCGAACAGTTTCGTGACGGTACGATGAAATAAGTGAAGCTACAAAAAGAAAGAAAAAACATACAATGCTTTCAAGAAACATCCACTAGAAAATCTTTAACAAATACAGAGCGAATGCAAAAAGAGTTATGACAGATTTTAAAAAACCGATCCTGGCAGCAATAAGTGTCATCCATTAACAGAAACACGACTGCATCAGTGTTTCGTAAAAAGTGAAGGCTATTTCTAAGCATACAAACTTTATTTCCATAATTTGCCTTCAATTTGAAGATGAATATCTAGATACTCCAAAGGAAATTGAGAGTTACTAGTCAATCATTTCGAAGAACCCAGCAACACGGCTATGATGAATTTTTTAAACGACAAAAACAGATTTAGAGGATCTGCTAAATTTCGGAATTAAAATGAATTTTTCATATAATGTACCCTTCAAAATAGAAAAACTTGTGAAAACGTTGGAGAAAATCAGAAATACAGCTTCTGGTCCGGAAGAAATTCATTACGTCATCATCAGACAGCTAAGCGCCACTCCAAGCCTTAGATTGTAAGGTTAGAACTATATAATCAGGTGTGGCGGGATGGAATGTACCCGCGGCAGTAAAATAAAGCACTTGTTCCAGTTCCAAAAAAGATAAAAATCGGACAGATCGCAATAGTTATCGTTCCATTTCCTTGACGTGTTCTATGGAAAAGGTTTGAAAGAAAGTAATAAATAATGAAATCGTTTGGGTTGTAGAAAGATAAGATCTTTTATCGTCACATCAAGCAGGTTTCCGATAGAAGCACTCAACTACTAACCAAATGATCAATTTAGATATTATTATATATAACAGCTACATCACAAGGAATCACTGCGTCGGAGTTTTCTTTCACCTAAGAAAGCTTTTAACATGACCTGGCGACATAGGATAATGCTTCAACTACACGATTGCAGTATTCGCGGCAATCTACTAATATTTCTTGGCAACTTTATGAACGACCATACTTTTCAAGTACGCGTTTACAATAGGTACTCATCAGGAAAAAGATTGGAAAATGGCACACCACAAAACTTGCCGTTGAGCGGTACCTTGTTCACGATTGCCGTCAATAAACTTACATTAGCCATTCCAGCAGAAATCAGCAAAAGCGTTTATCTGGCAATTGTGTGTGCCAAAACACTACAGTTATTGTGAAGTATAAATTGCAACTAGCGATAAACGCCCTTAACAAAGTTGCAAAGGAATAATGGTTTCCTTAAAACCTGATCCAGGAGCTTCGTCGTTAGTGACGGAACTAACCCTGAAGAAGATCCTGGACCCGCGGAGGGAAAATATCCAAGTCTCCCGGGTCACTAAAACAAGGGACTATAGTGTCATCTTGGAAGTCATAAGTGAACGGCAGGCAAGCAGCTGCTGGAGGCCGACGTTCTGACAAGGAACGGGCTGAAAGCTCAGTTGTTGGCCGACCGGAGGCCACAGATATTGATATACGATATGCCAAGGGCGACAAGAATGTAGGAGCCCGAAATCCTCAGGGCCGTGCACGGACAAAATCCTACATTGGATATGTCCGTTGAGAATTTCCTTCGGGAAACCAAGGTTGTCAGGCAGCTGGAGAGGAAAGAAACCCCAAAGAGTCACTGGGTGGCGGAGACCTCATCAAAGATCCAGCTTGTCTTGGTGCCCGGTAGACATCTGTTTTTCGGGTGGACCTCATGTAGGGTCATCGCCAGTATAAAGGTCGCCCGATGCTACAAGTGTCAGGGCTTTGGTCACACCTCTCTCCGCCGCAGAGCGCAATCGTAGATATGTGGTGACTGTGCTCTTCTGGGGCTCAGGGCAGCCAATTGCTCTGCCAAGTCTGCGCCCCCCCCCCCCCCGAGTGCGCCGCCTGTACCTTGGTGAATTAAGTATAATTCTTAAAGTCCCTTTCCTTAAATTACAAATGAAAATTTAATTTTTTATTATATAATTCAAATTTGTTTAATGCAATTATACGTTCAATGCAAATGTAAAATACTAAAAATCTTTCTATATATCTCACTCATACAAATAAGATTATAAAGTAATGACTCTTTATGAGAGTTCTGTTAAATTTATCTCCACTTCAGTTACAGCTATGATTTTTTACTGGAAATGATACTTCAGATATACGCAAAATTAAGTAAACTTTAAATTTAGAAAAAGATAATAATTTTACTATTAGTTTTTTTTTTTAAAATGGGAAAGTAAAAGAAATCATTTAAAAATATTTTAAGGTAAATACAAAAATAAAGTACATACATTTAAATACGTTATCTTAAAAATTTTACTTACTGTATAATCATTGTTTTTATACACATTAGCATCTATGTTAATATTTGTTAATGTGTTTAAAATTTCTGATTTCTCAGTTTCATCAGTGTTAAGGATAAACCCATCTAAATTTCCAATTCTAAACAAAAAACAAACATAATCATTTAATGATAGTTAAAAATAATATAATTAATTGTTAGAATTTAATAAATATTGAGTTTGAGGTTAATTTTATTATCATATAATAAATACTGCGATAATAAAATAAAATAATATGATCTCTGGTCTCTGGATTACAGTATGTTGTTTACATGTAAAAGCACAAAATAAATTGTTTACGTGTTGTTTCGATTAAATAAATAAAAGTGTTTCAATTTTTTTTTCTCTGGTGGTTATACAAAATAGAAAATAGGTAAAGTTGTATCAAAAGAAGTACACTTTAAATTTTTTTTAAATTATAAACATAAAAACAAATTGTAGCATTAAATTTAGAAATGTTTTCAGAACGTAAGACATAATGTTGAATAAGGGTATTAAGGTATAAGTTTTAAGGTACGTATAAAAACTTTCTACAAAATAATCCTTAATTCAGAAGCTGCTATTGAAAATTATTTTTTAACTTTTATTTTTGTACAAGGTGAATGGGATGCAAAAGAGCGTGTGTTTTTTATATTATTTAGTTCAGTTTTTACTATTATTTGAACATTCACCACAAAATAATTAAGTTTCTGTAAAAGACAATCAATTAATTGTATTTTAAATAAATAGGTAGGGACAATTTTCAAATGATTCAGCAATTATTTTAAAAACACAACAGTAGCATAATAATGCCCTTACTCATAAGCCAGATTATTGTGTTGATTTACACAAAAATAGTTCTTACACTTACCCGCCGGGTTGGTGTAATGGTGAATGCGTCTTCTCAAATCAGCTGATTTGGAAGTCGAGAGTAAGGGCGTTCAAGTCTTAGTAACGGCAGTTACTTTTATATGGATTTGAATACTGTGTTCTTTGGTGGTTGGGTTTCAATTAACCACACATCATGGCCAAACTGAGACTGTACAAGACTATACTCATACATATATCATCCTCTGAAATACCTGAACGGGTAATTCCTGGAGGCCAAACAGGAAAAAAGAAAGAAGTTCCGACACTTGGTTTGGTAAAAGTAAATACTGGTATTTTTTTAAGCATAGGTGATAATTCCTACCCTAAATATTTAATTATCTAAATGTAGGGTGTGCTTATATATGCCAGATAATAATCTGACAACCCATTTTTGTATCTTAAAACTTCATTCTAACTTTTTGAGGGACCCCCAGGAAATATTATTATACTTTATACAAGAATTTGCATAAGCATAATAAATCTTTAATATTAATTATAAGCTTAGCATTTTATTAAAGCCCTTTAAAACAAAACAGTAGGGCTTGATTTAAAGATAGATGGTTATAATCCATCCAATGAATAACATTTTGAGCTGCTATCACACAATTTTCAGTTCCATTCAAATCATTATCTTCAGACATAAAGAGGGTTGTATCGTATGCGAAAAGGGTTAAATAATGAAATTATTTTGAGGCAACTAAATGACTGAGAACATTTCCTGAAACAATGTGCATTCTACTTCTTCAAGTAAGGACATAAATTTTACATGTGTATTCTTATCAAAATATGAAATTTACAAAAACTGGGAATGGTTGTGTCAGTAGATATTTTTTTACCTAAATATTGTCCTAAAACTGTGTTGAAATTTTGTTATTAATATTTGATTTTCAAAAAAAGTTAAAAGTTGACTTTTCATAATTTTTTCAAATATTAAAAATAAAATGCCTGATATAAAAAAACTGGCCTATAATATTGTAAATTAATGCTGAGCCTTTCTTTTGGAAGAAAATAAGAGCAGAAGATTTAAAGCAAATCTAAAATACTTCATTGCTGAATGATTCATTAATAAAATTTTTAAGAGGGATGAAAATAGTATGTATTACACTTGCTATTTTTATAGTGATCTACTTCTTTTAAAACCCTGGCAGGAATATCATCAATATCCACAGAATATTCCCCATTATTTAATAATTTATTGTCAATTGAATAATGGAAACAATTTAATTAACTACTATTTCATGGGAGATAGTATAGTAATTCTGCCATTGCTTATGACAATAGAACAAATAATTATACCACCCAAAGACAAAAAAAAATAGTACGTTTTAAATTTAAGAATTTACAGAATGAAATCTGTTACTAATGTAACAAAAAAATGTATATCTTGAAAACACAGTAATGCAAAAAAAAAAAAAAAACAGAAGCAAACCAACCATGCTAGGAGGAGAGATCAATCTAGTATTATTTAAATTAAATAATATTTCAACATTTAATTAACAATTTCCTAATGCATTCATAATATACAATGGAGAGGTTGATGCCTGATTTAAAATAATTCAAATTTTCATTAATGTTCAGAATTTAATAATCGGATTTTTTATTTATTAATAAAATTCATAACATATGATATTCCTTGCTTATTAAACGACTGCCCAAAAAGATATGTATTAAGGTTGTATGTATGTAAGTTTGTTTATTCCACCGTAGCAGTTCAATGGCTGAACCAGTGGTTTGACCACACGGAATCCTTATACTACTGGGAGTGTCATAGGCTAAATAAATATGTATAAATTTTTGTTTACTTGTAACTACAAGGCCACAAAAAATCATACATACAACTCTAGATTGATAATCGATAGTATTTTCACTACCAATGTATCAAATGGTATCAAAAATGGTTGTGTTTTAAGATCTGCTAAATATGCTAAGATAATATTATTAAAATCATCTGTAATATGAAGCTATTCCAAGATAGCTTTTTTTGTTACTTTTTTACTTTTTGTTTTCTGATCTTTTTCTTTTTAGTAGATTTATAATGTAATAACAAATAAACGCAACATTCTTAGTCCATAATAAACAAATGGAAGGACTGTAAAATTTCAGTTTTATGCTATATTTTCTTGTATGTTTAGTAGCAAAACAAAGAATGAATACTATACAATAATTAACAAACGTCTTTATTGTAATCCGTAATGATGAAAATTATCTCTAAAAACTAACAACTACTTAAATGACTAACTGAACCTGAGTTTTTTCAGTTGTTGTTGCAACTATCTTTCTATACATGCGGCTGGAAGAGCTACGAATAATATGTTTTTTATGATGGTTAAATTTGTCATTAAAAGTGATAGTTTTTAATCATAAAAAATTAGAAAAATGTTATCAAATCACTTACCTTACATATATTATTAAAAAAATGTATAATATAAATCTCATATTTTCTTATGATATAAAATGAAACTCAGTGTTGTACTACGCCTGTTACCAGAAGTTGACTGAATAATATTTTCATGAAATATAACTATATAAAAAAGTATATATATATATATATATATATACAGTAAAAATTATTCTAATAATGTCGAATCTGTAAATAATTATGTAGCTATATAGATAACAAATAGTAAACATTGATAAAAATTTTAACACATAATAAATTCAAAAATTGACCCTTAACCGATCGAAGGTTATCATTTGTTAACTGAAATCTAAACAACAGAAACTTCTTTGTTATTCTATTTCAGTTACTGGATACTTTATAAAATGATTTAATAACAAAATAATTACCAATTATTTTATGAAAAGTGATTGAATATGAAGTAATTTATTAAGCCTTGCATTATTTATTATTTCTTATGTACTCCTATCTGGAGCACATAAGATTTACAAACGTTTTCACACAGACAAAATCTGATTTATGTTAATATGGTTTCAAAATTTTTTGAGCATGAATTTAGTTTTCAATTGTTCTTCGACCCAAGATTATAAGATGATTCTTTAAAGATTTACATTTTTTCCCTCATTAGATGTCATGGTGACAAACTTTTTCATCAATGAAATTATGATTTACCAGTCCACGATAGTCCTTATTTTACTTTTTTTTTCACTCATTTATCTACAGTAAAATTGCATCTATCATCATTAGAAATACAAACGGTACAAGATACACTCGTCTTTAAATGATGTTTGTTGTACTTTCATTTTATTGGAGGTCTCTGTTAATTTTACACATAATTCCTCAGATGAGTTTTCTGATTATACAAATACAGCCAGTATTATAAATTTGCCTTCCATTATTTAAGGACATTTTTAACTGAATGTTAAGAGCAGCTACTTTCAGTAAAAAAGTTTGTAAAAATATATTTTGACAAAAATAAATTTCTTAAAAATTGCAATTTTGTAAAAAAATGTCAAGCAAGGTTGTTTGTGTAATGTAACTGTAATAACTGATAATGTGACATACAGGACTGAAATTTGTAAAAAAAGTATATATAGGTTAAAATATATATAAATATAACTTTATTTATATTTTTTGTTAATTTAATGCATGAGAGTGAAAAATATAGAATCCGTATAATAATTAACCATAAAATTTATTAGCTTTCCAAACATTTTACAATTCATTGTATTAAAAATATCTGAGTTTTACCTACAAATACACCAGACAATGGGGTTTTAAGAGGGATGAAGCTGCTACTTTATCAATCCAGTTAAATAAAAGAAAAAAAAAACCGCTGAAAAAATTAAAATTAGTCCGCCAAATTCAAAATATTAAATAATCATGAACACGTATAAAAAAAAAATGTATTATATAAAAACCGCCCAGTTTGCAAATTTACTTAATGAAGGTCATATGAAAAGGCGTAATTTTTTTTTATTTTATTTTTTTTTTTATAAAATAATTTTACTACATATTACAAAGATTAAATATGTTTAACCTTGTTGTTTTATGAAATATATCAATATTTTATCAATAGAAATGATGTACATTATTATCATTGCTTCACCCTTCAACTCTTATACATTCAGTGTTAAATACACATACAGCCAATATAAATTTGATTGGGACATTGAGATACCATAGATACTACAAATTTTCCATATATATTTAAGGTAACATACTCGTATATTAAAAGCATTCTCAGCAGAACTATCACCAGTCATACTCTATTTAACATCGTTAAAATAAGGATCATGTCGAACCTCGTTCTAAATATTAATTTGGAGTTTAACATCGCCTGTAAATGGAAATCTTTCTTGCATACTCTGATTATTAATATAATTAATGTTTATAAAAAAAAGAAAAAAGAGGCTAATGCATAATCCGAGGCTTAATATTCGGATTGTGTAGTCTCGTCACGTTTGAGAATTGCCATGTCATTTATTGTCCGCAGCGCTGGGCAAAACCTCTGGGCGTACCAAATCAAACATTTCGGCGTTCAGTTGACAATCTAATTTACTAGATATGGTTATTTAAGAAATGATATATAAGTATATATCAGAAATATTAGTGAACAGAAATATATGTCTATTAATTACATAAATATCATCGGAATTGTATTCAGTTATAGTAGCAAATGAATCTTTTTGAATCGCAGTCTTAATAGATTTCTTAGTTTCTTTTTCAATTATTCAATAGTTTTCATATTATTTAAAGGAATTTTTGTTAACATAAGCAAATAAGCATCAAATTACTTGTAAAAAATGAAGCTGTTTATTCATGAAAAGAAAGACTGAATGACAAGATGACCGGGCAAGTTACATAGCTAGTGCCTCTGACAAGGCACGGATCTAACGACTCAGTAAAAAACTTCCAGCATAGCTGCTAACATAAGATTTTTCACTTTTGCATAATTTTGTAAACAAACAAGCCATACACCCTGCATTCTTGAATATGAACTATAGCAGAAATTAATTTTTTTTTTCATTTAAAATCTCACGTTTTTTTTTTTGAAAATCGTTAGTTCTGTAACTATAGATGAAGCAGAGATGTTAGCGTCAGGAGAGCTTTATAGGATACCAGGTAGGAGGTGATAGTACATTTTGACAATCACAAGGGAGGATATCTTTTGTGATAATCCCATTTGCCACACCACCCCATCCGTTGATTTGATAACACAATAGTCATCAGTTTGACCTCTGTCAGGATGCCATTGACAGCAAATGCCTCGGCAGACATTAGTATATTTACATAATCTACCTTCGTATGGCCTCTTCCAACCATGACCACCTACCATAATTTACAAACGTTGACTATCAAATTAACCGATTTGCAGAAGCGCGAACCTCGTGCCTTCCTATAATACCGAATGTTTCACACAAAATCTCTTTTTATATCTAATTTCAATTAGACTACATACTTAGATTATAACTTGATTGAATCTTTAAACTTTAAAAATACTATCCTCACACAAAGTGATAGTAAAGAGAAGTTCTTCTCTTAGTGGCAAATTATTAATTTATTATTCTTCTTGTTTTATCATCTTACCTTCCTTATACTTTATACATAAAAATTAGTGTAGTTTATACTTAAAAGAAACCAGTAACTGTATTATTAAGCAAAACAATTCTAACAATTAACGTAAATGATAAAGAAATTAATATAGACAGTTATTAGATTTGTCACGCTTTTTCATTGTCATCTTGTACCAGTCATGTGGCTACGCACATTAAGAATTTACATAAAGTTAACAGCAGATGGACTAATGAGCTCAATAATAGGATATTGTTTATAATATGTGAAATAGTAAATATAACTTGGATCATCGATATAATGTATCATTCGTCTAGTGCTAGTGATTTGTTAAAAAATATATTTATTTAGATAAGGTTAATCACTTATTAAATGATTATAATTTGAAACAGGTAGTAAATCAACCAACAAGGATAACTAGAAATAGTAAGTCATTAACAGATCATGTTATCACTAATAATGATAAAAACATTGAAACCAATATTACATTTCAGATCATGAAGTTATAAAGATTTAATAAAAGACAAAAATTAAAGAATCGTTACAGAAAGATATTTATGTTTTTCAATATGATAAGGAGAACATTCAATATTTGAATTTTAAAAAAGAAAATTTCTTACATTTTAACAGTTAATCTTAGTAGATATAAATTGTGAAAAAAGTTTATACATTTAGTAAAACTGTAGCTTTGGACTGATTTAATTAAAATGAGTAGATATAAATTAAGTATATATTTGAGTGCAAAATTTACTAATGAAGATAATGATTGAGAGGTTCTACATTAATAAATAATAGGTACATATATCAATTAAAGAAGTCAAAATATATGGTTAAAAAAATATTAAAGGATAACAGAAATAATCAAAAAGGGCTATGTAAATTGTGAAAAATGTCAGTAGCTGAGAGTAAACAAAATGAAAATTTCTGAAATAATTCTCAATGGTGTTAAGATAAGTGATAAAAATAAAATAGTAGAAGATTTGAATTATTATTTTATAAACAGTTTGACAGATAAATAAATGGATAAGTACAATAAAGAGTCAATCAATGAATATATTAAATATTTTCAACAGGGAGATATATAGATATTTTTCATTAAATAACACAACAGAAGAACTTTTACACGTAATACAAAGAATGAACAATAAAACAGATTGAGATTTAATGAGCAAAAAAGTTTTGTTAGATGTTTCTAATTCGATAAAAAGTATTTTATTAATACTGTAAATGAAATAATGTTAACAGGAAAATGAGTGATGTTTTACAGTTACACTAATTAGGAAAGCAATAGGAACTAATAGGTATAAAGAAATATACCTATCAACAATACGAATGTAATTGAAGAATTTATTAAATTTGTGTGAAAAAACGAGTCGATATACATGTGAAAAATTGCAAGATATTCATAGACAATCAGGTTACAGGGAAAATCAATTAAGATTACCTCATTGACGTTTGTTCTGAATTAATGGAAGCATATTTTAGGTAAGAACATAGTCATCACTGGTATATTTTTGGATGTTAAGAGAGCTTTTGAGAAAATTGATAGACAATTATTAAAAAATTTTAATTTTTATGGAGAGAAGGTAACACGTGTTGTGGGTTTGAATCATATTTAAACAATAGAAGACAATAAACTACTAAGGTGAGTAATGCAATCTGTAGTGAAAAAACTGTTAATTTTTTGAGTACCACAAGAAACTATATTAGGAGCTTTACTGTTTATTATTTGTATAAATGACATTAAGATAAGCATATCAAATAATAATGCAAAATTGTTTGCTGATGATAAATACGTTGGTGTATATACAACATGATAACATGGTTTATGATGTAGAAAAACATCAGATAAACAAATAGAATTATTGAACGGGTGATTATAAATAAACTAAAGTTAAATGCAAACAAAACAATATTTAAGGTATTAAACAAAAATTAAAAACAAGTTTTAGTAAAAATAGATAATGAAGATATTAAAAGAGTATATTAAATATTTAGGAGTTATTATTGATTGTAAGTTGAAATTTGACAAATATATTGATCAAATATGTAAAAATAATTTCAAAAAAGTTCTTTGTAAGATAGAATTAGAAATAAATTAGATTTTACTTAAGTAGTTAATTTATATAACAGTACGGTGGCATCTTATGTAGATATTTGTTCCTCAATATTACGCGGATGTAACAAGGGTCAAATTTACATAATACAGAAGTTATGAAATAGAACAATGTGAGTAAATCTGAAAGTTAATAGGTTTACAAGTGTTAATTTAATATTAAGGACATTACACTGGATGAGTTTTAGGCAAAGGAAACATTTTAGGCCTTGGTCAACATAAAGGAATATGCCTATGTATGGATTAGGAAAGAATGTCATTAGAAACAGATGGCAGTGTCAACATTAGGTGATCGACAAACATATTTCCAGTCAATCGCATCTACAGACTGATATAAACCACCTTTAATGAAATTTAAGAATTCAGTAGTACCATTACGGAATACTACATCACTAACAGGGATATTAATAGAAAGGTTATCTAACCTTTCTTTTATTTGATCAGACTAGGTGAGAAGAAAACCGAGTTGGTTTTCATCTAGTCTGATGAAATGTCAAACAAAAGCAGTTTTTTTCATAATAATGTAAGAAACCGCTATTATGATCTATTACCAAACATTTTCTGAATTTGTAGTAAGGCTAAAATTCTCTTTAGAGCTGATAGTTTAAGAAGGACAGGTTGGCTGATGACCTCATGAGTAAGCCAGAGTACTTATTTCATTGCATGAAGTCAGCCCTAAAAATTTCTGGTGGAGTTTGCTCCCTTAAAGTTGATAATAGGACTATTAATGACGGTTCGGAATTACGTGAAGAATTCGGTAGGCATTTTCAGTCTGTCTAAAAACCTTGTGAACAGGATGTTTGGAAAATTAATTTTGGGATGCCTGGTAACGTTATTGTTAATGTTTGGTTGTAAATATTAAGGAGGTGGAGTTGTGCATCAAATTTCTGCAGCTGGTATTGATGGGGTGCCAACTTTTATCATTAAAGCCATTTCTAATCTTGCTGCCTGGATTTATAATTTTAGTCTGTAGTATGGAATTCTCCTGTTCAGTTGGAAGTGTGCATTTGTTTCACCTGTACCAAAGAAAGGTGATCATCATTACGTCAATAGCTGGCCAAATGGGTAATTGTGGAGAGCTTTCTTATGTATAGGGTGTGTGATAGGATTGCTGAGGGAAAATAGGATTTGCTTGGGTTTTTCCTTCTTTTTCCTTGAATGTGTTGCTGTTTTATGGCTACTTAGTTCATTTTTGTTTTATTCCTTTTGTTGCTTTTCATTTTGTATGTTGCATGTTGGACTCACTTTTTGCCAATAAGTAGGTAGTCTTGAATGCAGATCCTTGTATTGATCAATCTTGTTTAAGACCTCAGTTATTGTTTTTATTTATTTAGTCTTGTGTAAGACTTTCACAGTTTTGTTTTAGTTTGTTTAGGTAGTAGTACACCGATGGGAATGTCAAAGTAGCTTCTCTACAGTATAAGCGCATATATAAAGGATTTCTTTACTGTTCTACGAACTTTCTTCACATTAAATTAGGTCACTCAGTTTCTCTGTTAGTAAGGGTTTTTTTCAAGGAGGTACAATATTTTCTACACAAACAAATACCTAAATTAAATTCTACATTGATATTATGTATGTACACACACACACACACACACACACACACACACACACACACACACACACACACACACACACACATTATACATATATATATTCTTTTTTTTTAAATCATGATTCAGATTCATAAATCATTTGAATGGATTGAGGATAAAAATTATTTGAAATGATGGAAAAAGGAAATGAACATATTAATAAAAATTATGCTACAGAATCAGATACTATATTAGTATTAGGTAATGCTGGAGCAGGCAAAACAACATTTGTTCAATTTATGACTGGAGATAATGAGAAATTGATTTCAAAAGAAATTGATAGTGACACTGCTGAATACCTGATTGAAGATGGCAATAAAATTGGAACATCAGCTACTGAATCAAACACTTTGTATCCAGAACAAGAACTACAGAATTCCAAAACATCCTTCTCAGATACTCCTGGTTTTAGTGACACACGAAGTCCAACATATGAAATTATTACCTCTTATGTTTTGAAAAAGTATTTAAAAGATATAAAAACAGTGAAAATAGTTCTGTTAGTGACATATAATTCTGTCCAATTAGGAGTTTATAAAGATGATTTTATAAATTTATTAAAAAATTTAAATAGCTTTTTAAAAAAATATTGAACATTTTAAAAACAGTATTGTCTTGGTTGCAACTAAGGTGCCAAATCTGTATAAAGCTACAAACATGAATACCACATTAATATCTAGTGAGAATATAATAAAAAGTATTGCTAAATATTTTTATGAAGTTGAAAGGTCATTGAAAGATAAAATATTTAAGATTATAATTAATCATTATAAAACTGAAATTAATAATTACACTGACATTTATAAATTATTATCTGATCTTAAAGGAGATCTAATAAGATTACAAACATTAAAAAGTGATTTAGAAAATACTCACGGTTGGATTGATTATAATTCTTATTTAAACAACTTTTTATCAAACGAAAATATTACATTGAAAGATAATGTTAATTTTGAAATAAATGAAATATACAATTAAGTAAATAAAATGGAACTTTTTAGCGATACAAGTGTTGTGTTATCTCCAGTCATGTGGGCTGCAAAGATGACCCCTGTCATCAATTACATTAAAGATTCTGTATTGTGGTATGATATATTAAGAAAAATATTTATTTATCATCTTATAAAGTTCAGGAATTAAAGCTGAAACTTTATAATGAGACAGTTTATGAAAATAATCAGGAAAAGGAATCACTATATAAAATATTGTTATCAAATTCTGAGTTTTTGTCTGATAAATATATCAATGAATACTTCAGAACTGTTTCATTAACAGATAAAAAAATTATGGAACTGGAAGATGTAGTATCACTAAAAATGAAGCTGTCATAAAATATACATGTAATAGTCACGGTGAAATAAAAATCACAGGAGTTTTTGTTAAAGTTACTGAAATAAATACAGAAGCTCTAATTAAACATTACTGTGGAGGGAAAACGCTGGGAGTTATTGTTATTAGAGCAGTAAACACAGTATTCATAGATGGAGATTTTGATTCCAGTGTGTTTAATGATATTGATATGATAATAATGGTAACAAAATAGGAAGTAATTGAAGCAAGAAAAATAAATTTTGACGGCAATCCTGGACTAAATCACATAGAATTACCTATTAATTCATATACTTCAGATGAACAGAATGGTGCTAATGGTTTACCAGGAAATCCTGGAAAAAATGGAGAAAATTTTTTGGGAGTTGGCATAGATTTCATTAATGGATTGGCTTTAAGTGTAACAGCAAATGGTGGTACTGGTGGTGAAGGGCAGGATGGTGAAAGTGGGAAAAATGGAAGAGAAGGTAAAAGTGCATCTGAGTTTATTGGAAATATAATCTCAGAAATAAATACTGATCTTCCAGAACCACCACCTGATACTCAAGATTGGTATATTTTTAATAACTCTACGTATAGTTGTTATTACTATGAGTGGAATTCAGGTGCGAAATCCATTGAAACTGCACTTAGTGATGCACTGCTTATTGTTAGTAACAACCGTAGTGAATCATTAGATGATAATCAGTGGAAAAAACACAATGTACGTAGGTCTCAGCTTCTCAAGGATATTAGTGAAAATTATTGGTCTACTGTATTAAGAATATATACTTGTACTGGAGAGGATGGTAGCAATGGGGGTAATGGTGGCAATGGAGGATCTGGTGGAATTGGGGGAAACCCTGGTAAAATTTTAATCAATGAACTAGGTGATCCTTCTAACATACATACTGAGAGTAATTATGGCTCTAATGGAAATCCAGGGAGAGGAGGTGTTGGGGTTAATAAAGGAAAAACCAGAACTTCTGTATCATGCCATAAAATAAAAATAGGTTGCGATTACAATTCACGTAAAATTTATTGGAGATGCACTGAAGATGCCTTATATGAAAGGAACGTTTTCATAAATGGATTAGCAGGTCTGTCAAACTATACAAGAGATGGAATTTTACGACCTGATTCATTAAGGAAGTTTAATTATTTCTCGACGGTTCTTGATTCTTTTATAGAATTAAAAAAATACATAAATAATAGATTTTTATCACAATCCACATCAAAATTTCAATCTCTTATTCTAAATAAAAACACTGAATTATTCCAAGATGATGTATGGATGTCTACGATGTTGAATAATTTACATTTGGCAAATTAAACAAAAAATAAGAAACACATGTTAAAACTATTTATATACTATATTTTAAAATATATATACACTAGCAAATACATATATATATATAAATATATATAAAATATAAATATATATTAAAATATATATAAATAGCAAAATTACACGATTTAGTGATAACACTTTCTAAAAATTTATATAAAGTCTTTGTATTGTGAAATTTGTAATGTGTTTACTTATTTTACTCATATAAGGCTTTAAGATATTACTATCTGCAAATTATAAGTGTTCAAATAATGTCTTCTTTTTTAAGATATCAATTTTTTATTGTAATGACTTATTTTATTTATTCATTAAGTTGTTTAATAAATAAAATACACAATTATAAGATATTTAAATCTGCCAAAATTATGTTATGATACCATAGTTTAGTCAGTAAACTATTTAAATATTTTTTTCAACATTATTAATTTCTATTTCCTGAGAAAAAATAACTGATTAGACGTTAAATTAAGTAATTATGTTGATTTCTTTTTGTAAAACGTCCCCTGATCCTGTGACAGCATAATTTCTTATTTTTTTAATTTGTTACTGATGAACATATTGCTCTTTACTACAGTTATTTACAGTGCACAAGGGAGGTAACATGTATTGGTTTTATAAGCAACTTAAAGGTTAATATTTCTAAATTTAACGATGTATTAAATCTTTATTAGAAGGAATTAGAAGAATTTCAAAATTAACAATTTTCATGTTTTCAATTTGAAATAGTTACAGTTACTGTCTAACCTGCAATATTTTGTTTATTTTTCTTACCATAGCAACTGGCAACTATGACTCATTACCGAAGCAAATAAAATGTCTGCAATAATTGTACAGTAACTTTTTCAGTGATTTTTTCTTAACTGAACAATTACTATTTAACCAATATACAGTTTGTTTTCTTCTATTATAAAAAGGTTCTGTAATTAGCTTATTAAGACCATTCAATATTAATAAATTTAAACTATTTTATAAAAATCATTGTTTTAGTAGCAACAAAGATACCAATGTGACATTCAAATAAAATTATACAGTGTAATTGCATGATGTAAAAATTATAACTCCGATAATGTGCTCAACTTTCATTCATGAAATACTTTTTCATTATTAATTAAAATTTATTTTTATTTTATCCAAAATGGTCAGCAATTAAAATTATGTGAAAATACTCTAACCTACTTTAATATCAAGCTGAACTATTTTTAATAAATTATAGTATTCAAAATGTGTATCAAGGAGTTTTAATTAAAATCTTTATGCACAAAAATAGTTCTATATTTAATAGTTATTAAAATGATTGAAGAATAAGAGTACACCCAAGATCCATTTACAAAAATTCTATTTAAAACCTTAATTTTCGTAATGGCCTATTCAATTGTTATACAATTATATCAGTAGAAATTATTTCTCAAGTGTCTCTTGATTATTGTGTACAACTGAAATGTCAATTTAGGAGTAGAGTTTTAAGTAATGTTTTATAAACAATTATTGCATTTAATCGTAGTTTTCAAATTTATTTAAAAACATTATGATATATGTTTTAATAACAATATATTTATTAAATGTGGTTCATTATATGTATTAAACTGTTACTGTTATTTTTAAATAATTAATTTTCCAGGTTGATCTATCTTGGACTGAGCATATTAAAATATGCTGTTCCTCTTGGCCATAGATGTTTTTTATTTTTATTTTCTTACTTGAATGTCACTTAACTAAATAATTAGGGTAGAACATTTCATTTTTAATTATTTCTATCAAATCTGAATAATCATTTTATTTTTATAAATTTTTAGTTTTATTCTATATAGTATAGTATTCTATATAGTGGTGAGTGCATGCTCCTAAAAAATGGCTGCCATTACATTATAGTTCTCTTTTCACAACTAAAAAGTGCATATAAACCATTATTATGATTAGTAACCATAGAAAATAAACTGAAACAATCATCTGGTTTATGATAAACGAATTATCTAGTTCAGTGGAGAATAAGAAATGTAATGTGGAGAATAGAAATTTTATAAACTGAAGTATCTTTTTGAGACCATCCGACATGGATTAACATTATAAGTTAAACTGTTCTAGGAAGAAATCTCATTTCCATTATAATTTATCCAGTGGCTAAATATGGTAGAATGGAGATACATATTCCTATTATAGGTTACCTCTTTCTTATGGGATATGAATATTTAATTTGGTGTTTTGAAATGCTTATAATTATTATTCAGTATAGTGCATGTTGAAAAAACCTGCATAGCAGGACAATTTTTTTTTCTTTTATTAATTCTCCATGTAGGCTTGATGTTTGTGTGTGGTAACATAAATGGGTATTTTGTAGAGTATGAAAAATGACATATTTGACCGGAATTCGACCTGGGACTTCTGGATGAAAGACCGAGACACTACCACTGAACCATAGAAATCAGCGTATAAAGAAATACTTTAAATATATAAAATATAAGTAATTTTAAATTATAACCTATACGGAAAATTTTATGATAATGAAACACTATGAATATATAATACAGTGAATATCAAACTTATACATTAAACTAAAATATTTAGTTACTTATTAAGCTGCCGATCATTGTAACACTAAAATACACAATATTTAATTAAAAAATAATAAAAATTATTTAAAAAATATATATGATCCCTAGTGGTGGCTAGTTCGTAGGTGAAATCGAGCTCGTTCGCGTTCTGATTATTGACATCGGCTGGCGGCCCGTTATTAATTAGATAACCAGGACCGGAGATAATTATACCTCCGGGTTGGTCTAGTGGTGAACTCACCTTCCACAAGGTATCCACGAGTTTCAAATAACCATACATTCCAGGAATGGTCGAACTGAGATTGTACAAGACTACACTTCATTTACACTCACACATATCATCCTCTGAACTATTATCTGAAAGGTATTGTTGGAGGCTAAACAGTAAAAAGAAAACACAAAGAATCCGGAGATAATTTAGTACAGGAATATAACTGGGTAGGGGATCTGTGGCGTAAAATACAAATAAATGTTCAATATTGAAGAGTACTCCAGTACTGAAGAATGAGCGTCTGGGAACTAAATAAAACCATTGTACGCTTGCACGACTATAATCGTGATGGTGGGGGATGTTTATTTTACTCGACACATAATCAAAAGAACGGTTATTTTCGCAACACAAGTTGAAATTTACAGACGATTGTAGAAAATTTATATAGAAATCAGTGTTCAAAATACAAAATCATAACGCTTCTACTGCATCGGTTTAACACGTGATTTATCCCTACTATTACACTTACACCTGCGCAAGTGACGCTTCTTTATATTTAGTTCTACCATTCATTTAGTGGCGCTAGTTTATACTTCAAGTTTTGCCAATTCCAATATTTGGGATCCTTATCCACAAATATTGACATCAGTGAGAAATATTCATACCGCAAGGAATATAATTGAGCTGGAATACTTATACTAAAATGAATTTCCTACTATTAATAAAAATTTGTTGCCTAGAGTAGAACAACATTTCTCTCAACGCGGTCGACTTCCCCAACAGGCAGCAGGATGAACAGTCGCGTCGTACCTGGTAGCCTACACAACTCTCCTTGACACTAGCTATTTCGCTCCACCTATAGTTACAAAGCTAACGATTTTCTAGAAAAATTTAATGTATTGTAATTAATTAAAAATATTTAATCTATTTCAAATGAAAAAAAAATCATTTTTATTGTAATTAAAATGGAAAAATGCAGGAGGCATTTTATTTCCACGCGAATTAAAAACTCTTACTTGAGCAGCCATGCTGGAAGTTTTATGCTGAGTCGTTACGTCTGTTCCCTATCCTGGGCATTTCCTGTACGACCTGCCTGGTCGTCTCGTTGACCAAATTTTGGCTGCCAGGGTGGTAGGAAAAAAGGGTTGAATATTTTAGAAAAAGAATTTGAACAGGTGACCCATGATTACGGGAGAAGTTGTTCCGGTCATGTTCTATTCTTAGGGGATGCTTGTTAGGATAAATTAAATATTTTTATTTACTCTACTTTTCAATAAATACATATATCTTTTGCAAGTCATGTGATTCTTGGTGTCTTATGTTAACAAAAATTGCTTTAAATAATATAAAAACTGTAGAAGAAATGTAAAAAAAAAAAAACATAAATTCTAGGAATTCGAATAAGGACTCCCATTTAAAAAGATTACCATTTGCTGATAAAATTGAATACAGATCCGATGAGATTTATCTCATATTGATATATTTATAATCGTTAATATTTCTTAAAGGTCTATACTGAGCGAGTTAGATGCTTAACTGCAGGAAGAAATGCAAGATATGGAACGTTAACCGGTTCTATAAGCATCGAGGACAATCAATCGACAGGGAAATTCTTCGGCGTGTTGAGAAAACACAATCCGAAGACCAAGCCTCAGATGATGCGTTAGACTTTTCTTTTATAAAGACTGATTATAGCAACAATCAAAGTAGACACGAAAGATTTCAATTTTTAGGTGATGTTAAACGCTGAAATAATATTTGGAACGAGTCTCGACCCGATCGATATTTTAACGAAGATGTAAAACAGATTATGGTTAGTGGTTACCTGTTGAAGATGCCTTTAATATATGATACCTAAAACAACATATTTGGAAAAAACGTAACATCTCTGTATTTCAAAATTCCAGTCAGATTTCTATTTACTATAGTTTTAATATAATAAAACTATAGTTTTATGAATACATAAGAATTGAAGGGTGAAGCAATGTACCTCAATCGTATTGATAGAATATAGATTTATTTGTCTATAGTTTGTAGAAGCCGAATTGGCACAGCATTGCCGTATATATCTTACTGCCTAAGGAGGATGAATTTGTAATACTACTCGATTAAAGACAGTACGTATACGGTATGATTATTTTAATTCCAATCAATGAACACATTCAAGTCTTACATTTATTAGTTACTTATTTAATCCTGAATTTATATATTTTTAAATTAATAATTTATTTCTTTAATAGATACTGAAATAGATATGTTATGCAATATTATGCAGACTGATCGGCTTTTATTGATTAGTGTTTAGGCCTGAATGTATTTATTTACAGATTTGTAACTGTATAAATTATCCAAACCAAACACGCACAGGTGAAAGAAAGTAATAAATAATGAAATCGTTTGGGTTGTAGAAAGATAAGTTCTTTTATCATCACATCAAGCAGGTTTCCGATAGAAGCACTCAACTACTAACCAAATGATCAATTTAGATATTATTATATATAACAGCTACATCACAAGGAATCACTGCGTCGGAGTTTTCTTTCACCTACAGAAAGCTTTTAACATGACCTGGATATGCTTTTAACACGACATAGGATAATGCTTCAACTACACGATTGCAGTATTCGCGGCAATCTACTAATATTTCTTGGCAACTTTATGAACGACCATACTTTCCAAGTACGCGTTTACAATAGGTACTCATCAGGAAAAAGATTGGAAAATGGCACACCACAAAACTTGCCGTTGAGCGGTACCTTGTTCACGATTGCCGTCAATAAACTTACATTAGCCATTCCAGCAGAAATCAGCAAAAGTGTTTATCTGGCAATTGTGTGTGCCAAAACACTACAGTTATTGTGAAGTAAAAATTGCAACTAGCGATAAACCCCCTTAACAAAGTTGCAAAGGAATAATGGTTTCCTTAAAACCTGATCCAGGAGCTTCGTCGTTAGTGATGGAACTAACCCTGAAGAAGATCCTGGACCCGCGGAGGGAAAATATCCAAGTCTCCCGGGTCACTAAAACAAGGGACTATAGTGTCATCTTGGAAGTAATAAGTGAACGGCAGGCAAGCAGCTGCTGGAGGCCGACGTTCTGACAAGGAACGGGCTGAAAGCTCAGTTGTTGGCCGACCGGAGGCCACAGATAATGATATACGATATGCCAAGGGCGACAAGAATGTAGGAGCCCGAAATCCTCAGGGCCGTGCACGGACAAAATCCTACATTGGATATGTCCGTTGAGAATTTCCTTCGGGAAACCGAGGTTGTCAGGCAGCTGGAGAGGAAAGAAACCCCAAAGAGTCACTGGGTGGCGGAGACCTCATCAAAGATCCAGCTTGTCTTGGTGGCCGGTAGACATCTTTTTTTCGGGTGGACCTCATGTAGGGTCATCGCCAGTATAAAGGTCGCCCGATGCTACAAGTGTCAGGGCTTTGGTCACACCTCTCTCCGCCGCAGAGCGCAATCGGAGTTATGTGGTGACTGTGCTCTTCCGGGGCTCAGGGCAGCCAATTGCTCTGCCAAGTCTGCGCCCCCCCCCCCCACCAAGTGCGCCGCCTGTACCTTGGTGAAAGGCAGTGATGCCGGACACCGGATCGGAGGTAGGCACTGCAGGGCGTTCGATATTGCACGGGCGAGAGCTGTAAAAAACACAGATTATGGCGACGCGAGATTTGGGGGAAGCCTTTCAGGACAGACTCCACCATGTTGAACACTTTTGCCTGGGGACAGTTGAATCTGCCTTTAATGAATTTAAAATTATACCAAAAACTATTACTTGTATTCATGTAACAAATTACACATTAATTATTCATGTGAAATTTTACGTATGTTAATTACAACAGATATTTATCTTTATTGTAGTTTTTCATTTGAGTCATCATAAATATTTTTCATTTTGTCTATGTGTTTATTTTTAATTGTAAATAAATTTTTTTTCATCATTATTAACAATTAACATTTACTTTTTTCATCTAACCCAATCATCTAGAAATCATTCTAATTGATAACATCTGATTGTTAATGTTATGTCATGTTGCCAAGACAATACATAAAACACCTAAGATGCCACAGAAAAACTTATTCAAAAGAAGTTTAACAACATGACTTATTTGGATTGGGAACTAAAATTTTAATGTAAAAAATAATTAGAAATTTTTTATACAACTGGAAAATACAATAGAAAGCATTATCAATAATATTGTATTGGATTATCAAGATAATGAATTAGATTTTACAGATTGTGAATAAAATTGATTTACTGGATAGTATTCCTTTCCTTTACTGGAGAGTTTTATAAAAACGGTGAACCATTAACAGAATCAGATCAGAATTATAATTACAACTATTTTTTATAAACATATAATGATATCGTAAATCAGAGAATGTGAAGTTTATGTATAATGATTTTGCATAATTTATGTAACTAATAATTTCACTGATTTACTGTCATGTAAACTGTGTTCACATTGAGTGAAAAGTAACCGGATTGTAAAAATATGCTATCTGATGTTGTCTTGATATCAAATAAATTCCCTTTACTGTCAACTGATGCAGTAAATCTCTTTTCAACTGATACTGATATGTTATCAGAATAGTAAAGTATGGTTTAGCTAATATATAAGGATGTTAATGATGATTCATGGAAAGCAGTTCTAATACTATCGTCTTACACTGCATCTCTCTGTAACATAGCACCGATTCCAAAAAAGGATAGTTAATAAACACTTACAATGCAAGCTCAAATGTTTATAGCAGTGCTATTCTAGCAAGGCACTTTTTCCTCTACTTATTGTTGGCTTTTTTAGAGCAATTAAATGTTCTTCATAACTTGAAAATGCATGTAAGAGAATAGAACCAGTTGACCCATACTGTGTTGAATGGTAAGAAATAATCATTCAAGAACAGACAACTAACATAAATGTGGTGAACTTGCAAAATTACATCAAAGTGTTTAAGTTTTGAAAGTTTCAGAATCAGGAATGTGATTCTTCATTTTACATAGCAGTTAAACAGATCATTTAAAATAAGCACTACTTTTAGTATAATAATTATTATTTTAAGTACAATTCTTAAAGTCCCTTTCCTTAAATTACAAATGAAAATTTAATTTTTTATTATATAATTCAAATTTGTTTAATGCAATTATACGTTTAATGCAAATGTAAAATACTAAAAATCTTTCTATATATCTCACTCATACAAATAAGATTATAAAGTAATGACGCTTTATGAGAGTTCTGTTAAATTTATCTCCACTTCAGTTTCACCTATGATTTTTTACTGGAAATGATACTTAAGATATACACAAAATTAAGTAAACTTTAAATTTAGAAAAAGATAATAATTTTACTATTTGTTTTTTTTTAAAAATGGGAAACTAAAAGAAATCAATTAAAAATATTTTAAGGTAAATACAAAAATAAAGTACATACATTTAAATACGTTATCTTAAAAATTTTACTTACTGTATAATCATTGTTTTTATACACATTAGCATCTATGTTAATATTTGTTAATGTGTTTAAAATTTCTGATTTCTCAGTTTCACCAGTGTTAAGGATAAACCCATCTAAATTTCCAATTCTAAACAAAAAACAAACATAATCATTTAATGATAGTTAAAAATAATATAATTAATTGTTAGAATTTAATAAATATTGAGTTTGAGGTTAATTTTATTATCATATAATAAATACTGCGATAATAAAATAAAATAATATGATCTCTGGTCTCTGGATTACAGTATGTTGTTTACATGTAAAAGCACAAAATAAATTGTTTACCTGTTGTTTCGATTAAATAAATAAAAGTGTTTCAATTTTTTTTTCTCTGGTGGTTATACAAAATAGAAAATAGGTAAAGTTGTATCAAAAGAAATACACTTTAAATTTTTTTTAAATTATAAACATAAAATCAAATTGTAGCATTAAATTTAGAAATGTTTTCAGAACATAAGACATAATGTTGTATAAAGGTATTAAGGTATAAGTTTTAAGGTACGTATAAAAACTTTCTACAAAATAATTCTTAATTCAGAAGCTGCTATTGAAAATTATTTTTTAACTTATATTTTTGTACAAGGTGAATGGGATGCAAAAGAGCGTGTGTTTTTTATATTATTTAGTTCAGTTTTTACTATTATTTAAACATTCACCACAAAATAATTAAGTTTCTGTAAAAGACAATCAATTAATTATATTTTAAATAAATAGGTAGGGACAATTTTCAAATGATTCAGCAATTATTTTAAAAACACAACATAGCATAATAATGCCCTTACTCATAAGCCAGATGATTGTGTTGAATTACACGAAAACAGTTCTGACACTTACCCTAGCACTTAAGCCACTGTTTGACATTTTATGCACTAAGAAATAGAGTCAGTACAATACTGACAGTTGAATAGCAGTATGAAGTATGTTTATGGCCTTGAATTAAGTCACCCAGGTTCAGTTAATTTCTGGTATCAGAGAGGTTTTTTGCAATATAAAGATTGAGCAAGAAAGATTGTATGTGTGCATATACATAAAAACAATGTAGAATTTAATTTAGGTATTTGTTCGTGTGGAAAATATTGATAGTGTTTTTACATTGATTTAATTATTTTAGCAGTGTTAAGAAAAATATTTTTCTAGCACTAAAATCCTCAATATTCTGATTCATAAGCCTTAGTCTTAGGAGAAAAAGAAACTACCAAACAATTTTTTATTTATTTGGATTACATCTATGGTAGCATTAAACTTACAGGTCAGGTAAATTGGTAAGAACACTAGCCTGATCATGCACACTTGTTACTGAACAGGTATTACTTTTTCTTTGAGACCTGCAAGCTTTAATATATTCCATTTAAAAATAGTCTATAAAAAACGTAAGTGTAATAAAATAAAAACTAATTTTTTTTTGCCCATTATAATTTTTTTTAGATGACCTCCACATCTCTCCTTACAGCCATCCGAACCTCCCTGAAAAAAACCTTTACTAACTTTAGTTTACTTAAAAACCTTTAAAGTATGGTCAAGATTACCAAATCTGAATCGAACACTGGACAGTACGTGCAATGACTTTTGGCGATAACATGATTTTGTGAGCTGCCATGGGCTGCACTGCAAATAGCGCATGGATTCCTGCCATAACTTGAGTCTGGACGACCACTTTTTCCTGAGTTTCCGTCTGCGTTTAACAGATGGCTCCCCGAAAGTAGCGTTCATAACCCTTCCAGCCACTCCGCGATCAGAGGACTGGCCACTACCTAAGGGTCCGTCCATTGGCCGAGGCCGCCGCAGGCAGCCAGTCTTGATGACCCAGCCGAATTGTTCAGCCATTAATTCCATCTCCCCTCTGTGCTCCATGCGCCATTCCAACCCCTGCAAGGCAGCTGCGCAATCGCATCACAGCCTGTGCTGAACCAGGTCTCTTAAATTATAGCAACCTGAATCAGGAATCTATGACCGCCTCCATAAACGATCACATAGGTTATAAGCCTATGATCGCTCACACTGGCCTTGGACCAGACAGTCCAACTACTTGTACTTCGCAGCAAGTTGCCCGTCACAATGACGTCGATGTAATTTTCTCCCAGTTCGGAAGAGAATGTTGGCGGTTGTTCTGCATCGTTAAGTAATTAGCGGTTCCTGGCTTCCACGAACTGCTCGATACCAGTGTCACTGAGGTCAATGAATGGTGAAACCCCAGGCCGGAGACTTGGCATTAGCGTCCAGAGCAACCAGCACTATCGTGCCCGAGAGACCGTTCAGAATCCTGCCCAACTTCGCCAGCAAGTAATCGATACTCCATCCAAGCTGGAAGTATCCCGACACAAGTACGACATCGAACGTTCCCCCCTCATGACTCGGACGACGGTGAATTGCTCATCCAACCATTGGGGCATCCAAAAGACACCCAATGAATCTGAGCCAACCAGGTGGAGTCTGTCCTCAAAGGCTTACCCAAATTCACGTGACGCCATAAGCTGTGTTTTTTACAGCTCTCGCCCGGGCAATATCGTACACCCTGCAGTGTCTACCACCGACCCGGTGTCCAGCATTGCTGACTTTCACCAAGGTACAAGCGGGGCACTTGGCAGGTGCAATTGGCTGCCCTGTGACCCAGAAGAGCACAGTGACCACACATCTCAGATTGCGATCTGCAGCAGAGGGAGGTGTGACCAAAGTCCTGACACTTGTAGCATCGAGCGACCTCTTTATGGTCGACGACCCTACATGAGGTCTACCCGTAAAACAGACGTCCACCGCCCACCAAGACCTGCCGATCTTTGGCGAGGTATCCGACATCCAGTGACTCTTTGGGGTTTCCTTCCTCCCCAGCTGCCTGACCACCTTGGTTTCCCAAAGGAAATCCTCGACGGACATATCCAATGTAGGATTTTGCCCGTGCACGTTCCTGAGGATTTCGGGCTCCTCCACACTTATCGCCCTTGGCATATCGTATACCAATATCTGCAGCCTCCGCTCGGTCAACAACTGAACCTTCAGCCCGTTCCTTGTCAGAACGTCGGCCTCCAGCAGCTACTTCGCCTGCAGCTCACATGACTTCCAAGATAACACCGTGGTCCCTTGTTTTAGTGATCCGGGAGACTTGGATCTTTTCCCCCCGCGGGTCCAGGACCTTCTTCAGGGTTACCTCCGTCGTTAACGATGAAACTCTCGAATCAGGTTTTAGTGAAACCACCTTAACGGTAGCCCGCTTAATTTTAGTCATCGGTGCCTGAACTTGCAGCGGTGGACTAATCCGCTTAGGTAGAGGCGCGGCAGTTACTGCGGCGAAGAAGATAGGCTTTTTAACCTTCTCCTTTCAATCTGTGGATAACGAACATTGGCAGGCCGTTCGCTGTTACTCTCAAATACTGAACCATAACTATTAAATTTTTCGTAAAATCTACGTATTGTTTTAAATGAGGGCGACCACCGAGTTTGAAAATGTGCACGAAACCGTCATTGCGTAAGCACCACACTTTTCGTTTCATTAAAAACAACACAGTGTTTACGCGCTGTTCAACCGTCAGTCTTCCATTGTCAGCTATCTTGGAACGATACACAAACAACGCGATCGAGAAGAAAAGAAACTACTATTCATGAATTGCATGAACTGGTGTCACTTCTGTCAACGTAAAACACATTAATAATTAATTATTAACCTAGATAACTATTGCCAAAACTAATGTTGGATCATTTCTTGCGCCACCATGGTATACACTCTGTATAGAAATCGTCAATAAAAAACTACTACATGATTCAGATTAGTTACGTGAGCAAAGAGAATTTTTTAATGAACTTCATATTCTTACTACCATAGTACCTGAATACTACGTACAATTTATGTGAATTCTGTAGTCATTTGAAAACAAAATAGTCATAACAATTTTTGAAAGATATTATATCTTAAGCAAAAAAAAAAAAATTTCTAGTAATTAATTGTCTGAAAGCTCTGATAGGATTTATTAAGTGATGTTACTTCGGGTGACGGTTTTATTTATTCATTATTATGAATGAGACTTCATTTCTCTTTCTTTAAGTAACATGTTGATTTCATGAACTGGGAAATTTCATTTTTCAAGTTCATTTTATTTATATTTAAATGAAAAACTTATCTTGTTACATACATATTTAAATGGATTAGTATATATATTAAACAAATTTGTCGAACCCCGTTTAACAAAAATATAAATAAAAAAGTATATTATGTATAATTATACAAACAATTATGTTAATAAATATTTTGAATGAATATGGAAAAGCAAATGTACACTGTATCACGTAATCGTATAATTGTTTTCAGTAAATATGGGCATCAAGGCACATTCAGTCACTCTATTTTTCAATCTTCTATGGTTAATATTTCTCTTTTTACTAGCTATTATTAAATATACAGTTTTGAGTTTTTAAAAAATATATTTTTTAATTTTGTTTTCGTGTCTCTTATTACATAAGCGTGTTTCTTAGTTCAGTGTTTCTCAACCTGTGGGGTTGTGATTACACTAAATGGGGGCGTGATCATATCGACAAAAAATTATTAATTTACAGAAAGGAAAGCAAAACAAAATATAATCTGACATAATAAATAATAAAATCCACATTTATACCGATATAATACACATTTACATAGGATTGTAACAGTACTGCACAATTTATTTAATAATTAACTTATTATTACTAAATTAAAAACTAGTTTAACAATTATTAGTGACTCCCTTGGGCCTGTCTTGCAGAGCAATGTTTTTCGAAGGAAGGTCTAATATAAGAAATAGACAATCTGTGTTCTTTTTCTATATTTTGTTTTCAAAGCATCCACCGCTGAAAATCCGGTTTCGCAAAGGTAGGATGTTGAAAATGGTAACAGTGTACGAAATTCTCTTGTTTTCAGTGCAGAAAACACATCATCCACCCCTGCCCAAAATTCAATGAGTGATTTATTACTAAATTGTCTTTTGTTTTCATCACTTGCCGTGAAGTCTATGAACAATGCTCACTCTGTACAATCCTATTATAAGTGTATTATATCAGTGTAAGTGTGTATTTTATTGTTTATTATGTCAGACTATATTTAGTTTTGCTTTTCTTTCAGTAAATTAATAATTTTTTTTAAAATATTTTTTCTTTCGATGTGCTCACGCCCTCATTTAGTGTTAACACGTTCCTACCGGTTGAGAAGCACTGAAATAAAAATAGATTTATGTAATAAGAGACACCAAAAAAAAAAATTTAAATCATTGTTATACAAAATAACAGTGACAAAAATTGATGGCAATTTTCAGTGTAAAGCCCAATTAGTTTTTAAATTTCCATCCAATCACCTTGAAATGATTCTAATTGATAACAGCTGATTGCTAGTATTATGTCATGTTGTCAATCACAATATATAAGACAGCTTGGATGCCACAGAAAAACTTATTCAAAAGAAGTTTGACAGCATGACTTCTTTGAATTGGGAACTAAAATTTAAATATAAAACAAAATATTAGAAATTTTTGCAATTTTTGGAAAATACAATATAAACCACTAGAATTATTATTGCTTTGAATTATCATGATAGTGGATCAAATTTCAGAGATTGTAAACAAATTGATGACCGATACAATTATGCTTGCAATTATTATTTTCTAAACCTATATGATAGACTGAAAGCTAACTGAATTGTGAAAATATGTTATTCGTTTTTATCTCAAAATAAAACACCCTATGCTATCAACTGATGTCTCTTTTGCACTGTTACTGTCATATTGTCTGAATAGTAATATATTTTTTTGTCAACATATAAAAATTTTAATAACGATTCATGTAAAGCAGTTTTAATATGTTACAATCTTAGACTGAATCTCTCTCTCTTAACCGTAGCACTGACTCTTGTATCTGACTGTTAATAAGTTTTTTAAATGGTAACTCAAAGGTTAACACAGAAAACTGTTAAAATTAATTGCTTTCAAAATAACTATTGATATAAAACTATTGTATGTATGGTTTTCTGTAGATTAATTATATTGTCCTGACTTTGAAAGAGCAGTTAGTAACATAGAACTGACTCAAAACAAATTACCAAAAAATAACAGAAAACCAACACACTGTTCGCCTACAAGGAGAATAGAGCTCTAAAGGATGCAGTAGCGGCGAGCTACTATTATGTGTGTGAAAAAGACAGACATTACAGACTGACGAAGGGGACTGCTACTTCCCTCCGCATGACTCAAACCGCAAATCTATTCTCAAGCTGGCTAAACAGTAAACATTCTGTGCTCACAAAACCACATCAGTGTCGATGTCTTTAAAGTTTCAGAATCGGGAATATGATTTTCCACTTAACATTATAGTAAAACAGCTCATGTGTAATGATCTATTTCAAGTATAATTTTTACACACTTCATAAAGACCTTTCCTTGGATTACAAATGAAAATTTATTTTTTTCATTATATAATGCCACTTTGTTTAATACAATTACATATTCTTTGCGAATGTTGTAAAACATTAATAATCATTCTGTATATCTCACACTTAGAAATTAATTATGTGTGTGTAATAACTCTTTAGGACAGTTCTGTCAAACTTATCTCAATTTCAATTTCAGTTATAACTTTTTATTAGTAATGGTACTTAAGTTATAGGTGGTTTAATTAAACAAAGTTTAAATTAGGACAAAGACATTAACTTTTAGACTATTAATAAAAAAACGCAAGGAAAAACTGATTAAAAATATGTGAAAGAAAATAAAAAAATAAAGTACATATATTTTAAATATTTTATCTAATAGAATTTTACTTACTGTATAATTATTGATTTTATCTACATCAACATCTATGAAACTATCAGGATGTGATTGGTTTAAAATCCCTGATTTCTCAGTTTTATATGTTTTAAGGAGAAACGCAACTGCAATTCCAGTGCTAAACAGAACACAATTTGAAGTTAACTTTATTATATTCTTAATTATATTGTCAAATATCATTATTTCTACATTCTCTGAATTACAGTATGTTGTTTGTATGTAAAAACACAAAAATAAATTCTTTACCTGTCACTTTGATCAAAAAAATAAAAGCGATTCAATTTTTTTTTTTTGGAGTTTATACACAGGCATAAGGTAATTTGTATAAAAACAATGTACTTTAAATTGGTTTATCTGAATTTTAATAATGAAATAATTATCTACTTGTGAGTACACTTCCCTTTATTTTTTAACGGTAAGTGAATAAATTAATTCATCATTAAAAAAAAAAAATCCTTATTCTGGTCAGTAATTAAAAATATATTACATTCATCTCTTCAATATAAAATAATTATAAATACATAAAAAAACAAAACAAATGAAACAGATAAAAACAAATAAAAAAGTAAGAGATAGAAATGTTTTAAGAACACATTAATTATTTCAATGCAAACACATGAAATAATGTTAAGGTACGTATATTAAATAAATAAAATTACTTCCACATAATTCTTTATTCTGAAGCCAAAATTGAAAATTATTTTGAGCATATATTTTTGTAATATGTACAGGTATATGATATGCAATAAATCGTTATTTTTTTTTATTGTGGTCCTTACTTGTAAGCCGAAGTTTTGTGTTGAGTTACAAAATTTTCAATATCTGGTTTGGTAAAGGCAAATATTCTTATTTCTTAAGAATAAGAGAACATTCTTTCCAAAGATATTTAATTATCTAAATATAGAGTGCACTTATGTGTGCCAGTTAATGATCTGGTGCTCATTTTAGTATCTTGAAAGTTCATACTGCCTTTTTGAAGGAGCTCCAAGAGATAAAATTACACTCCATACGAGAATATATATGGCCATAATAAATATTTAATAATTATGAATAGCTTAAAGTTTTTTTAAGGCCCTTCAAAACAAAAACAGGCCGGCTTGATTTAGTTACAAACAAAATCAATTTGATCATCCTGTGTAAACGTGACATCTCGTAAACATCCAGAAATTTAGCTTTGTGAGCAACAGAAATACTATTGTTATTATTAATGGAATTTTATCAGCATGATCAGCAGTGTTAAATCTACATGAGTCAACACGATACTTCAGTTTTATCCTTACTTAAAGTTAGATCCAAGTTAGTTACAATCCACCTAATGAATAATAAATACTTTGAAGCACAATGGAATGAGGATGATATGTATGGCATGAAAATGTGGTGTAGTCTTTTTCAGGCTCAGGCTGACCATTTCTGAGCGGTAAGGTTAATTGAACCACAACCACCAAAGAACACCGGTATCTACTGTCTAATACTAAATCCATCTAAAATTAACTAGCTTTTACTAGGATTTGAACTACAGAACTTTCGATTGAAAAATTAGCTGCTAAACTACTGACAATGATGAGTTAACTACTACTAGTCCAGCAGCAGGCTGAACTAAAACATATATTTATATATATATATATATATATATATATATATATATATATAAAATAATGAATACATATTTTTTTGCATCTGATCACTTCTGTCATTTTAGAAGTGATAGTTTTGACTTTTAAAATATAAAAAGGATCTTTTGAAAATGTTGGTAAGAAAAGAAAGCTGCAAGGTAAAAATATCAATAGATTTAAGCCTTGCGATCTGTACGATAAGGAATTACGATAATTATTCAATAATTTTTTTATTCAATAATTTAGTCTGAAACAAAAATTCAATTCATTATAATTGTAGTCTTTAATAAAAATAAGAAATAAGTGAAAAAATCTGTTTTTTAATGATAAGAATTCTGATAATATGATACATATCTTGGAAACTTATCGAATATTGTTATTACAGTTCCTTAAAAAATAAAATAATTTTCATGAAATTCACTTTTCAAACCTTGAAAAGAAAAAGTTTGCCTTAGCTTGAAAAAGCATTAGCTTGGAAAAAATAAAAAACACCATCTGAAATTTCCACTTAATCATAATATACCTAATGTTGCTTATGATGATGAGGTAAGTAGATTGATAACTATTCCATAAAAATCTGAGCAAAAATTTTCAAAATTTAGTGACCTCAAAAACTCACATGAGATTGAAAATACACATTTAATATAAATAATGAAAGATTATAGAGTGAAAATAATACTTGAATGCTCCCTGCAACCGAATTCAGTCTGGAAAACACAACAAGTTTCTTATTTTGAAACAAAAAACACCTCTTTTTTAATATTAAATTTACCATATAATAAGAAATAATTAAAGAATTTAAATTCATAGTAAATTGACGGCAATTAAAATTTTCAATATTATATTATCATTTCCTGTTTGTTTATTAGAGAAACAAGAAGTAGATAATATACAAATAAATGACAGGCAGTGATGAAAGTTATTTTTAAAAACTCTTACTTAAATGACATGTTGAACATGAATTGTATGAATATAATGTTATTAAATTCATGACAATGTGTTTCAGTTGTATCTACTGTATAACCCCTGCCACTATATACGACAGCAAGAGCAACTGAAAATATGATCGGTTTAATTTGTTATTAAAATGACAGATTAAAACAATTAAAAATTATCAAATCACTTATCTTACATAAGTAATAGAAAAAGCGTATAATATAAATTTCATATTTTCTTATGATAATAAAACTCAATCTGTTATTGAACCACGCCTTTACCAGAGATTGACTGAATAATATTTTCGTGAAATATTATATATATATATATATATATATATGTACATATCATGAAAAAAATTATAATTACGCAGTATATAATACCGCTGTATAAGTTAATTTCTAGCTATATTCAGTGATAATAAACAGCACACTGATCATTGATAAAAATTTTCACGAATAATTCAATAAATTGTAATGACACACAATAAAACTGACCCTTAACTAATTAAAGGTTATCATAAGTTAAATGAACAATGGGTAAAGTGAATAAAAAAACAAGTTGACGTTATCACTAAGGTATTTTAAGTTGTAACTATCTTTGGTGTGAATAAAAGTAAGTTACAACTATCCTCTATAGTAACAACTTTGTTTTTTCATAAAGATAGTTATAACTTTACTTTTTATGTGATTAATGTAAAGGTACAACTACTTAGGTGTAGTTACAACACTTCATTATTTCAGAGACACACTACACTTTGTCAGTAGTCTTTGACAAGGAAATACTTCCAGACACTTTCGTGAAAACTGAATCTTCTTTTTTACCCAATATTAATAAAAACATTTTCCCCCAATCTTTAAATTTGATCTTTTTGTTTCCTGTCTTATTTTTTATCTGTCTTATTTTTTATTTTGGTCTTCAAGTTTTGTACTAACAAAGAGTTGGGAGAATTTTTAGTTTTTGTCCTCTTTAGTTAAAGTACATCCTAAAACTTTTCTCCTTTATCAAAAAAGTAAATAAATAAAATATAAAAATATTTAATTTGTTGGTATATACGCGCATACGTTTGCACATATACTGTGAAGTACATTCAGTACACAGCACTTAAACATTGTAAGTAAGTTTATATGCACTTACAGAAGTGCCTACTTATTATTATTAGCATGTTATTTTAAATTTTTTTATTTATTTTGATATATCTTTATTAAATTTTTAATGGAATTTTGACGGAAGGAAAAGGACATAAACTGAAAAGTACGAGTTACAAAATACAAAAAATACAATGATAGTAAGTAAATATACATTTAATAAAAACTTCTGACATTTCTTGACTTTTGTTCAACTTGAATTTTTATTCCTTCATTTTCATTTTGCTGTTCATTATATTCACTGTTTGTAGTCATCTTCTACTACAGTGTTATTTTCAAAATCAGATTTGTCATTCAGTCATTTGCTACATTATATAATGCAGTACAACAAACAACTTTTGTTACTTTCTCAACAGATACCCAAACACAATTTGCAAGTACTGGAAAGTGTTGCTTGATTTGTCACAAGCATCTTTCTACGATGACTCTTTCATTGGTATGTAGATGATGTTGTGAGGAGGTTTGAATGGTGTTATTAGCTAGGGTGTAAATCCCATACCCGGAGTCTCCCAGTAAGCATGCTGAAGTGTTGTATTGTGTAATAACAGATCTGGCTTTACTGCCATATCCTGATATCATGGACACTTTCAGATCCCTCAGTCCTTACACTGGTAAATACTTCATTACTGTCGGCATAGTAAAATATCTCTGCCATGGCAACTTCACCTCATTTATTTCTCGCTCTGTCTGTGGGAACTTTATCCAGTTATTTGCTTTAGCAATAATCTTGTCCACAACAAAGTTGATCATTTTACACATAGTAGAACAATGGACACCGAAGTCCAGTGCAATCTCACTCTGAAAACCTGAGCCGCTAAGGAATCAAAAAAATTTCAATTTTTTTCCTGGACGATAGAGCATCTACTTGAAATTCAGGTAAAAATTCTTCTGCTAGAAAATCTACATTTTCATTTTCAAACCTTAATAGTTCCTTACACCTACACATTTTTAAGGCTTTTCTTAAGAGGTAATTTTTTCTCTAATGAAGTGTCATAAACATCACCATAGCTACTACTAAAGTTAAAATTAGTCTGCTATTCATCAGACTTAAAAAAAAAAAATAGTTTAAAATAAGATGAGCATTCTAGTAAAATAGAAGGATCTTCCTCTTATGAGCTAAGGCTGCTCACTGAGCTAAAATTGGACATGAAGGCAGTGGCAGTGCGAGGTAGGAGGCAGAGGGAATAACGAAAAAGTTGCAACATGAATGATAGTTATTGCTGCACTATAATTACAACCACCTGTAGTTGTATCTTCAGTTTTACCAGATACCACTCCTGTCAGAGTAGATAACTAGATAACACCTAGAGTAGATAACACCTAGATGTAGTGTTTGTTTATTCACTTTGATTTGACTTATCACTACACCCTAGATTCTATTATAAAGTTACTACATTTTATTAACTTGACCAAATAATCAGCAGACACAGAGAAAATTGGATATGTAAAAGAAGAAATAATAAATAAATATTAATGTAAAAAAAAATTTTTTATTTTTTTCATTTATTTAATTATTTATTTACTTTCTTATACATACATAACCTTGTTATTTACTGATTTTTATTTTTTAACAACTAAGAGCCATACAGTTTTAAATGTTTAGTAATACTTTCTTTTGTAAATAGTTTTTTAATTGTTACCCAATTCTTTAACAGAAATATTTAATAAAACTGTTTACCTGTATTTATTTTATTCATGTGTTTTTTAACATAACACACACACACACATGCATATCTTTGTGTATGGGTATGTGTTTGTGTTAATATAAACGTATTGTTAAAATTTTTTGGTAATTTATAGGAATGTCAGTTCTTAAAATCTTTGATAACATCTACTGCATGCACTGTAAATGTTGATTCCTCTGTTTTTTTACACTGAATGAATGATTTCTTGCAGGTTTTTGGTGATGTTCATTTAAAAAAAATTACATCACACTTTTTCAAATTGATGCATTTTTATTTAATTTCTTATAAGAGAAATTAATCTATTTTGAAAACCAAAAAAAATGTTATACATTTCACATTAAAACTGTATTTAAATTAAATTGATAGTGAAGTGTAGATATGTGTGAGTGATCTACATACAGCAACCAAGTGTTTGTAGCAGTAATTTATTATAGTTTGCTATTGCCCATTTATGTCTATTGTCATCAAATTAGCATTATGCTATGGCAAGCAATCAGTTTATGATATAATTCTGGTCATTTTACACTTATAGTTGCTATTGCTCAGTTATGTCTGTCATTACCGTACTGCTACTGTGCTATTGACTACAATCAACTTATATTGATGTGCTGACAGAGTATCAGAATAAAAATGGTATTTAGAATCGTATTTAATATATTTCATTTATTTACAAAATATTTTAATTGGAAAAATATATATTGGAAGTGAGTGAAATTACATGAAATCAGTGATAAAATAGCTACAATATAATAATAATAATTTTTTTTTGCGGAGGGAGGTGGAAATGCATTTACGCACGGAGTGTCGGGCTCCCGCTGATGGTATTATCCAATCACTATCAGTAGACTACCGATAAAACCACCCCCCTTTCTACCAGGACTCGACCCGGAACCGTTTTAACACATTACTTCCGGTCGAGTCCTCCTATACTAGCCTGATTAGGTGCTACCAAATTTTCAGGACTATCCAGGTCAACCTTTTTGGCCCTGAGAATGTTGCCGACGAATCGGGCTGCACTTTCCCAGCTGCTCAGGTCACGGAGCATCATCGCAACCACGTTGTGGGGACTCAGTGCTCCAAGATCCGCCTCTAGTGTCCCTCGATCTGCCGCCCACCGAGCACATTTGAAAAAAGTGTGCTCAGCGTCGTCCCGTACACCGGGGCAATACAGGCAGTCGGGGGACGGCGCTTTCCTTATGACTTGGAGGTATGCGCGCAAGTACCCGTGACCCGTTAAAAATTGGGTCATGTAGTACTCCACCTCTCCATGCCATCGCTCCGTCTACGGTCTGACCAGAGGGATAAGCCTTGCGGTCCATCGTCCACTGGTCTCGTGGTCCCAGGTCTCTTGCCATGCGAGGAACGTGCGAGTGCGTTCCTCGTTGGCAATGGTCACCCGGTCTTCGCCTGCCCGTCACCTCCTGTAGATCACCTGGCGCTCCCTTGCTAAAGTAGCAATGGGTATGATGCCGGCGACCACAAGTACTGCAGGCTCGGAGACCGTCCGATACGCGGAAGCGACTCGTAAGGCTGCGGTGCGTTGCACCTGCGCGAGCCGCTTCCGGTTTCTCGCAACTCTTAATGCCTGGGCCCACACTTCCGACCCGTATAACAGGATGGAATGCACCGTGGACATCAGCAATCGCCGTCTGCTGGCCTTCGGTCCGCCGACATTCGCCAAAATCCGGCAGAGAGCAGTTACGGCTCTCGCAGCTTTGTCGGCGGCTGTACGAAGCTGATAATAATAATAATAATGCCCTGAGGTAGGTAATCCCCACGTCCGGAACACAACATCTACATTCCACGTCCAGGGCGGCAACAGCTGTACTTATGTACAATACATATAGCTGACTAACGGGGCTCCGAGTAAATTCCTAGGATATATTACTTTTTTTGACCTGTTTCCATCTTCAGGTCAACAGACGGATTGGATTTTTTGGCCACCTTCAAGATACGAACAATTAAACGATTAGGAAGTAGACATATACCATATTTAGAGCTGGCGATGTGGCGGCCAGGGTCAATGTTATTGCAGGTGTAACGGAGACCCTTCCATTGTCCACATGCCCCCTGCGATGGCAAGCATGTAGCAATGGTGCCCATATATGTCAGTGCATGGGAGCTCTGAAAGCTTCGGTGAGTAGGAGCCTGGAGTCTGTGCAGAGATTGCGCATCCGCTCTCTGTCAGGACATATGCCGGTTCCACCGAAGTACCGGTTCGGACCTCCAAGGTTAGTAGCCCTGGAGTGTGGGTGTACCCCGGCGGCTAGCCTTGCTACAGAAGGGATAAGTTTTCATGAATATACTTGAACAATCTAACGTGGCAGAGGGTGCACGTGAACACCCTCGTTTAGAAACCGCCAATTCGCCACAAGCGAAGAGGAAAAAAGCAAGGAGTCGATAAGATTCGAAAAGATGCTGATAAAATCTAAAGATTTAAGAAGAGCTTTGTTTGGAAATAATGTTCCCAAACCAAGATTTTATGGAGAATGGTAAGTTCCAAAAGGTTAGTCCATTCTTAATCGCTAGAGATATTGCTAATTGTGCTGGTGGTCCTGTTAAAGAAATCCGGAAGACTCTTAATGGATTGCATGTCGAAACTATCAACGACATTCAAAGCCAGAATGTCCAGGCATTGAAGAAGATCGGTGAATTTGCGGTATCTGTCCAACCACATAGCACCCTTAACACATCCAGAGGAGTTGTTGTTTGCCGTGATCTTCTAAACTGTACAGTAGAAGAAATAGTACAGGAAATGTCTAGTCAGGGTGTGACACATTGTCGCAGACTCACTATGAGAAGAAATGGCGAGATTCTTCCTTGGGCCTCGCATGTATTGACATTCAATAGGCCGAATCTTCCCTAAAAAGGTACGAGCTGGCATCTATCGGCTTGATGTACGGGCATTCATTCCGCAACCGATGAGATGTTTTAAGTGTCAACGTTTCGGACACACTGCAGCTAGAAGCGAAGCGCAGGAAATATGCATATGTGGAATGAAAACACATGAGAGTGATCCATGTAAAGACCCTCCAATCTGCATTAATTGTAAAGGGCACCATAATTGTCGATCAAGGAACTGCCCAGTATATAAAACGCTAACGGCCATTCAGGAAGTTAAAACGCTTCAAAAAGTCAGTTATCCTGAAGCGAAGAAAATTGTTAGTCAACGAAACCTCGACCATCGACCACTTATGCAGAAACAGCTGCTGCCCCTCCCACATCTAAAATTAACGTGGAGCAGTTGCTTAATACGATGGCACCAAGTCTTGCGACAATGATTGAGAGAATCATTGATTCAAAGATTGAGTCGACTCATCGGACAGAACCAGTTAAACATGAGAGGGCTCATTCTCGGACTGATGTCGTTGATATAGGAAACGCGCCAGCGCAGCATAAAAAATTAGCAAAACCTTCGATCATAACACAACCACTTGACGTAATAAATAAAAATCCGCATTTATCTGGAAAAGAGAAAAAGATCACTCCGTCGTCTAGTCACAAGGCTAAGGAAATTGTGACAAGAGTACAGGAAAAATCTGAGTCTACGGAAATGGAGATGCAAGTCATTATTGAGAAAGCACCAGACACATATGATATAAAACCTGTACCAATAGAGCCTCCAAAAGCTCAAAGAACAGCTTCGGTAAGAGCATCTATTTCAGCTGGAGCTAGCACTCCCTTAGGGATCGAATTCAGCTCATCAGCCGCCGAAAGTGCATCGCTTGCTAGTTTAGATTCCATAGCAACGATGCTAACAGCACCAATGAAGCTTTCATCAGCTGATGGAAGCCGGAGAACATCATTGGTATCAGAAAGAGAATAAGATGCCATGTCCGAGGCCTCAGACACACGATCGTCAGAAGTTGAGGCCGTACGAAGAATGGAGAAGCGGTGCAAGAAAGGATGGCCGAAAGGAAAGCCTAGCTAACTACAGAAATAAAATCATAAATAAAATTTAGTGACTGATGCAAGATCAGTCACTAAATACATAACGTTAGTTCATTTCTATTTAATCTAAGTTCAGTATCTGTTCACAGCAAATAAATCGTATAATTACGAAAACTGATAATAATACACCCGAAGTTATAAAGGATAAAAATTATTACCAATCATAGATCCTTATAAAAAAGTATCTTCTTATGTAAAGTATCATGTAAAAGTAAACAATTCCCGTTTCTGAAATTTAACATCATGTGCAAAACTAATCTGATGACCGCTGGTTGCAGCGGGGGTGAGAGTGACGATGCACCAGTCATCGTCACGTGGTGGGGCACCGGTTCAATCCCTTCTTCAGACATTTCCATCTTTCATAAACCAATCTTACTATCTGTGATTATGACATTTTTCTTCGACCCTGCGACTAGGTCCCAAGGAAAAAATATAGTATTTGAATTAAAATCAACTATCAAATCAATCTATAAAATTAAAAATTAATCGTCCAAACCCAATATTCTAATTTCATAACAAAAATTTCTGTGGAGAAATAGGATTTTTTACAAGTAGAATTACTATAAGCAAAACGTTCTAAACCAACGAGGACAGCGATGCGTATTTGTATGGACTCCAGGGCTTGCTGGTATTACAGGTAATGAAAGCGCAGACGAATCTGCCGGAAAGGCAACAGGTCTGCGATGATTTGGATCCATTTCCTGTAAGAGTGGCGGATGTTAAAAACTGTCTAACTAACGTATTAAAAAACAAGTGGAATACTGATTGGAGGAGTTTAAATACAAAAGTACATACAGTAAAAACTTCTCCATATAAATGGAAAAGCCACGTGAAGTTGACCGAGAACAAGTAGCCTTGACCAGACTTAGAATCGGTCACACGCGATTAACAAATTCATATTTGTTAACCGGCGAAGAGAGACCAATGTGCGGTGTTTGTAATAAAACACTTAACAATCAAGCATCTAATAGAAGAGTGTACCATATATGAGGACCTCAGAAAGAGGTTCCTGCTGAGAAATGATATTACTGCTGATTTAGCTAACGGAAATGAAAGAAAAATAGTTGCATATTTACTCGCCAGTGGACTTCTTAAAAGTCTATAAAAATAAAATTTTAAAGCTGCGATAAAAGAAACTCTAAGAGGTAGTTTTATATATATAAAGGGAGTCTCGAAGCGTGGCGCGTATAGTGACGGGAGGTGGCCCTCTTGCCTAGCCCATCCTGGCTCGTCTACATTCAAGAGCAGTGAGTCGGGGTGTGTCCAATGATGGCATGAGGAACCCTCAAGGGTGGACTGAGGGCGTGAGGCTATGGATGGACGTAGTGCATGCCTGTAGCCTGTTTATAAGGAGGAGTCAACTGCCACGGCATCCTTGCGCGAATGATATACTGCTCAACGGCGGTTCTGGTCGCCCCGAGGGTGCTAAAATTAACAAATAATCGAGACAGGTAGAAGAAGATAATGGTATTGATAACTTGTATTTTTAATTTCTTGGTTTTTTGAGAACCTTATCTCAAATTTTAATATCGGGGTCCTTTATATATCCCGCAAGTGCTGTGTTTGTCTATGTTACTTGTGTCTTAATGTTTCTGTGTAGTTTGTGCTTTTAAATAAAATGTAAGGGCCCTTTACACCCTTACATATGACAACCCTGATGGTGATATTAACCTCCTAAAGAATGTGCTAATAGGCTAATGACCCTAGCAGTCGATGCCCGTAGAAACAAAAAAAAAAGAAGAAAGTAGCAATAAATGATTTCAAAATGATTACCAATAATAGATCCTTAGTAAAAGTATTTTTTTATGTAATGTATCTCGTAAAAGTAAACCGTCCCCATTTCAGAAATTTAACATCATGTGCAAATGTAATCTGGTAACCGCTGAAAGCAGCGGGGGGTGAGAGTGACGATGCACCAATCATCGTCACGTGGTGAGGCACCGGCTCAATCCCAAGTTCACACATTTCCATTTCTCATCACCCAATCTAACTAATTTGTGATGACATTTTTCATGCACCCTGCTAGTAGGTCCAAATGAATAAATTCGAGAATTTGATTATAAATCAACTATCAAATCTACAAATAAAACCAAAATGAATCTTCCAAACTTACAATACACATATCATAACAGACATTTCTTTGGAGAAATTACATTTTTACAAGATGAATTGCTGTAGGCATAACTTAAGATCATTTCCTTGAAACGTAAATAAAGTAATTTTACAGAGCGCACAAAAAAAAAAAATTGTATAACTTTGGAAAACTGATAATAATACACCAGCAGCGACAAATGACTTCAAATTGATTACTAACAATAGATCCTTAATAAAAAGTATCTTTTTATGTAATGCATGAAAGGAGCGGGGGTGAGTGTCAAGGAACGGGTCAACATCCCGTGTTGGGGCACCGCTTTAATCCCTTCTTCACACATTTCCATTTCTCGTAACCCAATCTAAGTAATCTGTGATGATTACATTTTTCATCCACCCTGCAACTACGCCCAAAGGAATTCAATCGAGCATTTGATTATAAATCAACTAACAATTCAATCCATAAAATAAAAATGAAACCTCCATACCCACAACACTCGTACCATAACAGACATTTCTGTGAAGAAATTACATTTTTTACAACATTAATTTCAGTAATTTTCCACAGCAATGCAGAACAAATAAATCGTATAATTAGGAAAACTGATAATAATATACCCGAACCTTTTATTACCACCCGAAAGATTATTACCAATCATAGATCCTTATAAAAAAGTATCTTTTAATGTAAAGAATCATGTAAAAGTAAACAATTCCCTTTTTTGAATTTTAACGTCACGTGCAAATGTAAACTGGTGACCGCTGAAAGCTGCGGGGGTGTGAGTGACGATGCCCCAGTCATCGTCACGTGGTAGGGCACCGATTCAATCCCTTCTTCACACATTTCGATTTCTCATAACCCAATCTTACTTATCTGTTTCGATTACATTTTTCAGCCACCCCGCGACGAGATCCAAATGAAAACAATCGAGCATTTCAGTATAAATCAATTATCAAATCAATAAAAAAATTTAAAAAAATTAAACCATTACCATTTCAGAATTTTAACGACACGTACAAATGTAATCTGGTGACCGCTGAACGCAGCGGGGGTGAGAGTGATGATGCACCAGTATCGTCACGTGGTGGGGCACCGCTTCAATAACTTCTTCACACATTTCAATTTCTCATATCCCAAATTATCTAATCTTTGATGATAAAATTTTTTCATCCAACCTGCGACTAGATCCAAAGGATTACAATCGAGCATTTGATTATACATCAACTATCAAATCAATACGTAAAATAAAATTAATCCTCCAATCCCTAGAATACTCATATCATAACAAAAATTTCTGTGGATAAATAATATTTTTCACAAAATGAATCACTATAAACATAACTAAAGATCATTTCCTTGTAATGTAATATCAGTAATTGTCCACAGCCCACTAGAAAGAAAAAAATCATATGATTTAGGAAAGCTGATAATAATACACCAGTAGCGATAAATGACTACGTATTGATTACCAATAATAGATCCTTATTTAAAAGTATCTCTAAAGTAACACATAAATGTAAACCACTCCTATTTCAGAATTTTAACATAGTGCAAATGAAATCTGGTGACCTCTTAATTCTGCAGGGGTGTGAGTGGCGATGCACCAGTCATCGTCACGTAGTGGGCCACCTCTCCATTCCCTTCTCAAATTTCCATTTCTCATAACCCAATCTAACTAATCTGTGACGTCTAACTATAAATTCAATACTTGATCGTTCAAAATTGGTCGTTAATCATACTTAATCTAATCGCTAATAGAATATTTGTTCCATAATCATCAACAAATAAACAACTTATCATACCCATTACGTACCACGCTGCTCTCATAGAATGAGTAGTATTTAGTATTTCAATATTTTTCATTACCACGTTCTGTGATATCAACTTTAATCATAAAATTATGACAGTATACGCTATTAAAGGAGACCATACATAGAAAGAAAATAATAATCACTTTTTGCCCAAGTCTCAATCCGAACTGCAGACACCAACAATACAATTATCTGAAAAAAATGAAAAAGCACATCTGTAGTAAAAATTCTGAAAAAAATTACACACACACACACACACACACATACGCGTGCGTGCGTATGCGTGCGTGCGCGCACATGAAATAGAAATTACTGTGATAGGAAAGTAAAATATTCCTATTAAAATCCATTAGAATGAATAATATGGCTAATGATGGCTGGCCAGGTTCAAGCATTTTTAGTGGCTACATCAACTCTCTTGCCTGGGTTTCCTGTGTGGCTAAAAACCCAGAAAAACTGTTGTGTATGGAAGGACTAATTCTGTAATACTACACACTAATAAACCATTATCTTCACTTGTGGATATAATTGGTTCAGCTTTCAATGAAAGTTTTTAAAATTCTGGTTCAAATTTCTTATCATACTTCTTTTATGGTAGGTAGTTTTAACAGTTTCTGATTCATCTTTGAAGGAAGGTTTCTGCATACAAGGAAGGGCTCAGTAGACTATTCAAATTTTCTGGAGGATCCACTTATTTTACTTAAAATTTTTAGTCTGTAACTTGAATATGAGGTTCCCATCTTACCAAAAGGTTAGCAAAAAGCATTACTTTGTACAAACAAAAGTTGTAATAATATTTTGGAGGTTCACTTTTTATCTTCATCATTGATTTATAAAAGATGTAAAAATCTTCTCCTTAGTAGAGATGTTGTAACCAAATGGTTATGTCAAAATTAAATGGAAACAATTTGTTTCATTCAACATCATACAGGATGTACCTGTAGAAAGACATTATGTTCTATTTCATGACTATAAGAAACAGTTAATCTTAATATGTGAATATGTATCATGATTACATACAACAAATGAAGGTAAGACGTGTAAATGTCTTTCTGTCTGTTTAATTTTGTTTGATGTAATTTTTAATATTTCTATTACTATAATTTCAGTTTGAAGATGGAAGAAGCATTTTTAATGACTCTAGTAATTCCAGTAATGAAAGAATAAAATTGAGGTATTTATAGAAATTAGATTAAATGCTAGAAAAACTAAAATATATTAATGAAAATTTTGCTACAGAATCAGGTATTATTTTAATACTGGTATGACCAAACGCTTTACGTACATACAGTATCTACAGAGATTGTGTGAAATTATTAAAAAATGAAACGATCATATTACTGAAAACCATGCTACAGAATTAAACACTATTTTAGTATTAAGTAATGCTGGAGCTGGCAAAACAACATTTGTTCAATTTTATTGCTGAAGATATTGCCATTTAAATATAAGACAATGGCTTTCTTTGGTAAGCAAACAGTTAGGACCAAGATAGTCCTTGGGAAAACTATTCTTGAGTAGGTATCACACTTAGGTAGTATTTAAGACATGACCTAATGTAAAATACATCTAGATCCACTCTTAAAAGTAAGGTTAGAAGGGAAACTAAACTGAATTTCATAAAACATCGGCTGTTCCAATCCTACTTTATGGGAGTAAAAAAATGAGTAACACTGAAAAAGAACGAATCTATGATTCAAGCTGTGGAAATGAGATATCTAAGAGCAGTGGCAAGTTACACCAGATTAGACAAGAAATGTAACAAAGATATTAGACAGGAGCTCAATATGACGATGCTGTAATTGGTATGCCCATTTAAATACAATGTCATCAGAACATATACCAGTCAAAGCTTTTGAATATAATCCTTGTGGAAGAGGAGATCAAGGAAGAGCAAATAAAAGATGGGTGCCAATACAGGCTGAATAAACCTATCCTTGATAAGTCAAAGAAGAAAAATGTAATAAGAAATTGATTACAAAAGAAGTTGATAATGACACTGCTTAATAACTTACTGAAGTTGATGATAAAACTGAAATATCAACTACTGAATCAAACACTTTGTACCCAGAACAAGTATTACAGGATTCCAAAACATCCTTCTCAGATACACTTGGTTTTAGCAACACTTTAAGTATAACACATGAAATTATTACCACTCATGTTTTGAAAAAGTATTTAAAAGATATACAAAAAGTAAAAATAGCTCTGTTAGTGACATATAACTCCGTCCAATTAGGAGTTTATACAGATGATTTTATAAATTTATTAACAAATTTAAATAGCTTTTTAAAAATATTGAATATTGAACACTAAAAAACAGTACCTTCTTGGTTGCAACTGAGGTAACAAATTTATCTAAAGCTAAAGACATGAATACTACATTAATTTTTGGTGAAAATGTAATAAAAAGTATTGCTAAATATTTATATGATGGTGAAAGATCACTAAAAGAAAAACTAAGTAAAACATTAGATACAAATGAGCAAATGTTTACGCAGAAGGTCCTAAAAGTCTTAATTACTTTACAAGAAACTGATGAAAAAGGTAACTACTATAAAAGAATCAACATATTTTGTAGACCTTCTTCTAAGCCTTGAGTGTTGACTGATTTCTCAATACTTCAAAAAAATAAAGAACCTTTACAAAATATAATTTTTAATAACATTAATTAACTAGATATTTCAGATAATACTAGATGTACATTATCCAGCTCATCTAAAAATCATTTAGATTGTCTATTAAGATATTTAAATGGTAAAATAGGATCAAAAATGTTTAAGAACAAATTTATAAATTATTATCTGAACTTAAAGAGACTCAATTAAGATTAGAAAAATTAATAAGTGATTTAGAAAATACACACAGTTGGACTGATAATAATTATTCTTTAAACAATTCTTTATCAAATAAAAATATTACATTAAAAAATAATATTAACTTTGAAACACATGAAATATCCTATTATGTAAATAAAATGGAATATTTTAGCTCTACAAGTGTTATGTTTTCACCTGTCATGTGATCTGCAAAGATGACCCCTCTCATAAAATAAAATTACATTAAAGATTCTGTATTATGGTATGATGTATTATGGAAAATATTTGTTCATTTATCATCTTATAAAGTTCAGGAATTACAGCTGAAACTTTACAATGAGACAGGTTTTGATGAATATAATCAGGAAAAGGAATCACTTTATAAAATATTGTTATCAAATTCTGAGTTTTTGTCTGATAAATATATCAATGAATACTTTAGAACTGTTTCATTAACAGACAAAAAAAATTATGGAGCTGAAAGATGTAGTATCATTAACAATGAAGCATTACATGCAATAGTTCAGGAAAAGGAATCACTTTATAAAATATTGTTATCAAATTCTGAGTTTTTGTCTGATAAATATATCAATGAATACTTTAGAACTGTTTCATTAACAGACAAAAAAAATTATGGAGCTGAAAGATGTAGTATCATTAACAATGAAGCATTACATGCAATAGTCATGGCGAATTAAGTTACTGGAGTTTTTGTTAAAGTTACTGAAATAAATAGAGAAGATCTAATTAGACATTATTGTGGAGACAAAATGCTGCAAAGTATTGTTATTAGAGCAGTAAACAAAGTATTTATAGATGGAGATTTTGATGTTAATGAGTTTAATGGTGTTGGTATGATAATAATGGCACCAAAATGGGAAGTAATTGGAGCAAGGAAAATTAAACTTGACGGCAATCCTGGACAACCACATGTAGAATTAAATGTTAATTCTTTTTATATTTTAGATACGGATAATGAATGAAGAAAACGGTGCTATTGGTTTACCAGGAAATCAAGGAAAAAAGGGTGGAAATATTTTGGGAATTTGGATAGATTTCATTAATGGACTTTAAGTGTAAGAGCAAATGATGTTACTGAGGGGGGAGGACAGAATGGTGGAAATGAGAGAAGTGGAAGAGAAGGTAAAAGTGCATCTGAGTTTATTGAAAATATAATCTCAAAAATAAAAGCTGATCTTCCACAGCCATTACCTGATTCTCAAGATTTGTATTTTTTTAATAATTCTACAAATACTTATTTCTATAAGTGGAATTCAGGTGTGAAATTCATTAAAACTGCGCTTAGTGATTCACTGCTTATTGCTAATTCCAACCGTAGTAAATTATTAGATGATAATATATGTAACAACAACCTCCTCTCATCTTCTCAAGGATATCAAAAAAGATTATTGCTATTCCCAATTAAGCATGAATACTTGTAAAGGAGAAGATGGTAGCAATGCGGTTAATGGTGGCAATGGAGGATCTGGTGGAATTGGGGAAATCCCAAGTAAAATTTTAATTATTGAACTAGACGATCATTCTAACATACATACTAGGTAATCATGGCTCTAATGGAAATCCATGGAGAGGAGGCATTGGAGGTAAAAAAGGAAAAACTGTAACTGTTGTATCATGCTATAAAATACAAATACTTGAGTATTATAATTCACCTAAAATTTATTGGAGATGCATTGAAGATCCGTTATACGAAAGGGAAGTTTGCAAAAATGGATTAGCAGGTTTGTCAAACTATACAACAAATGGAATTTTACAACCTGACAATTTAAGCATGTTTAATTATTTTTCAACAGTTCTTGATTATATTATAGAATTAAATAAGTACAAAAATAATAGATTTTTATCACAAACTGCATCAAAATTTCAATTTCTTATTCAAAATAAAATGTCTGAATTATTCTATGATGATGAATGGATGTATTAAACAAAAAATAATAAACATATGTTAACACTAATAAGTACATTTTAAAATATATGTATACAAAAGGAATTTTTTACAATATTTCCTTATAGCAAAAATAAATTGTTTAGTGATAATACCTTTCTAATCCTCAAAAAGTTAATGTTGATGAGAACTGTATTTAGAAGTTACTGATTATAAATATCCAAATAATGTATTTTTTTTAATATGTCTATATTTTATTTATTCATTCAGTATATTTATTCATTAAGTTGTTAAAAATAAAACACAATTTTAAGACATTTAAATCTGCGAAAGTTATGGTGTAATACCATTGTTTAGTTATTGAAGTAATAAAATAATTTTTCAACATTTTTATACTGTTATTTTTGGAAAGATTTTTTTTAACCTCTGGGACTACCGTTAGGTATTGCTTCAGAGGATGATATGAATGACAGGTAGTTTGTGAAAATGCCATACCTGACTGGGATTTGAACCCAGGAAATCATGTCAATTATTTTTTTATTTTGTAAATGGGCCCCTATAACTTTATTCTTGTAACATGTTACTAATGAACATTATTTATTTTTCAGTATTTAACAATTCACCAGAGAGATAAGATGTATCAGTTTTATTAGTAACTTAAAGGTTAATATTTCTAAATATAACTATGAATTAAATGTGTTATTAGAAGTTTGATATGGTGTTTGGATTCTAATTTATTGATAAACATGTTTTCAATTTGAATAAATTACAGTTACTGTCTAACCTACAATATTTTATGTATTCGTTTTACCGTAGCAACTGGCTCTTCTGTATGATTCATAAGCTAATCAATTAAAATGTATGGCAATAATTGTACAGTAACTTTTTTAAATGATTTTTTTGTTGTTTTATGAACAATCACTATTTAACCTATATACATAGGTTTTCTTCTATTGTAAAAAGTTTCTGTAATTTACAAAGATCATTCAATTAATCTATTAATAAATTAAACTGATTTATAAAAAATAAAAACTTCATTGTTTTGTAAGCAATAAAGGTACCAAAATGATGGTCACCTAAATTTCTTGAGAAAGTAATTCAAAATGTAATTAGTCAAAGAATAAAAAGATAATAATGAACTGATTACAAAAGAAGTTGATAATGACACTGCTGAATAAAACTGCTGTTGATGATAAAACTGGAACATTAACTACTGAATCAAACACTTTGAGCCCAGAACAAGTATTACAGAATTCCAAAACATCCTTCTCAGAGACTCCTGGTTTTAGTGGCACTCGAAGCCCAACACATGAAATCATTACATCTTATGTTTTGAGGAAGTATTTAAAAAATGTAGAAAAAGTGTAAATACTTCTGTTGGTGAAATACAATTCTGTTCAATCAGGAGTCTATAAAGATGATTTTATAAGTTTATTAAAAAACTACATGGCTTTTTAAAAAAAAATATTGAACATTTTAAAAACAGTACTGTTTGATAGCTAGCAAAGGTACCAAATTTATATAAAGCTAAAGATGTGGTATTCATGAATATCACATTAATTTTTTGAGAAAATATAACAAAAAGTATTGCTAAATATTTATATAACATTGAAAGGCTGTTGAAAGAAAAACTAATTAAAACATTAGATATAAATGAGCATAAGGTTAATAAATGCCATAAAATTTTTAAGAACTTACAACTTAACTTGCAAGAACTAAACTTTACAAGAAACTTCATCTTCATTGAAATTATTTCATAAACTTCTAAGCCTGGAATTTTGACTGATTTGATAATATTTAAAAAAAAAGGATCTTTAACTATTTTAATACAATAATTTGCTAAGATATACAAATGACAAAATAATAGATAAAACCTCAATCATTTCATCAGAAATGTTTTGAGGTTATGTTAAATCGTAAAATTAAAATTATTATTACTCTGACATAATTAGAAACTTTCAAAAGAGATAAATTGGTAAGTTTATTTTCTGAAGAAAAAAAAATCACAGTGTATATGACTGTGTATAATTATTATTTAACAAGTTTTTTATCAAATGAAAATATAACATTAAAAGATAATCTTAATTTTGAAACACATGAAATACCAATTTTATAAGTAGATGAATATTTTAGTAATACAAGTATTGTTATCACACCGGTCATGTGGTCTATAGCAAATTGACCTCTACCAAAAATTACTTTAAAGATTCTGTATTACGGTACAGGTATGATATATTAAAGAAAGTATTTGACCATTTATCATCTTATCCAGTTAGTGAATTAAATTTGAGATTTTATAATGAGGCATAATGGATGAAAACAATTATGAAAAGAAATCACCTTATAAAATATTGTTATTAAATTCTGTTTTTGACTGATAAGTTTATCAATGAATACTTCAGAAGTGTTTCATTAACAGATAAAAAATTATTCAACTGGAAGGTGTAGTATAGTAACTTTTAAACAAGCATTCAATATTACATATCATAGTCACAGGGAATTAACAAACAGTAGAGTTTTTGTTACTGAAATAAATACAGAGCAACTAATTAAATATTATTGTAGAAAGAAAACACTGATAGGTATTGTTATTAGAGCATAGTTGGGGATTTTGATGGTAATTTGTTTAATGGTATTTATATAATAATAATGGCACTTAAGTGGAAAATAAATGGAGCAAGTAAAATAAAACTTGATGACAGTCTTAGGCAACTACACACAGAATTATCTGTTAATTCTTCAGGTATGGATAATGGACAGAACAGTGCTATTAGTTTACTAGGAAAGCCAGAAGAAAATGGAGATTGGCATAAATTTCATTATTGGATTTGTTTTAAGTGTAACAGCAAATGGTAGTACTGAGGGAAAGAACAGAATTGAGCAAACAGGAAAGATGGAATAGAAAGTTAAATTGCATGAAAATTTGTTACCTTGAAAAATAAATATCCTTAGAACTGATCTTCCATCAGCTTTACCTGACACTGATTGATATTTTTATAGTAATATAATTTTTCAAATAGATGTTACCCTGAGTGGAATTCAAATCTTAGAACCATTGAAACTGCACTTAAGTTTTTCAGTGTGTATTGATAATTCTAGTTAGAGTGAATTAGTAGGACATTATCATCCACTAAAACATCAACATATATACCTATTTCTCATCTCCTCAAGGAATATTCAACATTGAAGTTGCAGTAAAGAATTAAGTGAATGTGTGTGTAAAGAAGATGGTAGTAATAAAGGTATTGGTGGCAAAGGAGGGTCTTTTTTTGTTTGTGGGCGAAAAACGCCTGGGCGTTATCATCACCCGGAATTTTATTAATAAAAGGGTAAAATAACTCCAAAATAATAAACTACATAAGGTGTAAACGTAATATTAATCACATAATAAAAATTTACGTGGGTAGGGATCCAGCAAAAACCTACCTCTCTATTGCATTTATCTAACTCAGCGATTTTTTCATAAATGTCAATGACGACAGGATGTTTGGAATAAAAGTTTTCCAACGCCAGGAGAACACTGTACGAGTCACTGCAAATAAGAATGCTCCTATATTTAGGGCTAACGATACTTAGAGCCCTATCCACAGCGAGTAGTTCCGCGGTGAGCACACTCGTAATACCGGGTATGCCAAACTATAAGTCTTTTCATTGATAACAAAAGCACAACCAACGTTACCGTCATGTTTCGACCCATCAGTGTATATCGCCGCGACTGGGTTCGACTTGGTGAGAATAAACTGAAACATCAGCCGGAAAACAGTAGGTGGTGTTGATCAAATCACGGAGGATTCGAGCACGGATATAATGGAAAGAACGAGGGAGTGTCAACATTTATACGCTGCAGCAGACGTCGTGTACGGACACCCACAGGCGCAGTACAACGTGGTCGGTCCTCATACTTCCTTAAATTAGGATTCTTAAGAACTGGGTCAAAAGCTGGGTGGTTTGGCTGTCCTTTGAGACGGGCAAAATAAGATAACAAAAGCTGGTCTCGTCTATCCCAAAATGATGGCTCGCCACTGTCTACAAGTAAGCTTGCGGGATAGGGCTCGATCTAAACGCACCTGTGGCAAGCCGAAGAAAAGCATGATGTACACCGTCCAGCATTTTAGGTACGGTTTGACGAGCTGAAGAATAGGCGACACAACCATAATCCAAACGGGAACGAACAAGGGAGTAGTAAAAACGTAACATACATGACCGATCGGCTCCCCAGTTGGTGTTACTAAGGACCCGCATCATATCTAAAAGTTTGGAACATTTTCTCCTCAATTTCTTTATATGTTTGATCCAGGTAAGACGGCTATCAAAAAGCAAACCTAGAAACCTGACGTAAGTAGAGACAGCAATAAGCTCTCCGTTCAGAAAAACCCGCGGATTAGAAGGGTTCCGTAGCCGAGAAAAGACTACACATTTCGTCTTGTCGGGTGAAAATGTGAAACCAGTAGGATCTTGTTCTGTATCAGTCGCTCCGCAGTGGGTGTAGAGCGGCTCGCAACGTAAATAACAAAATCATCAACGAAAAGAGAACAAGAGACAGGAGCCTGTACACAACTGGTAATGCAATACACTATCTTGAGGTACTCCATTTTCCGAGACGACACTGTCCGAAAGTGAATCGTCTACACGAACACGAAACGTTCGGTGATTTAAGAATCCCCGCATAAAAGCAAGCATATTGCCATTGATTCCCCACCTCCTAAGGGTGCTAAGAATGCCACGTCGCCAGGCCGTGCCGTTTGGCTTTTTTATATCGAAGAAGATAGCAACGTGGTGTTGGCGGTTCAGGAAAGAGTTTTGTATGGCTGTCTCCATTGACACCAAAGGTGTAAAAACATACAAAGGCGAACGTTGTCTGGTCCAGGGGAAGTGTCACGTGAGTTCTTAAGTGCGTGCAACAATTCTTTATGTAAGAATGCAGTGTTCAATTCACCAACCGAAACACCAATATTTCCATCCGTGCTTTGAACCTCTGAAAGTCGTTACTTTATGATGAAGTGAGAGACACCGAGCGGAAAGATTTTGCTAAAGTATTTGCTACAGCCGAAGATAATGTAAGGAGTTATCCTTCATCGATGAGACCGAGAATAGATTGCCTTGGCGACCTGAAAATTACATGGATTTTTTTCCACACAGTAGACGTGGGAGTAGCACGCACGTAAGATAGTCTTCACATATTTCGTCCATGAATTTCTCTTAGCGTTCAAGAAGACCCGTCGGCATACCGCTCTAGCCCTGCGGTACAAATTTAAATGTTCAGTTTTAGGTCTATTATTGAATTTGCGTAGTGTCCGCCGTCGATTCTTAATAGCACATTTACAATTATCATTCCACCACGGAACGGAAGGACGTTTAGGATTACCCGATGTTTGTGGGATATATCTGCTGGAAGTTTCAAGTATTATGGACGTAAAAAAGGAAAGTTGCTCAAGGATGTTCGCACCGACGTCATACTGCGATTTGAAGGCTTTATGATATCCATCCCAATCTGCCTTTTCAACAATTCACCTCCGTGGCCTTCTCCGAATCTCGTGGTCACACCGAAACCAATAACAATTGGTTTGTGGTTACTGCCATGAAAATCATCACAAACAGACCTATCAAAATGAGGGAGTAAATTCGGCGAGCATATGGAGAGATCGATGTTAGACACAGTACCAGATGATAAAGGTATGAATGTATGAGATCCATCAATCAGCAAACAAAGATTTAAGTCCTGCCTCACATTGTATACTATATTTTCCCGAGTGGAGAAGAAAGTCGAGCCCTAAGAAACATGGTGGGCATTGAAGTCATGGTGGGTATTAAAGATGGAGATGGTATTTGTGTGAGGAGGTTTGAGATATCCAGAGCACTGAACTCAGTGTTCGGTGAGAGATACAGATTGCAGATATATAACTTGAAGGGGACAGAGATCTTCACTGCAACAGCAGGAACGAGAGTGGTCAGTCGAATCCTTGTAGCCGATACTTCATCCTTGAAGCCATCCATGAAAATAGCCACTCCACCACTCTCTCTACCGTCTACTACACAGTCGTATCTCTCACAGAAGTATCCCCGGAGTGCTATTGGTCATGTCGCAGAAGATGAGTTTCCTGGAAACACATGACAATCGGATCATGCACTTGCGCCAGTACTCCAATATCTTCAATGCGGGACCGTACACCTCTAACATTCCACTGAATAATGTTCATAAAAAAAATAAATAAAAAATATATATATATATAAAAAATAAAAACAAATAAAATAAAAAAATATAATAATAATAAATATACTTAGGAAACCATATAGAATTCTGTTTTTCTTTTTCGTGTTCTTCAAGTTAGATAACTCAGACGCCTTTGGGTCGGGAGGTTCTTCAACCATATCCTCTAGTATATGGGGTGATGGCGGAGGAGATTTATGAGAACGGGATGTCACTATTGACATCCCAGAGGGGGTGGTTATGTGGGTTACCTTCGTGAGGACCTTGTTAGTTGGCTTACTGCCAGCTGTGCGAGCCTCTGTCCGTACCGGTAGCATTTTGGGGGCAGGAACTTTTGTATGGACCACACTGTTGGGATTCGGTTATTGCGACGCAGGACTTTTTACTCACCTTTGTCAGCCTGGAAATAGTGGCTGTAAGCGAAGTAACTTGATCAGAAAGCATCTGAACGAGTTTCTTAAGTTCAGTGCAGGATCCGCACTGTGGAGTATGAACAGTTGAAGTAGTCTGTTTTGACGCAGCGGTGGCGAAGGACACATCTGGTTGTACGAGGTTCCGTGAGTTAACTATCTTCCTATAATCCCTGCGTGCAGCCGGGAAAGATAGTTTCTGCTCAGTACAAATCTTGAGAATTGCCTTTTCTTCCTTAAAGGTTGGGAAATCTCGGGAGCGGGCTGTATGTGAACCATTGCAGTTCGCACATTTTTCACTTTCCTCGCAGTTAGTGTCATTGTGACCTTCAGTAGCACATCGAGCACAGATCTCCGACCTCGAGCAAGATGTTGTAGTGTGACCGTACCTTTGGCACCTGAAACACCGCCGTGGGTTGGGTATGAATGGGCGTACCCGAACGGAGAGGTAACCCACTTTAATCTTCTCTGGAGGAACAGGAAGACTGAACGTCAGTACAAGGGACGGCGTCGGTTCTTCTGTCCCGTTCTGCCATTTCATCATACATTTCACCTCTACAACACCTTGAGTACGAAGTTCATCAGCAATTTTCCCTAAATTCATTTCCAGAAGGTCACAACAAAAAATTACTCCTCGGCTAGTATTGAGGGTCTTGTGGCATGTCGTACTTACGATTATGCCGCCCATATTGGTCAGACGTAACAAAGAGCGACTTTGCTCATCGTTATATGTCTCCACCAGAATTTGTCCCATCACGTAACTTTTTAATGTTCTTCGGAGAACCAATACATCCTGTGATGCACTCATTAATCAGGAAACGTGAGGACTTTTGAAGGGAGCCACCCTCCTGATTATTCCTAATAACAACAAAGCGAACATTTTTGCACCTAACACCATTCTCGTCGGCTGTAGCAAAATTATCCTCGTCAGATGAAGCTGACGGAGGCCTTTTCACTAGACTTAAATTGGTGGTTTTTTTTAGATGGATCACCAACCATCATAGAATTTGCTGTAGGAACTGAAATTTTGGTCCCACGAGAACCGGTGATATAATAGACCACTCCAGCAGAGCGCACGCGTACTGGAGCTAGAGCTAAATACAACTGGGTTTGCTCTGGTGCCCAGAGGACATCGTTCGAGACTCATTACGTAGAGCCATTCACCCATCGGCACGATAGTTCCCACCCTGGGTTACGACAGCGTTTCGTACGATCTCGCAACACCATCGAGTGTAAATGAAAGAGAAAACTGTGTTGGATGTTGTTGTGTAGTCGAGTAAATGTATATGTTGTAATTCATGTAGTGTACCTGGTGTAGTATACGTGTATAGTGAAAAGTATTCTGCAGCTAAGTGTGTAGTGGGAAGAAACGCTGCAGAGGCTAGGCCCGTGGGGACGCCAACCCCCAAAGTCTTAAAGAATAAGACTGCCGTCGGGAAGGATCTGGTGAAATTGGGGAAAACCTAGATAAAATTTTAACCCGATATGTAACTTCTGCTCATAGTATAAAAGCCATGAACTCAAATATATTATTTTAGTATAAAATCCGTAAACTTAAAATTTATTGTTTGAAAAACATAAATTCACAAACACAGTGAAGTTTATAAAAACAAAATATTAGATGAACCAGCACAACATCAGTTACTTACTAATTGATGCTAAAATGCATGGAGGATTCTGGCATCTTACACTACATTCTTCAAAAAATGCTGACTTTCAGTAACCCTCCACCTCCACAAACCATCCCTCACATTCAAAAGTTTGACACTCCACATAGCAATTTTTATGTTCTGCTTCCAAAAGCTTAGTTGGATTTGGTATTGAGGTTCTAATTTTGCTGTGAGGCCAAGTAACAATCATTTTAGAATTCAAGTATTTAGGAGATCAGCCCACAGTTCCTAGTGGAAGAGTTACCTTCTTGTGACCTCTGTGCTGATATTCAAGAGCACTCTTAACTTCACATGAGTTTGTTCTTTCTACTATCCCATACCTTGATACAGTCTGATGTTCTGATCCATTCAAGCAGAATGCTAAACTAAGGATACAATCCCCGGTCCCCCAACACAAATCTGTTCACCAAACCAGTATTGGATTGTTACCCAAAAGTTCGACTGGGTTGTTTGGCTTAGCAGGGGCACCTCTTGCAGATTAAGTGTTGGAGTTGACGTGAGAGAGGCTGAGAGAATTCTCTTGCATGAATTCTTATTTTACATGATGTAGATGTTATCACTACGCATCATCACTCTCATTTGCCAGAGCTGAAGCTCCCCCCAAGTAATCTCTTATGGTCCATACCACCAATTACTTATAATGAAAATGTTGGTATAAGTCTATGCTCATATTAAAATCTCAAATAGAATATAACTATTTTAAAATTAATTTTTATACTTACTGCTTTGGTTTTTCTTCCAAGTTAGTAATTTTAAAGAGACCTATGCTCTACCAGAATATTTTACTGCGAAATTAAATTACAAATTATTGGACTCAAGTTTGCCGTGAAGATCACTGAACTTATTATATATATGTTTGGCCCTTCCAGAGCTCCGTCCATTATAACAAACTGAATTAAGGGGTCTTCTGGCAGCTTTGTTGCATTTCCTTATGTGAAATTAATCAGAGTAGTGGGTTGATCGAGTCCATATCCTTCACTCAGTTGTCAATGCATTATTCTTGGCAGAACCCACTGGAAGTGAGGAAGATTGATTCCTGCATCTCTTGAGCAGGCAAGCTCTATATATATATATATATATATATATATAATGAAGCAACTGGGAATGCCCGTAGATGAACAGCATAAATCTTGTTCTGTGACCCAAAATGGTGGATGTGTAGAAGGAGGATAGCCTGTAACCTATTTAACTTAAAGCTGATGTCACATTTATCAGTTTTTGTAACACCTAGGGAGGAGAATGATTAATATCAACAAAGTATACAACTGTCTGCAGTGGTGCAATCAGAACTATGTGGTTAATATGAGGCTTGATAGAACTATGTTGGGATAGATGAACACTCATTGGTAGTTTGTTTATCATACTATCAATATGTTTGTGAAACAAGTACATGAAGTAGTCAAAAAAATTTAATTTAATTTTTTACAAAAAGAACTTTCCTATTCTTTTATATTGGTAATTTAATCTTCAAAATGTCTGCCCACATTTGCTATAGTTACTTTTGGATTGCCTCGTAAATGACAAAATTGCTAAGTAATTCTGTTTGTTGACCACTTATTCTACTCTACTGAATACATTTTGACTAATTTCGGCATGATATCTGTACATACATATGTATGTATGTATCTTGACATTTTGGATTTAGGACTGTTGTAACATCTAGTTGTGTACCTTCCCTTTTGACTGCAATCGACTGAACCAAAATGTCCAAAAAAGCCCCAAAATCAAAAAAAAATTGGATTTTGGACTTTTTCTTAACTGCAGTAATAACCCCTCACTGAGAGCTTTTCAATGATATATTTAAGTGGTACTGGAGTTTTTGGATCTTAGGGAAAGGCACATTGGTTCGAATCAGATTCATCTCATTTTTTTCATCTTTTTTGTTTTTAATTTAAATTTGCTGATTTATTAATAATTATTAACCTCTCATTGTAATAAAATTTTACAATGAATAATAATTCAATAAAAAAAAAAAAATATATATATATATGAAAAAGTATCAAAAGTGTCTAATGAAATATAATTTTTAGTACTTTTAATTTAAAAAAAAGTGTAAATGTAATTTAATAGACATACAAGGAAGTCATGTTTTGTCTACATTAGATTTTATGGTATAGCCTTACGGTCATGTAGTGAATTTTTGTTAATTTTATCTATCATTACCCTTTCAGTTTTTCTTAAGCAATAGGAACAAGAAAAATTCAAAGGGTGACAATGTCTGGAGAATACAAGACTGTAACATTAGTAAGGTGATTTTTTTTTTAAAATGAAGAATGAGCTGGAGCGTTATCATGGTGCAAAATCCAAAATTTGTTTGTTCACATTTGTTATTGTTTTGTTTAGATTGTTTCACACATAAACAGTGGAGAACTGGTAAGTAATACAATCTTGTGGTAAGGTTTCAATGGATGCCATTGAATTATAACAATAAGGAGAATTCTAACATTAGATAGAACTTGCTGCGCTTTTTTGATTTTGTTTCTTCAGGAAGCTTCCATTGCGATGATTGGACCTTCATTTCAATATTATAGCCATACACCGATGTTTCATCAACTGTTACGACATGTTTGAGCAGTTCTTAATCATCAGTGATGTGAACTAATAATTGTTCGACAATGCTGCTTTTATTGAAAATTTAATTAGAGCTGTAGAAAAAATTTTGCTTCTACTCATTTCATACCCAAAATATCAGTCATAATTGTTTCACAAAGCCATAAATAAGAGAGTCCAATTTCTTCAGCAATGTCTCCAGAAAAACAATTTAACAATTATTAATCACAATGTTCTTTATTTTGTCGATACTTTCATTGGTTGTTATGTTAGCATGTTCAACCCTTTTTGTAAATTTGTGGATGTCAAACATCTTAACGCCCTTCCTGAAATTGTATAACTCATATAAAACCTTGGTGTCCACATTTCATTTTCAAAATGAAATTTTCAAAATTTCATTTTCAAAATTTCATTTCATTTAAAATTTCATTTCACATTTCATTTTCATTTTCACTTTACTCCTATTTTAATGCAAATCCTTTGTTCTGCCACTTTCAAACAGAATAACCATAAAAAGCAATAAAATACATCCTAATTACTTGACTGCCAAATTTGTATAATCTCATGAAGGTTTTAAATAATAATAAAGGCCTAGCACCCTTGGGGGTGAAGTTGTGAATTTTTCCTCTTGGACAATAACCTAGTACCATTTTTTATCTTGTTTTTCGACACAAAAATAATAAACTAACCCTTTTATAACACAATTGATTTTTAGCTTTCTACCTTAAATCCTTCCCAATATATAGAATATTCTAGGATAATGGAAAGGGGAACACCAAAAGGGATATGTTCATCTACAACAGGAGCTTCTACGTCAAGAACAAGCGAAACATTGAAGAAAGAGAGCTTTGAAGACTGTAATTGTTATCAATATATTCTCGCAACCATGAGGATAATGAGCATAGTGGGAGTCCAAGAGGCAGATGGGAAGGACAACCAAAGTGAGCCCTTACCAACTAGTTAATTCAAAAAGACACAGCTTGAAGGAATAAGAGTACATACTATATATCAATTTTCACATTATAATATGATGAAGTTTAATAAATACAGTAATACATTACTTGCAATTAATCTAAATATAATAAATTAATAAAGTTACAAAAATTTAGTTAAAAATAAGAAAAACATAGCATATGAATTTAATAACTATAACTTATTTAATACAAATTATTTCATTGTAAGTTTAACTTACAATTAAAAAATTTAATTTTAATGATTTCAATAGTACTTATATTAGAAAAATCAGCAGATCATTTAGAAATATCGTATGCATTATGATATAAATTGAATTAGAAAGTAAAACACGAATAACTTTTTAATATAGGAAAATAATTTTAAGATTCCGTAACTTAACAATAAAAACAAAAATAATAAACCCGATACATTTAAAAAAATGTTAACTTATTACATAAGAATGAATGATTGATTTTTCAGATTAATTTTTGATTTATTTTAAGAGATCCAATACAAGGTTTACATACAAGCATAATAAGACTATTTTAGTGCATAGTTATGACTGAAATAAAGTCCTGATGAATATTAACAAAGCTATAAAACGTTGCATTTGGTAAAAAGTATATGGTCAAATTTTTGTTTAGATAGCATGTATAACATCACAGCATATTTGAAGACTATTGAAGAATAATCGTTTTCAAAGGATATGGGGATGCAAAATGATTTTAAATCTACTGTTTCCAAAATTACTTTCAATAATCTGTTTTATCAGAATTATTATTAAATCATAATATTTTTTTTTTACAGCAACATTGTTATCAAATAGTTAAAAATGGCATAATTTATTACTTTTTTAAAAAACAACTTCATAATTTTAAAAAAATACTCTATAAATATAATCCTTTTTAAACAAGCATTCCGAAAGGAAACAAATCTCTCTTAATTTAATATAATACATATCAAACAAAGAACGATGATGATAAATAAAATAATTACACTTGAGAAAGTTATCAACTTAAAAAAAAAATGAATTATATATAATTTTTCAAAAATTCAAGTAATTCATCAAAATATTGACCACATTGCTAATTAAATTCAAAAAATAACAACTTGACCACCAAAAGACAATAACAGAAAAACCTAAAAAAAAAAAATCTAATACCAATAGTAGACTTTCGTGGGATCCTGCATCATCTGTCAGTACACAATTCTGTAATTATGTCAGTACACAATTCTATAATTACATCAAATAACATAAAATTTAGAAAGCATAAACAAACTAATAACCCCAAAATTTATAATAATATAACTCCACTGCCATTACTAGAATCAAGGTAATTGTTAGGCAATGGTATTCTTTTTTTTTCTTTTTTTTGTTACTGTGTTTTGGAGGTTAAGTTGTTATTTTTTGAATATATATATATTTCAGATTGACAGAATGTAAAGAAAAAAAGGCAAAACATACATTTAAATACAGAAAGTTATTTATGTAAGAGTACAGCCAGAAGTGGTCATATCCATGTGGAAGTTGATTTAAGAAGGTTGAAAACAGCAAGAAAAAGTTGCCAGAATTATTAAAATATAACGAGATAATTTTAGTAATGTCAAAGTAGGAAGGAGATTATTATTAGATTTTAAAACTATTTTTTAAGAACTAAGTATACATTTTTTTTTAATTATGTAAGCTAAAGGCTCATAGATACTATGAGAAACTGCTACTAACTAAAGATGACAACACTTAACCCATTTTCTCAAAATAAGCTTTAGATGTTGTGGAATAATACAAGTATTTCATGCATGTTAAATCACACATGCAATGGCAGGTATTACTTTTGGTAAGAATGGTGAGGCAAAGTTACATTTTTGTAAATGGAGTGTTTTATATCTTTTAACTTTTATATTAATAAAATATTTGTTTTTCTATAGCCTACAGCAATTTTCTTCTAAAACATTATATTATTCCTTAAAAATCATTTTCTTAAAAAAAATAATGTACTGTACTGTTGCTATTCAAATCTTACAGTTTATTTGAAGAAATATTATTTTCAGATTTACATTACTTTAATTATCAGCTACTATTTACATAAAAAACAAGTTAACACATTTTTTTTCACATGAATGAAAATGCATGTAATTCAACATGCCTCTTCATACCATGGGCATAATCATCCAAAATGAGAGAGAGCACAGAACCAAGGAAAATGCAAAGGAAAATATAAGTCTGATTCCTTTTTACATTCAACTCGATTAAGAATAAAAAAGTTCCACTTATTAAAACAAAATTATTTAGGTAGGTTAAATAAATCAAAAAACCATCATAAAAATATTAAAAATAGTATTATACAAATAAAATAAATTACATAACAGAATAATTATTAAAACTTATAAATTCTATTATTACAAAATATATATGTTTACATTAATGTACAAATTATGATAACAACAATAATTAACAAAAATAAATATTCATACATAGATTACAATACTTGATTATATAATATGTGATCAAATTATCTTACAGAAGCAATTAGTTCTATAAGAATAAAATTATGGAAAACCATCTTCTTAAAAATCCTCAGTCTATACAATTTGTACATAATTCATAAATTACATACAAAAGAACTGTTATAATAAGAACTTACAGTTACAAAATATGAACTGTTATAAGTAACAAGAATGTGTTGAGAATACTTTAACACATATGACGTTTTTCTAAGTAAACTCTTTACTACTTCAGTACAAATAAAGAAAGCTATAAAAATGTAATTAATAAAACTACATATCATATGTTACAATAAGGATCTTCAACCTCATAAAATTTTTAAGTTGTTTCTGCCATTAATATTAGTGACTTTATTTTTTTTTTACTTAATACCTTCTTGTTTCAGTTATTGTAAAAGATTTTTTCCACTGTAATCAAGAGTTTTGTAACATACTAACCACTTAGAAATTATTACAGGTGCTTTAAAGAAAACAATAAAGATATTGAAAAAAAGAAATTCATTTAAAAGAAAATAATTTGTCTTATGTTCTATCACCTGTGTTCACTGAATTGTAATAGTACAATACACTTGCACACTGAATACGTATATTTTTTAAATATGAAGTAAATAATATAATACTAAATATAGGTGAACTTTTACAAAAACTTTTTTTAACTGATAAAAGTGTATTTTATAATTATCTCTTCCCATCTTTTGAGGGGACTAAACTTAATATAGTTTTACTTTAGAACATAATCCATCTGTCTTTACACTTTTAATCCCATTATTGCCAGTTCCTTTAGTACATGATCCATCTGTCTATCTGCCTTCTTTCCTTTCCCACACATTCTTTTAAATATAACTTTAGGCATCTTCATAATCTACCATCTCCAAATAAAATTAGTGACATTTTTTAAAAAAATATCTAATAAACCTCATTCTTGTTTATCTTTTACCCATTTTTTTAGGTTGCTGATCTCACAGTTTCAGCATACCCTAAGGTATCTGGGTCCTTGTAAGTCAATTTTCATAATCTGAAGAGGCAGTGCTTAAGTACTAAACTCTTATGCAAGATCATTTAAATTCTCCTTCATAAACTTTAATGAAACCCAGCATCAAAATAATGAGATAAAGATGGAAATTTATACATAGATATTGATGCAAATAAACACATATGTAATTGTTTATTATACAATTTTTTTTTTTTTTTTTTTTTTTTTTTAATATACCAGGTGTCCCAAAAGTCGCTTGACCGAGAAATCTATTTGTAAAAGATATGCTGAGTTGGATATTACTATAACTGATGCATTGTATTTTGAAAGCATTGAAACTAAAAGCTTATCATCTACAACTACAAAAAGTTTAATAGAATATGACTTTACAGGTGTCTGAGTTCTATGAATGTGTAATACGCTGTGAGGCACAGCCAATCTTTCAAAATCACATTTTGTGAACAGATGAAGCTTTCTTTAAACTAAATCACTGTATCAATTGTTATAAATGTGTGTACTGGAGTGACACAAATCTGAACAAAGTATTTGAGCAAAAACTAAATGTTCCAGGCATCAATGTGTGGGCTGGTGTATGAAGTGGTGGCACTGTTTGTACATATTTTTTCAGTGGCACTTAAGTGGTGATTCTTAACTAGAAATTTTACAAGAAGTAGTTTTACCGGAGCTACAAAATCTTTTGTTTGAAAATACTAATTTAATTTGGCAACAAGATGGTGCTCTACTACAATACAGTTTATTGGTATGAGAATATATTGGCAGCAACTTTGATGAGTGGATTGGAAGATGTGGTACAACTGACTGGCCATCAAAATCATGTGATCTTACACCATTAAGAATTTCCAGTTTGGGGAATTTTGAAAAATAATTTTTTCTCTCGTAAGCTGCAACAGTGCGACAAATAATCAAAAGATAAATTTAAAGCGTTAAACGAAAACAAAGATTTGGGTAAAAAATTGGTTAAAAGTGTAAAAAACCACTCTGAAAAATGTAGTGAAATAGATGGGCAGCATTTTGAGCAACTCTAAAATTAAAAAAAAAATAATAAATTTTACTTTGTATAAAAAATTGATTGTTGATTTAATAGCAAGAAATGTTTTTAGCCTTTGAAATATTACATTTCTCGGTCAAGCAACTTAGAGCACCCAGTATTATGATTGTATAATGTTTTTCACTGACCAAATTATAGACTTATTTGTAAACCTGTGCTGTAAATGATAAGAAAAAGATAGGACGTATCATTTCATTCTAAGATGAAGTAGTACAACTAAAATGTATAAAAAGTATTTTACTTAAACAGCTTATTTTTTCATAAAATCCATCAACATAATAAATATCAAGCGACTAGAGAAGGAGCTCAAAAAATAATATAAATTGCTATTAATAATAGAAAAATTAAATTTAAATTTAAATCAGAATAAATAAATACAAAAACAAAAAGAATGAAATAAAGATGGGATGTACCAAACTTTATATTACCACTAGATAACGATGTTGATTCTCAATACTGTAAAATTAAAAAGATTTTTTTCAGTCGATCTAATATGAACTCAAATAAATATACCTATGTACAATACCTGCTTAAAAACTTTGCTTTTAACAATCAATTAGAAAATAAATTGTTCCTTACAAAATTTGTTTTCTATCACTTACAAAATAAAATTATAAAAAAAAATTCTTGTGTACAAAAAAAATAAGATAATGAAACATTACCATTAGTGGGCTTTAATACATCATTTAATAGTCTCTCAGGTTATATAATATCAACGTTTGTAGGCTGATCTATCATAAGGCCCTCTTCCTTTTTCTTCTTGTAAAAGTTGAAAGTAACTGAATACAACCAACCACAAATACACATAAATTGCTGTAACAAAAAATTAATTGATTAATTAAATAAACGCAAATAATATTTTCTTAATTATGTTAGATTTACACAACTGTGTATATATAATGTTACCATTTCAAATGATTCCTAAGAATACTATTTTATTATTACATTCAGGTTATATAGTAAAATCATAAAAAAGTATGTTTTACAAATGAAAATATGTGTTTCTAGTCAATAGATTTGATTATTTCAATACTAGAGTTCATGTGAACATTATGTAAATTTACTTTAACTGGAAATAGAAATTTATAATACAGTATTGAAATTGCAGATATCTCCTGCTCCATCCATTGGATATATATTAAGTCAGCAGACTTTTTAGCCTCAGTTTAATAAATAAATAGTCCAATTGATAAAATTTGTATTTTATTCATCATCGTTCTATTTTGTAACCAGTTCCTGGTAAATGATGACAAAAAATATGTAAATGTATATTTTTTTATTAATTTTTTCAAAAATTATTGAAAAATGAAGGAAACATGAAAATATTTGTAATAATACCCTTGAATATAAACAATTAATCCATGGAATAATAACCAGTTATAACTAAACATTGTAGTTTAATGTTATCTTCAACACTACAATTTGATACCTACCAATTTGATACTGCATATGATCTACAAATCGATAATATTGCAAATATCATTTATTAATATTGTTACATTACTGATAGATAGTACTGTTTTTTGACATTTTGTCCTTGTGGTGTATATTTGTATGGTGTACAACTCCATGGTAGTTAAAAGAACAGTCAACAACACTTTCACTTTGCTTCTCACTGGACTTGTTTTCTTCATCTTTGAAAATGAAGTAACTTCCAATTTGATGACTGAAGACTTAGTTTCAGGGTCGTAGTACACTCAATATTCATCACCAGCTATCAGAGTCTTAAGGAAGTTGGATTTCTGATTTACTCTACCATCTCCTTTGTTACATTAAAACAAATCACCTTCTGTTCAAGCAAGAGCAGTTTTGGCATAAATTTTGCTGCCACTCTATGAATCCCCAAATTTTCATTAAAATCATACATTAGTATAGTCCTTTGCTAATTCCAATTTTATTTTCAATTTCTTGGATGATCAGTTGATTTTCATTGAACAAACTGCACACACTGATAACATTTATTTTTTATTTTTTTGCTTATCACTCCTAACTGAGGTTCAGGGTTTATCAAAATAGTTATGTCAATCTTTAATTCATGTAACTTCCATATCTTTGTTCCTGAAAGCCTAGAACTCTCTTTAAACCTAGGCAAACAAATGGCTGATGGATAACAATTGATGCACATTGAAGTTATGAAAACACATGGGTATGCATTAAATGCTATTGCTGAACTCTACCAAGTTTTGTCACTTGCATTCAAATATTTTATGAGAAATAATATATGGCCAACATTTTTTAGAACAGATCTTACATGTAATTAATAGTTTTAATATTAAGAAATATCTCCTTAGCAGAAATCAACTTTATTATAACAGGAAATATAACTGATTTACTTACCAAATATTTTCCTACAAGCTTTTTGACATTATTACATCATCATCAGAAATCACTACATTCTAAGATGAAGTAATATCAACTAAAATGTATAAGATTTAATTTTTTTTTAAATAATTCCCTGATTAAGACCAAATATATCAAAAAATATTTAAGGAAATACTTGGAAAGCAAACAATTAATAGTTTTGCTTTTAATAGTTTCATTATTTTCAATATGGAACAATACTATTAAAATGAACATTTAATAAAATTAAGATTTTATCTGTAAATCACAAGTTTGTTTCTTTATTTCCACATTATCTTTTATGTTATATAAAACTAAAGCAAATGATTTATTACTTCAATTTTTCTCTTATAATATTAAACACATCGTTTCTATATGACTGTGTGGGGTAACATTTCTACAGCAAACTAATTTTAACCATACATAGAAATTTACAAATTAGAAATCTTAGGTGACTGTTATATAATCACTTTAAAACCTTACCTGTCCTATCTAGATAAAAAATAAATGTTTGTACTTACTCCTGCACATGCTTAAAAAAGGAAAATAACACATTCTCTTACTTTAATTTTTATCTTACATAAAAATAATAACGGATATAAACAAATCCGGTATGTTATAATGGTATAACAAAAAATTTCAGCGGATAAAATTATTAAAACAAATTTCTACAAAAATCTTTTTTTAATTTCAATCAGGGAATGAGTTTTACTCTTTTTCTTAGTTTTACTCTTTTTCTTAAGTTGTATTTTATGATTTACTTGTATTGGATGCATTTTAGTGAAAAATTTCAAGTGATGAAAAGTTATAATAGATAGAATTTTAAAAGGGATGTGCAAGAAACTACAAGGAGACAAGAACTGAAACTTTTTTTATAAGTTTTGAAAAAGAGTTTCCTGATTAATAATTGACAACTGATAATGATAAACACCAGGTAATTCAACTTATAACAAATAACTATGAATAATTATCAACAGTCCATAAGTAAAATAAAGAAGTCATAAACTATATAAAGCTAAGCAAAAACAAATTAATCAGTTTAAACTTTATTGTAACTAATTTTTTTTTTTTAATAACATAAAACTGATTTTGTAGGTAAATTGTTACATTAAAACAACATTTAGAGTACATATAATTATAATTAAAACATTGAGTATTTTTTGGATAATAACACTGTACTTTTTTGAATATTTTTTTTCTGCAAAAAATTTGTGTTGTAGAATGTGTTTTAACTTTGGATAGTTGATTCCTATGTATTTTTTAGCGCTGAATCCGAAAATAACCTTCATTTTTTCCATCAAGTCAGAAAATTCGTAAAAAGTTGAAAAATTGTATAAATGTGGTACTATAAAATAGATATAATTTTTTTTAAAATAAATTACTATAATATATAATCACTTTTTCGGGTTATATTATGCATTCTTATAGCTGAACAGTTGAGTGGTTTGAAAAGGTTGGGGATGTTTGAACTGAAGATGATGAGATGGTCTTCCACCATCTCATCAGCTTGGCTGACAGGTTGTGACAAGACTTAACAAGATATAGCATGTTTATTGGCAGCTATCTTTGTCATTCATGCACTGTGCAACTACTATTAGTGCTGATTCAACCATCAGTGTGCATAAATAGAGTTTCTACCCTCCATGATCAAACACATTTTTGTTGGTGGAAAATATATTTTCAGGCCATGAAGCAATCACTTCAAGAGGCTATAAAAATTCTGCAGATTCTTTTTGTTACATTTGTGATGTGTTAATGGTGGAAAGGAAACATAACAAGTTTCATTCGACAAGTGTACCTCATGTATTTCATTGTGAAAATAAGAGATCAAAACAAAACTTTGACACCCCACTACGTTTACTACACATGTGTTGAAGGACTTAGATGGTGGTCAAAGGATGAACAAGAAGCATTCAGATTTGGAGTTCCAATGGTGTGGCAAGAGCCATGAAATCACACCAATGATTGTTACTTTTGTTTGACTGACATTCATGGTTTCAATTTGAAGAATAAAAAAAGAATTGTCTATCCAAATATGCCATCCCCTTTACACCCAGTTCCTCATGGTCCAGATGTACTACTGCCAATTCCACCACACAATTCATCTGAAATAGAGGGTTCCACAAGTGATTTAAATGAAAATAACTTCGATGAGTACAAACCTGGAGAAAACTGTGCACCAGAACTTTATTCACAATTTGAACTAAACGATTTGGTTCAAGACTTACATCTGACACAGAAAATTCAGAATTGCTTGATTTGAGACTTAAAGAGAAATACCTGCTAGCAGTTGGCAACTCATTTTCCTGATTCAGGTACAGAGAAAAGGATTTTCTTCCATATTTTTCAGAAGGAAAAGAATTAGTCTTCTGCACTGATGTATGTGGACTTTTGACTCTATTTAACATTCTGTACATATGGAATACTGATTGGATAACTTATTGATTGGAATACTGAATGGAATACTGTTCATAAATTCATCCAACAGAAGCCTCAAAGTTGTCCTTCTTCACAATGGGAATATGTATCCCTTAATACCCGTCAATCATTCTGTTCATTTAAAAGGGGGTTATGATTGTTTGGAATTCGTTATCGATAAAATTAAATACAACAATCATACGTGGATTACATGTGGCGATTTCAAAATAATACTGATGCTCCTAGGACAGCAAGGAGGATACACAGTTTCCTTGTTTTCTGTGTAAATGGGATAATGAAGACAGAAAATCATTGCATAATGAAAGAATGGACAAAAAGAGCTTTATTAGAACCCAGAACCAAAAATGTGCTCAAAAAAGCTCTCATAGATCCGAATCTATGAAAATCCGAATCTATGATCTCTCAAAGTTAGACCTCTGCATATCAAGTTAGGCTTGATGAAGCAATCTGTCAAAGCCTTACCAAAAGAAGGTAAATGTTTTAAATACATCTGTGACATATTTCCAGTCTTACAAACCGCCAAACTAAAAGAGGGTAGGAAACTTCTCAAAGATGGTAATTTTGAGAAACAAATAGTAGTTGCAGAAAAAGAAGTATGGGGGCCTTTAAAGACATTGTAACCAAATTTCTGGGCAATAAGAAGGATCCAAACTTCAAATCAACTGTTGAGAGCATGCTGTAGAAGTACAAAAATTTAAGCTGTTCCATGAGCTTGAAGGTTTGCTTCCTAAATTCACGTGTGGATTATTTTTCTGAAAATCTGGGTGCTGTTAGCAAAGAGATGGGCGAATACAAAAATGGACTAATACAAAGATGGCAGACTATTGCTGGATGTTACACCAAAATCAACCCTCCAGAAAACATAGAAGAAAAAGTGTGAAGCAGAGTATAAGCCATCCAAAGAAATTTCAACACATGGAATAAAATTGTTAAGTATTTTACAGATTTGTCATTAAGGGTGGGTGAAGAGGGGGAATGGTTTTCAAAGGCATGACATACCTCATCAAAATTAATTAAACAAATAAAAATAGATTAATTTAAAAATGCACTATAATAGAAATTAGCTTATTTTGTGGCAATTTTCATTAGAAATTAAGTGTGATCAATGACCCCCCCCCCCCAACCTCATCAGACCACTCAACTGTTTACGTATAAGAATCCATAAGCCAAAAAAGTGTATATATTATATTAATTTACCATAAAAAGAAGTTTTATATGTATTTTATTGGATCAGATTTTCTCAATTTTTCAACTTTTTACAAATTTTGAAATTTGATATTTTGAAAAAATCCTAACATGATGGAACTAAATGAAGGTTATTTTTGGATTCAGCGCTAAAATTATATAAGAACAGGCTTGTGTAATCAACAAAGAACACCTCCTTTCCATTTCCATATTACCCAAGTTCTGTTATCATAAGAAAATTAAAATTATATATAACTAAAATTATGGAATTGGGAAGTTATTGTGCAGTTGATACCATTCCACTGAATCCAGGCTCTATAGTAAAAGAGATTTCACCAATATAAAACTTACACTAAATAAATGAATATTACTAAAAAAAAAAGTGTCATCAGTTATAGAAAACTATTTATAATATATTCATTACCAATAAGGTAGAATTATGCTTGTAGATTACAAATTACATTATTTTTTAAAAAACTGCCATCAAATCATAATTTTAAAATACACCACAATGAATAATAGCAAATAAAAATTTACTTACCAACAGATATAAGACCAAATATTAGCCATAACACACCTCCTAATGCTTGTTTATGTATAAAAAATACAACAGCTGTATATATAACTGATATAGCAAGTCCGATTGCAAGCATGATTGCTAAAATAACCCACGGCAACATCATAAACCTGTTACGCTGTAAACAATAAAAATAATCAAAATAATTATATGGTCAAAAATACAGCAAAAATTCTTATATTTTAGATATGACAAACAACATTCTAATAAAACACTGTGTTGTATAGAATAGCTAGAAAAACATTAAATTTGAATGTTCTTGCAGCAAAATTAATATGCTGGGTTCTGAGTATTGCAGTGTCTAAATCCTTGCCTTCCAAGTGAAAATTAACGAACTGAGAGCTAGCCGTATTAGATAAACTGGATCCATAGTTCTGTCTAAATCTGGATTTATTAACTCAGATTCAGATATCCTGATACTTCCAGATAATTATTCAAATTGTAACAAAGATTTGGTGATTTTGTGATAAATTGCTATATAACTTTATATAATAATTTTTTTCTGAGAAATTATTATTCTTAAAATATATCAGTAAAATATTTTGCACACTACACCTCTGATAAACAACTTTGTAATCTTTCTATACAGATAAAAATTATACACAAAATTATGCGAGTAGTGATACAAAGACAAAAAACCAATAAGAAGTTGAATATGAACCCCATAAATATACCAACCATCAGACTAAGATTGAAGAAAAATTCATCGCTCATAAACAAAAAGTGAAAAATAAAAACAAGAAAGTAGAGCTACAAATAAAATGTGTAATATGTTACAAAAATTCACTACGACTATAAAGAATTCTCCTAACAAATAAACAGAAACTAAAATTTATACAATAGCGTTACAGATTTAAATGACTTTACAAAATCTATTCATTTCAGCTACTTATCATCAAAAATGCTACCAATACTATGTGCTAATTTGAATCTTTACTATTATGTCCCATATCATTCACAATCCAGGATAACAAGATAACTCGCAAAGCAAGTTTGGAAATGGTATTTCAACCATTATATTATTTTTACTATTAATCAATCCATTTATCCTTGGACGTAATGATATCAACACCTCCTTTAATTATCTTAACAAAAAAAGTCATTTGGAACCAGTCCCAGTGTACATTAGTGGAGCTCTTACAATGTTAAGCTTTTTAAACATTTCTTCAGAGACACTAAAGTTTCATGTACATATCAATGTAATATTAATGAATTGCTGGAAAAGTTCAGGTAATTTTTTTGTTTAACTCTTATGTATGTAGTATGTATGTAGTATGTAGTAAATTGGTGAACTAAGTACTTAGTATAAATTCATATTGATTTCTTTAAAAAACGTTACGACACTGTTTTAATTCCTAATCTAGAATGAAAGAGAGATGTTAGGGTTGCATTCACATAAAGATTATATCTGATTATCTATGATGAAGTAGTTAAAAGTCATCTTCGCTGTAGAAAAGGACATAAGATTCAATTCTTTTTGCTTTTAGTAATTAGTCAACTCTTTCAGCTATCATCAGTGAACTGTCCAGTACCCCATAATTGCTACCTCTAGCTGTTAATAAAAATCAATATTTCATCCACTTGTAAATAGGTGTTGTACTATTCCAGAAATATCATTTGATTTTACTTTACCTTCAGCAAGTTTTAACAGGAAATTCTTTTTTATTCATTGTTTACTAAAGCTTTGACATTCTCGGAATATAGCCCCAAGGATGCACATACACAAACTGAGGCTACTTGGAAAGATATTGTCACAGAACAATATTATGAAATCAAACACTACAAAAGCAATATTGTAACTTTATGTAGTGGCATCATATTAAGTTCACATCAATAAATTTACAAAAATACTATCATTCCTCATGTAATACACTTACAGTATCTGAATCATTACAATTTATTAAAGGCTGTGTTTCAGAAACAGAGTTTAGGCTTGGTCAGCATAAGACCAAGTGAATCCAACAGCTGCAAGTGAATGATGTTGCATTTAAGTGCATAGTCAGTGTTGTCAGTCTACTATAAGGAAAATGTGAGAAACAAAATAACTGCCTGCGTAAAAGAAATCTATTAATCAGATGTACATTTAGAAGTTTTTTTTTGTTGAGATATTCAATAAGGTTACATTTGATGTGGTATTTATATTAATGCAAGTTAATAAAAACTAGTGGGAATACCAGAAAGGACTAATTATGCACTAGAGAGGGTATGTGAGAGGGTAGAGAGGGTATGTGAGCATATTTTAATCAATTGGAAAGAACTATAAAGCATTAAAGCAGATACGGAAATTGCAAACATATTGCACATGTACAAAAAAAAAACCAGGAACTAAAGATACCTTCAAAGATTTTTTTCTGATTTTTGAAAAAACTATATTACAGAAAAAAGTGGTAATCTGAATGCATGTAACATGCCACAAATTTTTGGTTTCTACACGAGAAAAGAATACTTAAAGAAGGAGGAGTAATAACATAAGAAGAATTACAAGAGTAATACGTGAGAAGGAAGGTTTGAAGTTAAATGAGATGAGGAAGACAACAGAAAGTTAATAAGTTCCCATAGTGAGGGAATATGGTGTCTGAAATGGAAAAATTTTTAAATGAATAAATATTTTTCTCATATTTGGAATGAGTTTTTCACATTACTCCAGCTACAAGGAGTTATGCCATTTTTTAACAGACATCAATAATTGGAGGAAATTCTCAATTTGACCCTTATAAACAGATTTTTTTGGTATGTGCAGCCATACTCTTAATCAAATATACTGAGTTGATGGTTCCTTTTTATTTTACAAACTAACATCTCCTGTTAGTCCGGTTGTAATTATTTCCAAAAAATTAAGAGAAATATTTAAAGATAATGAATTTTTTTTTGTTATAATTGGTTAATATTACATTTTCATAGCATTAGTATATAATCTAATATTGAAAGTATTTCCCCTGAGAACAAGAAAATTAATTGGAAAACTTGAGTAAGATAAAAATATGTATCCTCAATTTCAGAGAAGCCTAACCTACATTTTTTAGTAGTCCTTGATGTTATTTCTCTACTTTACTTTTTTTGTTTCAAAGTAGAATGAAGAAAATAAAATATTCACATATTTTACAGTTTTAATCATGGTTGGTAACATTGATTTCTTCACATAAATCTTTGCAATCCTTTCATTATTTTTATTAACATGGTTGTTTTAGTTTCTTATATTTACATTTCTTATGAACTGCCCTTTTTTTATGTATGCAACATTTTTTAAGTCTAATTTTAAAAAATTCCTTTTGGCATGCCGAAAGGTAGAGGTAGATTTCATCGGTGCTAACTAGGGGATAAAAAAGATTTACACCTAACTAAAAACTTAATTACACCTAACGTTCTACAATAATTAACGTAAGATTATTACAGGTAGTTCTTTTATTTTTGTTAATTATTAGGTATATTATTATGAACAAATTTTTGCTTAATTTGATACTAATTTACAATACTATAATTAACAATAAATAAAAACAATTAATATTTAATAAAATTGAACATAAAATGGAGGATATGAAAACAGACAAAATTACAACATCAATTTTCTGCCATAACTCAGCTACTAGTTAACAGATTTTAAAAATTAAAATGTAATTTTGTTCAAAACAAAAGGATTAATATTTTAGCAATAACATAAATTTTGATAAAACTAATATTTACGGAGATATAATGGATTGAAAAATAAACATCGCTGCCATTTTGTAATTTGCAAAGATATTTAAGTCCTGATTTTTTTTTCTAATTTTAAAACTTTATTACCAAGACGCTTACCAAATATTCTTGTGATTCATCTATCAAAACTTGAGGTATAAATTTTGATATAAAAATAACAAAATGGCAGACAGTGGGAGAATGAAGGAGAAATTGCCATTTTTCCTAAGGATATTTTTTGTTTAGTTTTACAAGTAGAATCCGGAAAAGTATAGCCAGTTCACAATTTTAGAAACACTTTGTGTAAACGTTTGAACTGAAGGTGGTTATGAGGTCTGGGGGATGTGAAATGCGAACCCATGTCAAAATTTTCTGGTAGTCGAAACATGGTACCCATTATAATAGGTAGCTTTCTTATAAAATCGACCTAATAAAGGTAACAGTAATTAGAAAAAAAAGCTTTTCAAACATGCACAACTTTAAAATGATTGGTAATTTTTGATAATTGTTTGCTTCTGATTTAGTGCCATCTGCTAGAAAATGAACTCTTAACAAAATATATTATTCAATGCATATGCAAGTATTTAAGTGCTGGAAGAAAGAAAATTAATTATTTTATTTTTTTAATCTTTAAAAAAATTAAAAACAAAAAATAGAAAAAAAAAATAGGACAGACTATTTTTTTTTTTTTTTACTTTTGTAACAACATTCTGCATCTTAATATACATGTATCTTCATCCTAGCAGTTATGTAATTAACTCTTATACCAAAAAAAAATTAATATTAAAAATTGTCAATAATCCACTTTCCAACTAAAAGGAGGCTGTAGTTCTAGAAGATTGTTAAAATATTTTTTTCTATTATTTTTTTTTTTTTCAGGGGCTCAATTGCTATGGTCATTAACCCAAATGTAAATGTTAGGCATACATTATCAGTACGATTATCACCCATATTTGACGAACTAGTTACAAATTCACAAATGAAGAAGTTGCATAACTTTCTCTCTCCTAACAAATTTCCAAATAATCAGAGTACATAATAATTTAAAAAATTTTTTAAATATAATCATATTTTTTTATGCTGAAAACAAAAAAAATCCAATGCATTTCAAAAATAATAAATAAAGAGATGTAAATGAATTAATACTAAAATAGAATACTGCAAATAAATAATTATCTTACTTTGATAGCACCGATAACTAGCAGGGCTGAGATTATCATTGTCATTACTAAGTTGATAGCAAGGATTATTTTTACTGAAACAGAAGAAAAAATGATGTTCTTTTTAAAAATTTTATAATTTTAATTTAACAGAAAAATGTAAAAGCAGAATTTTCGTATGTATGCAAGTAAACAAAGGAGGCTGAAAATACTCAATGCAACCTAATTTTTAAAATTTAAATCTAATTCTTTTAACAGAAAAAAAATTATTGTTAATTCTAAATTACCAATTTAGAGGATTGTAGTTCTTATTTTTCTTCTTTTTCCTTAGGTATCTTTGACCTTTTCTATAAAAGAAAATATAGAATACAACCCTGAGTAAATGATGAAAACACTGTATTTCATTTACCTTTCATGCCAACAATAAAGAACTATTACTACGAACAACTATGAAGAAGTTAGTATGCTAAACTTTTAGCACCAACATTTTGTTACCAAAGATGTAACAAGATTTCAGAGTTCTTCAATACTATCAACTCTGAAATCATTGTTCTTGTATTTGTCTGATTTTGGCAGATCAGAAAATCTCAACAAAGAAGTTAAGAGATTTCCAAGGAACACAATTAATAATTCATAAGCAGTCATGTATGTTTAAACTGACAAGCAAACGGGTGCAAAAATGACTGAATGACTGAAATGAAAACAAACTGTCACCTCCAAGTGGATTCTGCACAATTTTGAGCATTTTAGAAATAATATTTTTTAACAAAATACCACCAAATGAAACATAGTTATACCACTTTGATCTAGAGACAAAAAAGATAGCTTTCACAATCACAATACCTAACTTATTATATATTATAATACCTAACTTATATATATACATATACATACACACACACACACACACACACACACACACACACACACACACACACACACACACACACACACACACACACACACACACACACACACACACACACACACACACACACACACACACACACACACACACACACACACACACACACACACACACACACACACACACACACACACACACACACACACACACACACACACACACACACACACACACACACACACACACACACACACACACACACACACACACACAAATATATATATATATGTTAGAACTTTACCAGCTGTAATATATTAATACTAAATTCAATTATGCGATTTCTACATTCAGATAAAAATAAACCGTTACTATGTGCCTGTGAAAAGTCAATCGCATTTCAAAGGCATATACTGTGCCATATTTGCTAGATTTGGCTCCCAGCTATTATTTCCGTTTTCCAAATCTGAAGAAATGACTCAGTGGATAAAGATTTGCTTCAAATGATGAGGACAAAGTTAAGACAACCAAAGGCTTATTTTAAAGAACTGGACAAATTGCATTATGATGAGTGTTAAAAAGTTGTAAAGTCATTGGTCTAAATGACTATTGAAATGCAAAGTGATTGTTGAAAAATAAAAACTTTTGAAAAATCTTGTGTTTTCTTTGTCAGGTTGAACATTTTTCAAACAACCTTTGTATATCCAATAATCTGTCATTCAGGATTTCTTTTTTTACAGAAAATCTAATCTGCAGAAAATCTGCTAAAAAAGGTTACTGTAACTTTGGTTTAAATTTCAGCTATTTCATCAGAAAAATTTAAAAGTTGAATATACAGATAGGATTAACCCTTTGTCAGCCAAATCTGAAATGGGAGTTATCTTTAACAGCACAAAATCTATAATGCATATTAATACAATTTAAAAATTCAATTTCTCCAAAATTAAAAGGGCATTTTAATTCTAAATCTACCTTATTGATTTTTAATTAAGAAAATGCCATTTAAAAAGTAGCAAAATTTTGTTGCGAGGTTAAGTTTATATAAAAACTTCAGGTTTTATTTATTTATTTATTTATTTTTTGTGCGTAATAAACACTTCTATTTTGTTTTTTTAATATAATCTCTTTTTTTACAATACTTGAAACATATCATCAACAAAGCATAATTGGCCTAGTCACAAAGTTAATAAAGCAAAATGAGCATTTTAGCAAAATGAACAAAAATTGGCAAAATCAGCAAGTGAAATATGGGAACTATGTAATTTAATACAGTAATATTATGTAAACACCAATTCAGAGATACATTACTGAATTAGGATGTTTTTATAAAATTATTACGATGATCTGATTCATCAGATCTGGGAGTTTAATGGTAACTGCTACATCTAATGTTAACAGATTCGGCAATGAAAGGATTAAATACAAATACCATACATTGCTTGTTGAAGTTATAATATATTATTATGTAAAGTTAAAATCATTCTACATAATTACTGTGATAAATTACAAATTTTTCAATGATTTACACGCAACTTATACGCACAAGACACAAATAAAAAAGTTCTTATAAACATAAGTTAACAAACTAACTTTTATCCATTTATCTCCCATTTTGTGTTTTTTAAATAAAAATCTATATCTCCATTATGAACTGCTACTTTAATGAAATTTAACATATATTAAACAAACTTACACTGTGAAATAAAAAATTATTAAATTTATGTTTGTTAAATTTAAAAGTCATTAGTTCTTAAGTGTAGTATTATTAGTTCTTAACTGTTGTGGAGAAAAAAATAAAGACCACTATTTAAAAAACAAGATCTTCCACATTCATTTATTTTGTAGAGAATATAAATCTAAAAAAAATTTGTAAAATTTCATTAAAAAATTTTAATTTATTGTGGAGACATAAATTTCTATTTAAAAAATGTATAATGGTGGATAGATGGAAAAAATGGCATTTCCAGAACTATGTTTATATGAACTTTTTTCTTAGATTGATAAAAATAAGAGTATATCATCAAAATACCAGATGACCTTTTTTAAATTCTGTAGAATGGAATTACCTACCGATGTGTGATGGTAATGTGTCAATAACAATAGTTTGCATTTTAACATTAGTTGTTAAAACAAATATCAGTGTAACTGCTCCAATGATCTGCAACAAGGAAACAAGAAAAATTCTCTTATGACTTTTTTCATCAAAAGTTATAGTACATAGACAAAAAAAATTAATATTTTACAGGATTTTTTTTAAATTAAGGAAACAATAATATTTAATAAACAAAAAGAATAAACTATTAACATATGAGATGAGATAAGAATAAAGAAAATGTTTAATTCTGCATATTATGTCTTTTAGACAGAGTTCATAATTTTCCCACGCAATGGCAGCACTACCTATAATGCATATCAATAATGTCTACTATATTAAATGTGTAGTCCAAATTTGGAAAATGAGTAACTAAATTGTATTTTATTGTTAATGGTGATTTATTTTATTAAAGTGGAGTAAAGTGGTGATAGTGTTAAAGGCTTTTAGTTAAACTGTTATTTTAACACCCAGGGTGTATGACTACAAACAATTTCAAGAAGGACATGAAGAAAAGCTGAAGATGATAAAAGTCTTGGATGGCCTAATACATTAAAAACCAATGAAAATATCAACAAAATAAAGGACACTGATGGAATCGCTATTAGAAAAGTTGCTGAAGAGGTGAGACTTTGTTACAAAACTGTCGAATTTTCAATAAAAACAACATCACTGAACAATTGTTAGTTGGCATTACTGATGATTCAAACATGTCATTTTAGCAGACAAGAAGTGATCTTGAAACTAAGGACCAATCACCCCAATGGAAGCTTTTTGAAGAAACAAAACCAAAAAAGCACGGCATGTTTGATTGAATATTAGGTTTAGTTTTTTTTTCTGTTACAATGACATCATTCATTATAAATTCTTACCACAAAATTGTACGATTAACAAATAGAACTACTTAACAATTTTATGTGAGGCAATCCAAAAAAAATGACCACAAATGCGAACAAAAAATTCTTAGATTTTACACTGAATAATGCTCCAGCTCACACTTCACTTGTACAAAAATAATATCACATTGATGCCACAGCTTCTGTATTTTCCACGTATAGCAGCACCCTGCAACTTTTTATTGTCCTCACTGATTACGAGAACATTAAAAGGACAATTTGTAATGAAATGAAAAAAAAACTGCTGCATGAACTTAATGCTATATCAATGATTTCCACAAATGTTTTGAGTATTAGAAGAAATACTGGTATATGTGTATCACATCTCTGGGTAATAAGTAGACAATATCAATATAGAAGAATATGTAAATATTTTTTGAAAAATTAAAATTCTCATTATTTTTATCCACCTTTACTACATACTGTATACTATGTACACAATAAATTTACACAGCAACTGTGAAGTATGCAAAATAATCTGCAATGATTTCACTAAACATTATTCTGAACTGGATAAATGTTCACCCAAAATTACAAAGGATACATAACAGAATCAATTTCTGCAAATCACCTCACAGAAACAGAATGAATATAAAAAGACATTAATTAAAGCATGTAAATTCTACAGACATCTTAAAAAACTTACTTCCTTATAAACTTGAACATGAAATTTGACAAAAACAACATATTAAAAGAACAACATAAAAAATCATCAAATGTGCTACTTGACCACATCGTAATATTTTATTACATAACCAATAACATTCACATCAATTTCATCTGTACCATTATCCAATAAACATTGTTATTTTGAGATCTTCTAGAACCATATTTACACATACTCAGAACTATTTTTAAATTTATCTTTTATAAAAAGAGTATTAGTAAAGGAAAAGATGTATAACTAACAAAAATCTTAAATTTATAATGAAATGTCCTAGAGATATCTGATATGTCGCATGATTAGCATATTAGACAATAAAATTTTAATAATCACTTCCCAAAATCATTGAATTTAAACAGCTTTACTGAACTTCCTGGGTAATTAAATTTGGTAATTACAGTCCTTTATTCTTTATTTAATTTAAAAAAGGAATAAAAAAGCCATTAAAAAAATTCTTTTAATATATATGGTCACAAATATTTCAACAGAAAAAAATAATTTTTAGAATAATTGAAAAGATTTTTAAAAGACTTCATTCATTGCAACTTTATTATGTAGGCAGTTTACACAAATAACATCTTTCTCGGTTAAAGTTTAAAATATTGTTATCCCAAAAACTAAACTTATTTTTTCTTTTTTTTTAAGACATAATAAAAAAAACTCCTTGATTAATCTATTACAAAAAAAAAAGGTTAAAAAAAATTCCATCTCTTGAGCTAAAGTGTTCTCTCATAATAAATATTGATATGTGAAAACTGAAAACTATTACCTCTCTAATAGTAACCTTGAATCATTTAAATCGATATTTTGTTAACAGTCAAGAGAAAGAAACACTTAATATTTTTTGAGGTGGAACACATCCACCCCTAAAACAATCTGAATGTTTACATTAGTTAAAAAAAAAATCTTGACTATTATTCTCATTATTTTCAAGTTTATCAATCAATTATCCTGGTATACGCAACAAGTTTTATGATTATAGGATTTATGTTCCTAAGAAATAAAAAGCCAAACTAATCTGATACAAACAAATGAACAAAACAAACAAACACACACACACACACACACACACAGAGAGAAGAAGAGACACACCCACACATAAACAGACATTCAAGAAGGAATTGTGCTAGGATTTAATTAGTTTTAAAATTATACACACAGAACTTCATAACTGAAAAGAAGGCAAGTTTGAATAGGTAAACCTCAAAGACATAAACCTCACTGGACTCAGCAATTGACTCACAATTTAGATACAGAAGATACATCTTTTTAATTTATTTTAATCCTGCCTGACTTCAATATCATACATATTTAATTTTGTTAAAGTTTCCTCTTTAAATTGGTTACATGAAAGAAGCAACAAAACAACTAAAAGAAAATATGAGATATGCCTAAGAATTAAAAATGTTAAGATTCATTGATGATAATGGCTATTTTGGCTGGAACAAGCAATGATTAAGAAGTAATGAACAGTATCAATCATTGATGACAGGAAGAAGGAAAATAAGAAGTTGTTAATGAATTTATCATTACGGTAGTAAAATTAAAAATTATGAATAAAATAAAGATGATATTAAAACCAAATTTGTTCTGATTAGGAGAGATATTAAGCAGAATTTTTTTTTTAAGTTATTTGTATGCATTGTAGAATTTTAGAATAGTGGAATATGTAAAAAAATGAAACTAGAGCAACAAAATGTGCAAACGTAAGAGATGCAGTGTTACAGTAAAATGTTGAGAATGAGGTAGGACTCTACAGTATGAAATATAAAGGGTTTAAGATTAATCTCAAAAATTATACAAATATTTTTCAAAACATGGAATTTTTCATTGGTAATACAAGAATCATAAAATTTTCCCATAATTACAGTTCCAATATTCTACTAATAAGAAAAAAGGAATGGTCTTCTATTAAGATATGGATCTCAGTAAACTTAAACGTAACTAATACAGTAAAACCACTAGCAACATCACCTTAATCCTTCAGAATGAATAATACAAGGATCAGTCAATCAAGTTGAATGCAAAAGCTACTAAATACACTATAACTTTGGTTTTTAAAACATATGATATAAATTTGGTTCAGTGGAATGAGAATTATAATAAATCATAATGAAAATTACAAAATAAATGGCAACTAATTGCGAAGCAAAAAAATTATTGTTGCTGTTCCAGTACTTACTAAACAATAAAATGCCTAACAATGACAACAGTTTCCTTGAAAAAAATAAAAATAAATATATAAAAAATATAATATGTAAAATGTGATAATATATAAACCAGGTAAAATGAAAAACTTAGCTGAATAAGAAAATTTTGTGTAATTATTTAATTTTAATAATTAAGAATTCAAATTTTCAAGAACACTTTAATAAAGCAATACTTAGAAATACACCTCACCTAAAAACTATGTCAATAAAATAACAATAATGATATGTAAACAAATGATCACTCTTGAAAGTAGGTATGGTAATTTCAAGGTTTTACACTTGGCAAGAAGTCAAAATTAAAAATACACATTACCTAAGTTCATGGGGGCTGTTAATTGCTATAAACATACGTATGTTTTGATTGAAATACAATATTATAGTATTTTTATCTTATTTATAAATATAACAAAAAAAAATAGCATCATATTATAATCTTACATTTAATCGAAACTAAACTAATGATTACTAGATGAATTATCAGCAAGTTTCAGACAACAATTTCAAAAGTGATCATAGGAAATTTTGTGAAAATAATTAAGTTTAAACCAGTCATATAAAACATAAACCAAGAGAGAAGCTGATAGACTATCATTTGCTTTAGAATTATTTTCTGATTCTAAATATATAAATAATATAGTTTCATAATACAAAAGTTTACTGTGGGTAAATATTTTGTACAATTGAACAAATTATGAAATAATCGTTAGGTACATTTCATATTCAGTATTAATCTCAAAAATTAATTTTATAAACAACTTTCTTTATAGAACTTACAAATTCTAGTTTTATATAAACTATAACAATAAAATAAATGAAAAAATAACTTACAACTCCTAGTACACCACTGATTATAGTCCCAACTTTAAGGGACCACCTTCCACAACATGAATCAAGTAATGGCATTTTTCTGAAATAAAATACATAAAAAAAATATATTTATTTAAGACGAGAGTGCAATGATTAGTTATTAAAATCATAAATACTAAGATGATAAAGCATAACCTCTTAGAACTGGATTTAAAAAATAGACAGATAACATTCATGCAGAAATTTTATTACTATAATATATTAAACATTGAACACTGATATTATGGGTTTTAAACTTTTAAAAATTTACTTATCACTTTAAGTATAAAGCGTTAATTAAATACAAGGGAAGATGTTTTCAGAATGCCTTTTTTAAACTATGGCTTCGTTCTGTTTGGTTATTCAACCTTTTTCTTTTTCTTTCGTGTTTAGCCTCCGGGAATTACCGTTTAGGTATTACTTCAGAGGATGAATCAGAATGATATGTATCAGTGTAAATGAAGTGTAATCTTGTATAGTCTCAGTTTGACCATTCCTTAGATGTGTGATTAATTGAAACCCAACCATCAAAGAACACTGGTATCCATGATCTAGTATTCAAATCCGTATAAAAATAACTGACTTTACTAGGATTTGAACGCTGGCACTTTCAACTTCCAAATCAGTAGATTTGGGACGACACATTCACCACTAGACCAACCCGTTGGGTTTGGTTATTCAACCTTAAAAATTAAATAATTTTCCATCATCAGTTCTAGGTAAAAGAACTGAAAAGTAATTCTGAAAAAATCTTCCTTTTTATTTATATTACAAATAATGAATTTTTTTTCAACTAGTTTTCAAAAATTATATAAAAAGAGCCAAACTTAAAATATTGTTTTAAATGCAGATTTAAAAAATAAGTTTATTAACTTTTAAAAATAAATACTGAAGATCATCACACAGATGTTAAAATTTTGTTAGATAACAATATCTAACTTTATTAAAAAAAGGAAAACCATACTTTCTGTTTTTAGTTAATTTTACTTCATCTAGTAAAATATATTTCAGAATGTCTGGCTTCTTTAAACACAATAAAACTACTTTCACGATTAACTACAATGATGGAGGGTTGTATATGAAAAAATTATTTCAAAAAAATGGCACAGCCATACTCAATAATAATAATGATACAAAGGAAAAGTAAGGAGAGAACTGGATGCCTACTTAATCAAGCCAAATTTACTGTATTAATCCCAAATACTGGTTGTAGAGTGAAATATACTACTCCCAAATAACACAATCCCAATTAGTACCTTTTTGTGCCTCACTTGCTCTACATGCATAACAGTTGTAAGATTGGTATAATTTCTGAGATATTAATATGCATTATTGAGAAACAACACATTTTATTCTCTGGCACTATTTAGAAAATAAATAAAAGTGACTTCTTGTCAGTGCCTCAAACTGCAGGCAAACAAATCATAGAAAATCAATAGGGGGCATTATTTTAAAAACATTTACTAGTTGCTAGAATGATTTAAATCACCGAACACATCAACAGTTATTATTTATTGTATTGTCAGTTTATCTTTGAACATAGAGACTGAAACAAACTAAATACTAAGTATCAATGTTGATAAAACCATGTAAATTGAAAAGAAAATAGAACGATAATAGAAGTACTTAAGATTGTGATTTAATAATTATTAAAGTAAAGGAAATTGATAATTAATGAACACTAATTATTACACAGTACAATGACGTTATTATGTATTCTATGAAAAAATTAATCATAAAATCAAAAGGATTATTAGGATATTTTAAATAAACCAAAAGGTACATCTCATTAATTACTATCACCCTGAAAACAGAATTAAAACATGAATAAATTATGTTTGTTTGTGAGCACAGGTGCACTTGCAAATTTTCCAGTTCTGGAACAGTTTTGTATTTTAGCAAACCACAAGCGGTTGGATCATGAAAATGTTAAGAAAGCTGCACATTCATATAGATTTTTACATTAATAAGAATCAAACTTACTTTTTTCATTTCAAATAATAAAACTTTTTTTCCTTGAATTAGATTTTTTCCAACTTATTTTGTTGCTGTTTGCCTACAGATATCCAAAAGCAAGAACCAATTTCATACAATCTTCTTTTTATCATTTAGGTTGTATTTTTTACCAGCTCATAATTTTTTTAACATATCAATAAAAAATAAAAGTGAAGTGGGGGTTAGGAATCAAACCAAACAATTCTAATATCAGAAAATACATTTAATACACGAATTCATCACACACCATTTAAGGATGTGATAATATCTTTGATTAATAAATATAACTGGTAATTAATGTTAAAACAAATAGGGGAGACCAATTGAAAACAAATTTTTTTCTCCTAAAAACAGTACCGAAACGGCGATCCGACACCAGTGCACCCATGTATATGGGGAAAAGACCCAATAAGACCATTACAATGAATAAAAAGAAATTGTACAAAATTAAAAATTATCGATGTACCCATTATAACATACACCGGTACATAATGCCTATTCTTAAAAACTGTTGTTTCCACTAAACAATAATTACTCCAACCTATTCTTAACAAAATATAATTTCCATAAAAGTAAAATGATTATTTTTTTGTAGTAAAGTAACACCTTTAGAAAAGCGTTTACAGCTTTATTATCCGGCAAAATTTATAATTAGGTTATAATAGAGAAATGTAGTTACCTCATATCACAAGTAATAATTCATTTAATTACTTGTTTCTTATTATTATGATGTTTCATTTTATTACGGTTATTCAGTACGATTAAAAGTTCATAAAGGTATTTACACACCATAGTAAATGGAAAACCACCCGTGAAAATTTAAAAACACATAAACTAGTTAATATCAGCTGTTTACTCAGGGCTACCATAATCGTAAATTAAAATTTTCATCGGCATCTACATTATTACCGGAGATGGCTCGTAGGAATGGTTGTGCGCGCGTACCGTTTTTAATTACACTATTCTATTTTCTGTAACTTTAACGGATGAATGAATTTGAATGCAGTTTTTATCAGATTATTCGGTCTTTCTCCAAGATTTCGGACATTGAAATTTTAAAATTTATGTAAAACAGTTTTTTACTGAACGAATGAGACTCTGCATATGTTCGTTCCTTATCGTTTAAACTAAATAAAAAAAAAAAATATTTATAACTAAAACTCTTTGCAGCTATATCGGACTTTTAAATTTGATATTCTAAAATCATTGTCAGATATTTTACAACTACTTTAGTTAAGAATTACAAAATATAATCATTATTTTACAACTTAAAATGTCAACATCGTGTTTCGTTTTCTTTACAAAATTTCTTTGCTTAATCTCAGTACCTATTATATGATAAAAACAGAAAAAAGTAATAAATGATCCATATAGTGGATCACTTGATAAAAATATTATTGTAACCGAGAAGTGATGTTTTTTAAGTTTTAAAATTAACCATTTCTAATTTCATCAATCATTGCTTTAAAAAATGACGATATAGGAAAACCGCTGTTCCAAATTCGCCAAATTGGCTCTAGGAAAGAGAAAAAAATATTAGTTATTAAATGATTAATAGGGTATGATAGACATTTTTGGCGTGTTTTATATAGGCGTAAATTTGTGTAAGGTTAAATTTTTCTTTAGTTTTAATAAGATAAGAAATAAAACTGCAGAGATTAACAGAAAAATGCTCAAGGAATAAAATGAGATTAAACGTTGATTTGTTACCGTTATTGTAAAGCGAATTATTAAGATTCAACAAACTAATTGGCAAAGAAACAAACGTCTTATATGATCCGTACGAAGTAGTATAAAACAACTATAGTAATGCATAACAATTTAAAAGAACATTTCCATAAATGGATAAAAAGCAACTGCATAAATAAGTTATTGCACAAAGACACTCCTTTACAGTGCCTCACAACCTACAAAATTTAATTTATCATTTAATAAGTTAATTTTTATTATTGTACACAATAACTAATGTTGATACATAAGCTTATTTACCACATTCAGAACAATCATTACTTTAAATCCGTAAAAAAAAAAAACATATCATAATAATAAACAAATATGTCTAGAATAATGTTACGAAATAAGATTTAAGTTGTACGGTTACAGAATAAAATTTAACCTTGGCCTCAAATAGCCTAGCATCTCTGATGATTTCTTGTTACGCCTTAAATGTTCGTAATTTTATTTCTTTTTCTATCATTCTTTCATAAATTCAAAAGAAACACGATTTATAAATAGGTATTTACAATGCAAACGTGACGTCATTACTTTTGTTTTCATCGATTCAAAAAGAAACATCTACAACAAATATATAACTTGCTGACGATAATTTTATAATCTTTTTAAATATTTTTTTTAAGATGTATTTTCTTATATTAAACTATAAACTACACTATGTTCTATAATAATTAGTGTTCTTTAATAATGTATATATTTAATAATATTTCTTTTTCATTTATGAAACTATTAAATAAATTGTAGTTTACAACTCTGTATTTTCTTTTCAATTACAAAATGTCTTATCAATATTACTGCCGTAATATTCGTTTATTTCAGTATATTGCGTGATCGCCATGACAAACTACGATTTAGTTATTAATATCTTAATATAATGGCATAATCGTTTAATAATTCTGTATCATTTTCGAAGCTAGAAATTGGTTGTTTAACAAGCCTCTACTTATATATAACCTTTGATATTATGTTTAGCTGGGAGGTGACATCAACAGTTACTTTCTTCTACTGAACTGAACCGAAATGAACAAGATATTTTTCTCGATAGTAAAAGTCAAATTAATTTTTTCACACCATTTTTCACAGTATTTTTTTTTTTTTCACTCATGATGCACGAAAACCAGATATATATTCAAGAACCACCATTAGTTCTTTATCTTCTTTCTCGACTCCTTTTTCATCAGAGGTGAAAACAAATTGCTTTTTGTTGTTCTCAACTATCTCCTGCTGATGTTCTTTTTTTTTCTCTACTCCCCTGGGCCGGACCGACTTGATGGTATTACGCCATCCAGGGAAGTGTCCGTTACTCTAATAGGCCCTCCCCGCCTACCGACTATATACCGGCATGGCAGGTCAGGCCTACCGGTGGCTCTTTTGAGATTTTTTATTCTCTATTATGTCCTCTATGGAACCACATCATACCTACAAGTCGTGATGTAACCCCCCCGGATCTTTTATAATACTCTTTCGTCCCTACAGCACACCCCAAGGAGTCCTCAGCGGATCATTGAAACCAGCACACCTAAGCATGCTGGCTCTCACCGCTGAGGCTGTCCACCCAACCTAACATACTAGAAACCCATACTTCTTTCATCTTCATTCTTCTGTTTTAGTACTGTCTTTATATAATCAGCGACCTTCCTCCAGTTCTCCTTACTGCTGAGCATGAAATCCATGGTCTCCTTCGGCGTTTTTCCATGAATACCCGCGTCGTGTCTTAGTCTTATCCATTTATTACATACTAAAAACGTATGCTCAGAATCATCATCCTGTTCGCAGTACATGCACGTGGGTTCATTCCTTCTTCCCACCTTATGGAGATAACCATTGAAACACCCATGTCCCGTCAGGAACTGGGTGATCCAATAATCAGTTTCTCCATGCCGCCTGTTAATCCATCCTGTTAATTCTGGAATTAAGGTTCTTGTCCATCCAGCCACTCCAGCCTCCGCCCATCTCTCCTGCCAGATTCTATGTATGTTTTCCCTGACTTCATTTTCTGCTCTCCCTAAAAACCTGTCAGTTCTATATCTGGCGATAAGGTCAATCGGTAACATTCCCGAGAGCACACAGAGGGCCTCGTAAGAAACAGTTCTATAGGCAGATACTACTCCCAGTAGTATCCCCCTGTGTGCTCTCTTCAACCTGTCTCTATTTCTGCTAATAGTGAGAGCACAACTCCATGCCGGCACGGCATACATCATTGTTGACACTACGGTTGTCGCTAAAACTCTTCTTTTTGATGCCCGAGGAGCGCTCTGCTTTGACAAAATTATATTTAGGCATTTAGTCAGTTTCTCCGCACTCTGACAGACACTTAGTACCTGCTCAGTAAATCTGCAGTTTTTCTGTAAGATGACTCCAAGATATTTTAATACTGTTACTTCCTCAATATTATAGTTTCCAATTCGTATATCTACTGGCTGCAATACATGTTTTCCAGTGAATTTAATGTATTTACTATTTTCAATAGAAAGCTGCAATCCCCTATCAATGAGCCATCTACCAACTGTCTCTAATGCAGCGTTTGCCTTGTTTTTAACTTCATCGATCGTTCTGGCCTACACAAGGATTGCCAGATCATCTGCGTATGCTATAATTTGTACACCCTCAGGAAATGTTAGCCGAAGCACACCATCAAAGGCAATGACCCATAAAAGTGGTCCAAGGACTGAGCCCTGCGGTACTCCGGCGCTCATACTAAAGGATATCTCTTGCTCTTGCGCCTTGACTATACAGCTGCGACTTTTGAGGTATTCCTCTACTTGCCTCTTCAAGTACGGGCTAATTCCCTTTTCAACCATGGTCGCATTAATATGTTTCCATGGAATCGACCCGAAAGCATTCTTCACGTCTAAAGAGACAAGCAAAGGAATGTTTCTTGTCCGCCAAGTACCTCTTCTAGTTTCGTTAGGCCAACTAATCACCTTACTAATTGCCTGAACTGTTGACCTGCCTTTCCAAAAACCAAATTGATTAGCACTTACTTTCGCACCATCTTATACCTCCTGCACTATGCGGCCAGCCAACATTTTTTCCTCAACATCGTGTTGAGGAGGCTCAACGGTTTATATGTCAATTATCCTGTATCATTTGTGCCTTTAGGCAAACACACAACTTTTGCCTCCTTCCAACACTCCGGGAAAGTCTTGTGAATCAGGCCGTAGCTGGCCACCTCGAGTATCTCCCAAGGTGGTTTCTTGATGATATTCTTAATCAATACAGCTGGTATTTGGTGCGATCCGGGGCTTTTCTTAGTCGCAAGCATGCTGCCAGCACATTGCAACTCGCATAAGGCAAATCTTCTGCTATCGCATTCAGCGGGGTTGCGCTCCTCAACAGTTATATGCGGGAAAAGACTAGATACTTGTGTTTCAGCCCAATCCTTGGAGAGTATCGGAAGCCTTCTGCCAAACCTCTTTGTAACTATTTTAAAAGCCATGCCCCATGGGTCACTGTCTAGTTCAGCACACAACTTCGACCAGTGTATTCTCTTCTCTTTCTTTATAGCTTTATTAAGAGCTCTTCTAGCCTCTTTATAGTTGCTAACTGCCTCCTGATATCTCGAGTCCTCCGCGGGTCTGAGCCTTTGCATTACACGTCTCCTGGTTTGTAGCGTCTGTCTAAGGAGCGCTATTTCACTTGTCCACCAATAGATCGTGTGTTTCCTGAGGCCATTGCGCGATTCTCTATCCATCTCTTGCATAACAATATTGGTCAAAGTATCTGGCGTAAGATGTTGGTAATTACTTCTATTTGGTACGCATAAAATCTAATCAACGAGAGTTGTTCATTCGTCTTAAAACTGACATCGTTCAATGATATCATCGTGGCATAATGGTCGCTAGCTATATCATGTGGTATCACCTCCCAATGCCACTGCTGACTCCTCCATCTATTGTCAAGTATGGTGAGGTCCAGGATAGAGGTATGTCCCCTGGCCTCGAATGTAGGCGTCTCATCATTAACGCAATGGCAGCCAACGGTCCCCATCAAGTCTGTTAATAATTTACCTCTCTTATTCGTACATCGACCGCCAGCTGCCACCAGCCTACTGTTGAAATCTCCTACCATGATGATCTTCTTATCCGTGTTACTAATTAGCTCTTGTATCGTATCAAGGGTGCTAGTGAATTCACTAAGTGCCACATTGGGAGATATATATACGCCAATGTTACGTTTTGTTAATGTTACGTTTTATGTTTCTATACCTAGTTCAGCAACCGGTTTGGTCTTTATTAAAACGTTGGAACATCGACCAATCCTTTTTCTTTATTAGAAAATTAAATTGAAGACAAGAAAATACAAATATACTTTGGGATTAATTTTATTTAAATATATTTTCTGTACAATAAAAATCAGAACAACGGAATTTAGGAAAACCTTACAAACCGTGATTTGAATGAGGAAATGGAAACAAGTGTGACCGAATGTGTATATTCATTACAGAATAAATACAAATTTATATACATTTCTGGAAGACAATACAAATAACACAGTGAAAAAATTTGAGGAATGATTTTTATTTCCAAACTGATATCGATAAAATGTTGTGGAAAAAGTCAAGGGTTATTGGAAGACCGTAGACAAACGATACTATATTTCTAATTAATTTAATAAACTGTGTAGTAAATTGCAATCTAGCAGCAGAAAATAACTATTTATAAAGAATAATTTTTCCACTAACTATTTTATTCTTAATTTCCTCTACGATTAGCGCTTTTATAAACATATCTGCTTCATTAAATTTATATGTAAAAATTTAGATTTCAACATAGTTAAAAAAAAGAAAGTTAAATATATAAAAAAAAAATTAAAGACGAATGATGACTATTACAGATAGAACAATAAATATAACATCAAAAGTTTTGATATTCGAAAGTTTATATTGAAGATACTTTTTTCTTTTAATACTTTTATTTACAGTCGCATCAATAATTAAAACCATTAGCGACTTAACAGTGTAATGTAACTGTACCGGTAAATTTTAAGTCTTGAACAAACTCAGGTCGACTACTCCTGAGACGTGTGGTTAATCGAAACCTAACCACCAAAGAACACCGGTATCCACGATCTAGTATTCAAATCCGAATAAAAGTTTATTACCTTTATTAGGATTTCAAGCTGAGAATTTCGACTTCGAATCAGTTGATTTACAAGTTTACCACTAGACCAACACGGTGAGTTATGTTGAAGAAATCTCTTTTTCTTTGTTTAACCTCCGGGATTACCGTTAGGTATTGCTTCAGAGGATGAGATGAATTATTTGTAGCGTATATGAAAATACACTACCTAAATACTAAATAGATAAACCTGACCGGGATTCGAACCCGGGACCTCCGGATGAAAGACCGAGACGCTACCACTCGCGCCACGGAGGCCGATACACAACTTAATTTAACATATCAGTGCTACACTAGCGTTCCTTGTGGTGACAGGATTTTTTTGTGTGTGGGGGATGCGATTTTGCAAAAAACGTTTTTTGCAAATATTATTATTTTTTAATTGTTAACAAATGTGCCTAAGAGAAATACCTTGATTAGGAGAAATCTCGAGATACTGAGGGTGACCTTGCTGTACAGCCTCAACTCCTTGGCCTTTAAGTTAAAATCTGATGGCATCAATGTCCCATATGTAGAAGTAATTTGACCCAGTTTGGTTAAATCGGTCCAGTAGTTCTAGTTAAGATGAAGGTTAATTAGAGTTCAACACCGAACACACACGTACATACGAATATTTGAAAAATGTCCATCCGGTTTTTTTGATTCCTTGGGAATCACAACGTAAAGATCCGGTGAAAACCACACATGGCCAAATTGGGCCGATTACAATACTTTCCCTTCTACTTCTTCTTTTTCTTCTTTTTGCTCTCTTTTTCCTGTTTAGCCTCCGGGAATTACCGTTCAGGTATTACTTCAGAGGATGATATGTATGAGTGTAATTGAAGTGTAGTCTTGTACAGTCTCAGTTCGACCATCCCTGAAATGTGTGATTACTTGAAACCCAACCACCAAAGAACACCGGTATTCACGATCTAGTATTCAAATCCGTATAAAAGTACTAATTACTTTTACTAGGACTCGAACGTTGAAACTCTCGACTTCCAAATCAGCTGATTTGGGTAGACGCGTTCACCACTAGACCAACACGGTGGGTGGGTTCCTTTCTACAGCTACAGCTCTTCTACAGCACTAGACGGGATAGTAAAGATTTGAAACAAGGTTCTTTGTTCTCTGAACCAGTAAAATTAAGATCAAATACAATTATTAAAACCGGCAATATTAAGTTTATAAGATGAATATAATTTTAAAGAGCACAGTGAATAATTTTGATGTAGATGTAGATGTAGTAATTTTCAGTAGATTTTTAATTCGAAATTTAGAACATGGTGGAATAAGTAAATATCGATATCCATTCCTGGATTTTTATTTAGTAGAATTTATATGTTTAATTTCAACGTTCCCATTTTTCATGGAATTTTTTTTTTAGATTTTGCAATTCAAAGAAACAGTTAAAATCGCCTGAAAATCAAATTTGTTGATAACGTTTTTGATCTGCACTCAAGTTTATTTTCATTATTGCTACTATGAATATTAATATAATTGCTTTGATTCGACACACACACACACACACACACACATATATATATATATATATATATATATATACGCAATCGTAGGAATTACTCTAGTATGGAAGATGATGCAAATAGTGATTTTTATGTAACGATAACATTTAACTCTTGCCAGTATCTTTTTTTACATATAATAATAAATAGAAAAACAGATTTAGATAAAAATGTATTATTAAAATACAATTTTACCGTACAAATTCGCGTAATTAGAGACAGTGTCAAAATTATCTTGCATGATGATAAACTTTGTTTAAAATGTAGATCAGTGGACCAAACATAAAAACATAATAGAACCTCTTATTGCAAAGTTCTATAGGTCATCTAATGATCTTTTTAAGATTATATAAATCAAATATTAGTATATCCATATTTTTTGAAAGGGCCAGTCTATTAAAAATGGAAGCACTTAGTGTTTATATCGCTTTTTTTTTGATAGCCCGGGTGATCTCGATATTTCGATCAGTTTTTAGTTAATTTCATAAGAAAGCTACCTATTGTTGAGTACTACCACGATCCGACTTCCGGAAAATTTTGACATATCTTCGCGTTTCACATACTCCAGACGCCAAAACTACCGTCAGTTCAAAACTTTATATATCTATATACATATATACATATATATATATATATATATCGTGTCTTGTGGACACGATAACTGCCATAATTTAGCGCTTTCACTTAATTTAGCGCTTTTATGTATCACTTTCATATTGATACATAACGATAAAACTTTCATATTGATACATAAAATATAACGACCAAAATCTCGGTCGAGTTCGTTAATGGGAAAAATCGGACCATGGGGATGGAAATGGGGGGCTTTTTCGAAAAAAAACAAAATATCGCTATAACTTTCTTAATAAGTAAAATATGAAATTGTTTTAAAGTTCCTACTATTCTTTGGATAATGCCCTAAAACTTATATAAGTGAAACTTTTTGAAATCACCAACCATTGGCTCAGGGGATGAAAAAAACGGGGTTTCGAGGACAAAAATACTTCTCTTAATAGTGTTTATCGGTTTACAGTGGTCGTTAGTCCTAGAAACATTACTTTAAACTTTTGTCTGAAATAATTTTTAATATGATCAACCCTTACAGCAAGTGATACCAAAATGTTGCTGGAATTGTAGGGTTTGTGGTACGCTAAACATGTGAAACTTTTTTCACATGCAACCGTTGTCGTATTGAATAAATTTGAAGTTTTTCTTAAGTTTAAGGTGGAAATATTTTTTATTCCCCTACTTAGCACCGGTGAAATCTACCTCCGTCTTCTAATTTGATTTTTTTTTTTTGTTTTTTAAAGAACTTACTCAGAATTCACAATATGTATAATTTACAATCGATACGAATAAGTGAAAGTCTTTATATATAGTAGGTTACATAAAAACAGTTATATATCGATTCGCTAATAATGCAAATAAAAATGTGTGTATGTGCGCACACGCATGTATTTACTACAACTGATTTCTATTTACAAGAAATTGACAAAAAAAAATTTAATTAATATTTTTTAATTGTGCATTAAGTATCACGATGACGGTCGTTTTTTAATGAATCGAATTTACCTGCGTCTCACTACAAATCAGAACAAGTATTATGAACGCTAACCGGTATTTTTTTTTTTTTTTTAATGTTATATTCATAAAAGTTGTAGCTGACCTAATATGAATCACAAGAAAAGTAACTCCCACAAACGATTCGGCCATTCTCAAGAATAACAAGTAACCCACGCATAGCATTAAAGGAAAAATAAGCGGTGAAATCATTTCAAATTGTCTTCTACACCGAGTTGAATACACAGATATGCATATGAATAAGTCACAATTCATCGAAACGGAATTGATATTTAACCCTATATGTGACATCTTCATTTTATTCACCAGAAAAACTAGTTGAATAATGAATAAAGTTATTCTCTTAGAAAGCAACTCTGACTGATATCTCTTCTATCTTAACAGTTCACAATACCACTACCATAAAAAAATCTAATGTGGACACAAATGAGTTTCTTGTACGCTTATTAAATTACATATACACATTTTTTTTTTTTTTTTAATGAAAAGTACATAAAAATTTCATATCATTAATTTTTATTTTAGTTTATTTTTATTCTTATTATTGAATTATTATTTATTGTATTTTTTTTAAAATCAGAGGTTAATAATTATTAATGAAATCAATATATTTAAATGAAAAAAAAGAAGGTAAATAAAGGAAAATGAAAAAAGGAAGAATTTTGCATTCAAAAAAAGAATAAAAAGATTAAGAGAAGATGATAAACATAGAGAGGAAGAAAACATTAAGACCAAGGAAAGAATAAAAAGATTAAGAGAGGATGATGAATATGAAGAAAGAGAAAATTTGAAAACTAGAGAACGTGTACACAAATTAAAATCAGAAGATTTACGTATAACAAACCAAAGAGCGATTAAATGATTAGCAACAAAAAACAAATGAACGAAATGATGATCAACTCCGACTTACGGAGAATATTACCCGACAATATCAGAGTAATTAACCGAAAGATAGGAATTTATTACAATTTATCAAAGATCGGGCATGCATCTCAGTTTATATGTTGTTCTTGTAATGGTCTATTTTTCAGGTCACTCTGTAGTTAACTTTAATGTAGGTAAAATTAAACAGAATTTCCAGAGTAATTAAATAATTTAAACAGAAATTAAACTAGAAAATCTAAAAATAATAGGATTCTAAATTATAACTTTCAATTAATATTAAATAATCAGATGTTTCTCCAAATCTGTTATATATACACACATACGTAATAATACGTGGTAAAACCACCGAGGTGGTTTTGGGGTCTGGGTTATGTGATTACAGTACTTTCTTTACTTCGTACAAGCAAGTAAAAAAGAAAAAAGTTAAAATAAGGGAGATGGAGTCAGATTTGAACCAATGCCTTGTAAGATCCCAATGTTTCATTAATTAAAATTTCATTTGTTTATAACTCTGGAACCATTGAAAATAAGTACCACTTATATCGTTGAAAAGCTTTTCAGTGCGTGCTTCTTATTGCCGTTAAGAAACAGTCCAAAAGTTGATTTTTTTTTGGATTTTGGGCTTTTTTTAACACTTTTGGTCCAGTTTATTGTAATCAATAGGGGATGTGCACAACTTGATGTTACAGCAATCCTTAATCCAACATTTCAACATCCTACGGCTAATCGTTTTTGAGTTACCCGAGATACATACGTACGTACAGACGTCACGCCGAACTAGTCAAAATGGATTCGGGGATGGTCAAAATGGATATCTTCGTTGAAATCTGAAAACCAAAATTTTTCGCGATCACAATACTTCCTTTACTTCGTACAAGGAAGTAAAAAACAGAAGCAGATAGTTTAATAAATAAAGGGTATTGTGTAGATTACGTATAAGGAAGAATTGTATTACCCAAATTCTGTAATAGTTTATAGAAATTAAATTGTAATCAATGAAAGAAAAGTAAGATATTAAGAAAACAAGCAGAACACTTTTTTCTATCAGGGTGATGTAATTCAGTTATACGTAAAGTTATTACTGGAGGGGGGAAGAGTTAATGAAAATGTCATATTGTTACATTAAAAAAAAAAACAGAGTTAGAACGAGATAAGTTTAAAATAAAAAATAAAAAACTTGTCGTTTAAGTAATTGAAATTATTATTATTATGAACTGAATATTAATTTAAAATGTTAAATGTATGGGTGTTGTACGCCTAATAGTTATTAAATTACTCTTTTTTTTATTTTTAGACACCGCCCAGATGATTTAGTTCAGCCCACAACAGTCATGTTGCAAAATTAGATACTGTTCTATATTTTTGTTATTATTTTAAGAAGAAAGGAACACAAATTTTAGTATTAAAATCAATAAAAATAAAATTTACTTTAAAAAAAATTTATTTTGTATCATAATTGATTATTATGTAAAGAAATGAAGACAAATAATCATTTTATAAACTTTTTCAAAACTGACACACCCTTGATGTCTTGTAGCTGAACAAGATAAATTATTAGAATTTTTTTAATTGTTTTGATTAATATTTAAATTTCAGTACTGTATTTAGTTAAAGTTTAAATTCACTTCCATTTTTACTTCCTTACTTTCATATTACTTCGTTGTATGAAGTAAAGGAAGTATTGTGATCGCGAAACATTTTGGTTTTCAGATTTCAACGGAAATATCCATTTTGATCATCCCTGAATCCATTTTGACTAGTTCGGCGTGACGTCTGTACGTACGTATGTATCCGCAAAACTCAAAAACGATTAATCGTAGCATGTTTAAATTTTGGATTTAGGGCTGTTATAACATCTAGCTGTGCACCTCCCCTTTTGATTGCAATCAACTGGACCAAAAGTGTCAAAAAAGCCCAAAATCAAACAAATTTGAATTTTGTGCTTTTTCTAAACTGCAGTCTTAAGCCCTCATTGTGCTTTTCAACGATATATCATAAGTGGTACTTATTTTCATTGGTTCCAGAGTTATAGCCAAATAAAATTAATGAAATATTTGGATCTTACAAAGGAAAGGCACATCGGTTTGAATCAGACTTCTTCTCCTTTTTTTTTTTTTTAAATTTAAATATATTGATTTATTAATAATTATTAACCTTTGATTGAAAAAAAAGTTTTACAATAAATAATAATCCAATAATTACAATAATAAAAAATATCAGAAGTTATATATGAAATAAATTTTATGTACTTTTCATTTAAAAAAAAAATGTGTATATATAATTTAATCGGCGTACAAGGAAGTCACATTAGTGTCACATTGTTCACGTGATTATTTACTTAATTGTTCATCTAATTATTTACTTAACATAATAAATAATTTCATTAGAATTTCTTATATTCAAGATTCTTTTATCTTTCTTCTTTTAAACAACTAAAAAAATATTTTAATAATTTATTTTTTTGTATTTTAGTAATTTTTAGGAAAATGGGTGATTTCATTGGATCTATATTCAATACTAGTTAAACGTATACAAACATTTAATTGTATTTATTACCTGTTTTCAGGAAACAAAATATAAATAATTATAAGAACAACAGAAAACAAACACAAATAGAATAAAATTACTGGTACTGGTTAAAGATTATATGGAATATATAGTGTTCATAAAGTGCAACGTTATAGAAGAATGTTTCTTTCTTTTTTTGCATCTTTAATTGAGATAAACTGGGTTACACAATGCAGTAGATAATACTCATTGTCTCCCAATACATTAGATATTCCAGTTATACCAAGACCCAGAATGCCTTCACAGAAAAGTATGATTTGGATGCACCAAAGAAGTCCTCCATAAAACAGCTGTACGACAAGTTTCAAGAGAAAGGGAATGTAGCAGATACAGCCAGTGGTCTACCGAAATTAACACCAGAAAAGTTAATCGACGTGCAAGCAACATATTCTGTTAGTCCCAAGAAGTCTGTGCGACGCCTATCTAGCCAGTATGATCTCTCCATTGGCAGTGCTCCCACGGCAAAGCAAAATTGTTTAAAAATGCATCCGTACAGAATTCGTGTTCACGATTTGATACAGACACTGGAAAATATGTAGTTCTGTCAGCGATTCATGTCATCTTTAAGGCCAGGTGGGGAAGTACTCGATGATTGGTTTTGATCTGGTGAGGCATGGTTTAACCTTGAATACGTGAATACACAGAATTTACGCATTTAGTGTTCGGAAAATTCACATCAGCTGCACGGAGAAAAGTGAGGGTTTGGTGTGCAATGTCACATTGGCGAATCCTCATCACATTTGTTTCATGCCACAGTAAACAGTGATATACACAGATGGTGCAACAATTTGTAAACACCATACCTGCAGACTGGCTAGAGTACACTTAATGCGAACAATATTGTGGTATGTTATTAAATTTGCCTCGAATCTCGAGACATTTACTAGAAACTGGCTCAACAAAAGTAGAACTTGGCGCGGGGTTCATGCTTCCGCGAACTCGGTTAGCTAGTTCAGAGGGAAACGATGTAGGACATTCAAGATGTCCGGACGAGGCCTACAGCGAAGGCTAAAGCTGAGTTCATAAATCACAGATGTAAATGTCTACCGAGGCATTTACATCGGTGGCATCCCAACAAGGCCAGGCTTATTACTATGAGATGTAAAAAGTCAGAGGGCAGAAAACGACTCTCGTTAAAGCCCATCAGGGCTAGAACAGGGAGAGAGTGTGGCGACCAGAAGCGTCACAAGGCGGGTGTCTTCCCCTACGAGGTTGGGATGGCTAGAGTACACGTGGTTTCAGCAGGAAAATGCTACGGCTCATACAGTCAACAACACTATGATCTTCATGGATCAATGTTTTCATGGATCAATGTTTTCATGGAGAAATGATTTCGAAGGGGGTTGTGGTCCCCTCGGTCTCCTGATTTATCCCCTCCTGACATTTTCTTGTGGAAATACCTTAAGGACGCTGCTTACAAAACTCATCCTTACACCATTCTCAAGTTCCAGAGCAAACTTGAACGATGTGTTGCTGCAATTCCTCAATAAACTTTACAATATGTGTTTATGAGCATGCAACGTGGTATTCAATTATGTGAATCGGATAATGGAGACCACTTTCAACTACTTTTGTAACTTACTTATTCCCGTCATTTTTTGAACACTATATTATAAATTATAAAAGAATACATTAAGTTTTTCTCGTAGAAAGAGGTACCTTATATTTGTTATCTTACATAATCAGTTACAAAGTTTCTTATGGCTATACATGTAAACCAATTGAAATACAAGAGAAATCAGTCAGAGGAAAGTTTTCCACGAGTATTGGTAGACATTCTTCAACCGAGCACTGTGATGAACAGAGAAAAGGTATCATTTGCAGAACTGAATATAACTACATACTTATGTACTTGACATACATATGTGAAGCGACAAATATATGACTTTATCAAAAGAATTATAGGATTAAAGTTGTGTTCAATTAAGAGGTAGTCAAAGAATATAATTTTCTTTAGTCTTTTGTAGGCAAATTTTAATAAAGACAGTTATATAAAATAAGATCATTCGTGATTTTACCTATATTACTAACTAGCTATTAAACTTCAAACTCATCGGCAAAGATATAGCGCAACTAATGATTTTTTGATTTTTTCCTGAATTATCCTTGAGCATGTTTCTTTGCTGTCTAATTTTATTTTATATTTGATAAAAATCTTCAAATGCACAGTATGTTAATTTTTAACGATATCTCCACAATTTTAATTTAAATGGAACAACCTCCGATTAATAAATTTGTTCAAAGAAATTTTTTAATGGCATCAACCATTCACCATTTTTTTTCAAGTTGTTTATAATACCCAGTATCCCTCCGAAACTGAGATGAATCATAAGATGGGAATCGGTAAATCCATTCTGAAATAAAAGTTTCAATTCAATGCAAACACTGGATAAAAATAATAATCATGTCTGAGAACTACGCATAGCAACAATTTTGTTCCAAATTTTTGCAAATTTTTTTTTTAAGTTTTTGTTTTTAATCACGGAGTTCGTTAGAACTTCGTCGGTAAGAGACGACGAAGTCAACGAACTACGTTTACAGTAAACATGACCTAACCCAACAGAGAAATTAAAATGGGAAAAAATAAAATAAGCGTGAAAATATTATATTTCAGTTCAATTGGATATTTAATAAAGAATACTTTCAAAAAATATTTTATTAGACAACGTTTTTTTTCCATTTGATGAACCGCGGGACTCGAACATGTCATTTTATTCTTTTTTTAATGTATCTTTACGAATCGCGCCGCTAGATAGCAGTTCTTGATATTACTAGGTAGCGTACAACAATTTGATAATGTACTTGAAATAATAAAATCTAAAAGAAAATATACTACAGCTTATTTTAATAGTAAATATCCTTATGTAAATGAAAGAACTGAAGATGAAACAATATTTTAATTCCCATCACTTCTTTAAAAAAATAAAAGTATTAGTTTACAAGAGATTATACTAGATTTATTAAAAAAAGGAATAAATAAAACAGAAATAAATTCCATTGGTATAATCGAATTTAACGATAAAAATCGAGGGTTACATTTACAAAGTAATAAGTGCAATATTACATCACGGATCTTAGATTCGTGAAGGTCATTACTTGTTTTATTAAAAAAGGAAAAATGTTATATGGAGTGAATGTTATAACTTTCAACAAAAAAAAAAATTGTCCGTGAAATTCAATTTATTTATTCTAGAAAGGCAATAAATTTTAATAATTAATCTACAAGATAATCAGTAATTCATAAAAAAAAATAAAAGAATAATATTTTATCAGTGATATCCAGAAAAAAATTACCATAAAATCATAAACCGTATGGTAAGAGTTTCGCAGATATCATTTCTTCCGCTCAAAAAACAAAAATTTCTGTTAATATAAATAAAGCTGGTTTTAACAAAACTATACCGATATCAAAAAAGGTAGACACTACATTTCTATTATCAAAATCTGTTATTAATTTAGAATTTTCTTTAGAAAAAAAATTACATGTTAAATATATGTAATAGACAGATATGTAATATATAATAAACAATGTTTAATCATTCTATATAATAAGCACAAAAAAAAGAAAAAAATTGTTACAAAACTCTTACCGGCCCGATTTCATTTATTCATTGTACAGTAAATGAGATCTATTGTCTATTACATATATTGTAATATGTAACACATATGTTAAGTGACAAGATAACAAAAACCGTATTAATTAACAAAAATTTAAAGAAGTACATAGAAAAGGTTGGCCTGGATCCTAAAGTCATAATTCCCAAAGCCCAAAAATCAATAATTCTGGAGACTTGCAGGATTGTACGTACTTTGTTAAATGTACCACAGCATTGATTGAGGTATGCCCCAGTAGCCCCTCATACTGAAATTCCGGATGTGAATCTCCGAGACAAAAAATAAAAATAATAATAATTATAACGTGCAAGCTTTTTAGAGTGAGAAAAATCGGGATTCGAACTCAAAATCTACCATTCCGCCCATGGAGGTCGACATAATAATAAGCATACATATTTTCAGAGTCCTTGAATGGTGGAAGGGAGGAATGCACTTGTATCTCATGTAAGAGTTTATGTTGTAATGTGATGTGCGGAATTGTCACAAATATCAGCACGTGCGTTGTAACAGGAATAGAGTAATTGTCGCTGTACGCATCTACTGCATAATTAATAGATAAGTAAATGGATGAATATGTAAATATAAAACATATATATATTATAATATTAAAAACAATGTAAAATGTGTAATATTATTATTATTATATACATATATATATATATATATATATATATATATATATATATATATATATATATATATATATATATATATATATATCAACTCTCGATTATCCGCGATAACTGGGAAGAGGATCGCGGATAATCCAAAATCATATAAAAACTACGGTTGATCCAAAAATAATATTTAATGCGTCTTAAAGTGACCTAAAACTGTACTGAATTTTACACAAAATACGTAACAACATAAAACAAATATTCACTATCGCAATACTGCACGTAAATAGATTGTATATACAGTAACACTACTGTTACTAATTACGTAGTACATACACATGTACTACGTAATTGTATACAGTAGCTAACGAGAAAAAAAAAACAGACATTAAAAAAAAAATTAATAAATTATGCATTTTACTCTTTCAATTTTTTTTTTTAAATAAGATGCGATTAATTGTTATTTTGTGACTGAAAACACATTTTTTTAAATTTAACTTTGTAGTTTGCGTAGCGTAATAATGTTTTACAGTGAACTATCGTCCTATCCACAATGACTATAGCACAGCATTATCATATCGAAAACAAGCACACATTCAAGTAGCAAATAAAATGAAAGAAGCAAAAATTATCACAGAACGATGAAAAGTTTTTAACTTTTAGCTTCTTTAAATTTTTAAATCTTTATTTTTTCCTAGAAGTATCGAGGTTAAACCGCTCGCGAATAATTGGAAGGGAGGATTTCTAAATTCACTAATGAACAAAATAGAATTTTTTTTTGGACCAAGTAACAAAATATGTGATCCTAATACAACTTTTCACGCTAAATTCAAACTCAAAAAATAAATTTTTCTATCGCCACAATCTTTTGTTATACATAAGTATACTTTGAAATAAATGTAAAAAATTTACATGTATGCATTCAATTTACCTAAAATGTGATAGTCATTGTTTTCCTTTTATGTTTGGTATCTGAAGCATTCCTCCTTATCGTCCAACAATAATCTGCGAGCATTCTTGTACTTCACTGTTGCTGATACCTGTTTTCCATGACTGAGATTTGTTGGTGGAAACATTCTCCGTGCTTGTTACTGATGGCGCCGAGATTACCCGGAAAGAAATTCAAGTGTGAATCCAAAAAAATGAATTATACGTTTTTTAACGTCCGGGACCACCGTTAGGTATTGCTTCAGAGGATGAGATGAATAATTTGTAGCGTGTATGAAAATGCCATGCCTGACCGGGATTCAAACTCGGAACCTCCGGATGAAAGGCCGAGACGACGCTACCAATCGCGTCACGGAGGCCGGAAAATATCAATATATTGATATTTTAATAATTATTAACCTCTCATTGTAAAAAAATGTAGATGTAGAATGTAGATGTAAATGAAAATTCAATAATAAAAACAAATATCAGAAGTTTTCAATGAAATAAAATTTTATGTAGTTTTCATTTTAAAAAAAAGTGTAAATGTAATTTAATAAGCGTACAAGGAAGTCATGTGTTGTCCACATCATTATTTTTTTTTAACATTTCAATGCTATTTTGATATTTTCTAAAAATATTTTAACGTATAAATTTTCAACAATCATCCTTTGTTACCGCCCGCTGACACACCTAAACAGATTTTGTTCCTTGAGAACAGTTACCGGACCCAGGGTAGGAATCTCATGGGCAAAATGTGCGGGCGGACGATCGTTCTCACGCTTCGAGTTGGGTCCGGTCCTGCAGGTAAAAAAAATAGGATTGTAAATACTCCAGGGAAGATCAGTTGACAGTCACTCGGCGAGGGAAGTCTGCGAATGAGTCTAAGCGGGACGTAATGATGCGAGTCTGCGAGAGAGTTCTAAGCGAGAAGTGATTACGTGAGTTTAAAGCGAGAGTATCTGCGAGGAAGTCAGTGAAGGAGCGAATTTCTCGTTCGACGCGATTAAGGTGACGTCACAAGTAATTTTAGTGTGAACAGTATATGAAAACAAGAAACGGTTCAGTGAGTTACTGTTATTTAAGTGTTATACTTAGTTATACTGAACTATAAGTGAAACAGATAAAACTTCATTCATAAATTGTTAGGATAGTTTTATTTGTGAACAGTAAGGGTATTTGCAGTTAAAGAACTTTATACTTGTCTTATCTATTGTACTATTGTTAATACAAGACTAGTGGTTATAAGTGTTAAGACCAGCGAGCATGCTAATGTCTTTTGTCAGTGAAACTGAATTCTGGTTTTCAATAATTAACACCTGTAAATAAATCCTGAGGACTATTTTAAATTCTGCTTTTTAAGTAATCACAGTTTATTATTATTATTATTATTGATTTTTCTTATTTTATTTATATTCTTAAACTAATAAATTGTAATTATATAAACATTTTAAATTGTCAATCTCTCAACATCCTGATCGAGCTGCGAACACGCGACAATATATATATATATATATATATATGTTATATGTATATACTAGTATCCCCGTCGCGGCTTTGCCCACGCCATAAACTTGAGTTTCTCGTTGCGGTCAGGGGATATTTAGCCGGTCATGGCTTGTTTCGCTCCCTCTTCCCGTACAGCCAGAGGACTCTGGCTGTACGGGAAGACCCCAATGGGAACACCCCATTGTGTTCATTAATTTATGGTTGTGAGAATAATAATAATTTTAAATAAAATTAAAGTTGTTCAATATTTAAGAAATATCAATGTATTTAAATTTCTTCAGAGCAACACTTTGGTCAGCACAGGACCCGAAACTTTGATTGATCAAAGAATGTAGGTTTCTGTCGACCTTCATCTTAAATATATTAGTTATAATATACTCGTACTTCGTACTAATAAAAATGTGTTTCGCCGGGTTCTTAGGGTTAACCGACAAACACCACAAGGAGGTGACCGTATTTCGTTTCTCATTTTTAAAATTACTTTTATTTTATGTTTGTTAGTCATGTGCAGCTAGTCGCGTCGCACATACAGTAACAATAGCTGTGGTTGAGCCACCACGCTGTATACCGATACACCCCTTAAAAAATCGGGTTTTTAGATATTTATCTGAAGAGTATTTTCAAGCCCCAATCTAGTGAATATTTCGCTTATAATCGGAAATGAGAAAAATTTACAATCATTGTTCAACAATTTTTTACCTTTCTTCACCTTTTTTAAGATCGAATTTAAAAATCTGGAAACTGGTTTTTAGACGTTTACATGAAATTTACATCAAGTTACCTTCATTTTTTGCTGAGAATTTAAAAAAATAGTAAATTCAACTATTAATCCATTTTAACCCTTTAAATTCGAAATTTCAAAAAATTCTTAGCGTGCATTTACACCGTAAGAAGAACATGTTGAATTTTAATCAATTTATCTTCAGTAGTGTTTGCTGAACGTTGACGAACCAGTCAGTCAGTAAGTAAAAGTTGCTTTACAGATACATATGTATAAAATATAACATAAATACATAAGTATTTTAAATTTATATGAAATATTAAACCAAATAAATAATGTTATTTATTTATCTTTATTGCTTTATTTGCAAAACAGAAATGAAACTAGAATAAAACACGAAGCTCTTATAAGAATATTAATAATAAAATAAGAAGTATAAAAATAAGTCTTAAATAAATTTAGATATTAATTTTAATAGACTACATCATTAAAAATACGTCAAGTACGAAAAATAAATTCATAAAAATTTAAGTCTGTGCGTGAGTACTTAGTAAAGTAGATTATTAAAAGATAAACCATTACATAATGGTTTAAATTCTTATTGAAAGATAACAACATAGAATATAATTAAGATAGAAAGAAAAAATTATGTATAAGAAAATTAAGGAGAACAGAATCCATATTAAATAGAAAAACATATATTAAAAAAAATATATATAACAGCAATTCTTATGAAATAAAGATAAATTTAAAACTAGTCAGTAAGGTCAGAAGTTGAAATATATTTTTAGTTAGTGTAAATAATATGTATTATGAAAATAATAAATCACTTGAAAAGAAAAAAAGAAAATAATAATAGCATTATTAGATTTTTAACAATTTACAAAATTATTTAAATAAACAATTTTTACATTTACATCATACAAACAAAAGTATTTTCTACCCAATTTTCTTAAAGTTTAAAGATAAAAATTGTAAATATCAGAATGATATTTAATTATATTTCATTACGCTATAATAATCCATTGCAGCGTAATAATAACAATTTTGTTTTTTATTCTTATAATCGATTGTAGGATTATGTACTTTTTAATTTTAAAAATATCTCAATTAGGTTGCACTGAATAAAAAAAAAAATAATACCAGTCTACTTTAGTAAATATTTAGATAGAATGAAAAAATGATCGATATCGGTAAATTTTGTAAGAGATGAATGCTGAACCCTCATGCACAATTTAAATACATCACAGTTTCCTATTTTTTAAACTCGATTAAAAAATATAATACACAAACAATAATAATTATATTTATTTTCTCTCTCTCTCTCTCTCAGAGAGAGAGAGAAAAAAAAATATTATACCAGAAATTATATATTATACATACCAGAAAAATATTATTTCAACTATTTTAAAAAACGGAAATTTTTTAGAGTAAAATACATTTACATTTATACTAATAATTTTTATCGAAGAAACAATTATTTTTTCATATATATAGATTTATTTAAAAAATAAAACTACATGGAAATATAATTTAAACCAAATTGAAAAATTTACTTACGGAGTACTCATTGTACAGTTTATTTTTAATTTTACACAAGATGTAATTTAATTTAAACAAAAAAAGACTATGATGATAATAATAATAATATTAAAAACACACAACGATGAGTGTACCGTATAATATCACAAACTTAACTAACTTAGACGTTTTGGCTAGAGTCAACAAAATACATTCAGCGCTTGCTCCAATTCAGTCTTGTTTTGAATTCGCTTTGTGACGTTAGGCAACTATTTTCTATCTTCCTCATCCATACCTAAAATCTGCCAGTGGAATATGCCAGTCCGAAGAAATAAAAACGTTTTTTTTGAAATCATACTTTACGTTATAAAATCATAATTTTATTATGATTATAATAATTATTAAATCATAATTCTATTTACGATTGTATTTTTACTGTGAAATACAAAAATTATATAAACTGTTAAACCTGACTTTTGCCGTAGAGGTTGTAAATTTTATTATTATATTAGCTTAATTTAAATTACAATTTTAAATTACGAATATACGTAATATAAAGGATTAAAAAATATATAATTCCATTTTAAATAATTAAATTTAGTTATAAAATGTTTTAATTTATTGATCTAAGTTCTAAGAGATAATGGATTTGTTACCTTGTACTCAGTTATTGTTAATTTAAGAGATCTCTATTAGGCTGAGTGACAAGTAAAAAACTTCATTTACTTAACGTAACATCGTGATTCAACAGCTTTGATGCTTTTCTCCATTTCTTTCTGTTATAATTTTTTTGACGCAATTACTACATCCTATTTTCTCAGTTATGTTTCATAAATTCGATTCTTGGTCTATCTCTACAGTTTTTACACAGTATCACCAAAAAACCAAACCTGGATATCATAATGTATGATCAAACAACTTAGTTTACACAAACTTCTCTCATCTACTATTTGCTTTAAAAGGTTTTCATATCAATGTACTTTATTTTCATCATACTTCTGTAACACGACACTTTTAAGTGTATCAATTCTTTTCCTTTACTCTTTTCATATTTTCAAAGTTTTAGTTACTATAAACTGCTAAAACTCGCACACAATATTTTTAAGGAAATTTTTTATTACTCTATAGTAGGATATCAGCAGACTTTTTTTGTATGAAAACTCTTTTTACTTTCCCGTCCAGGTAGTGTTATAGCAGAGCTATAGCTCTAGAAGGTAAATTATTTTAATAGGTCCAATAGGGTCATATGCGGTGACGTTTTGACACATGAAGAACCGAAAAAACAAAAAACGGATGGAAATTTTCGGATGTTAATATTTGTATGTACGTGTATGTGTTCGGTTTTGGCCTTTAAATAACCTTATTTCTCCAGAACTACTGGACCGATTTTGACCAGACTTGGTCAAATTACTTACGTATGGAGCATTGATGCCATTAAATTTTCAACTTAAAAGGTCAAGGAGGTAAGGCTATATAGCAAAGACACTCTCAGTATTTCGAGATTTCATCTAATTAAAGTCAAATTTTTCTTAGACATACTTTTTTTTTTCTTTTTTTTTTCCTACATCCCTGGGCCGGACATCCAATTAAATATACTAGGCCCAGAGACGTGTCTTTTGACTCTAAGGCGGTCTTCCCGCCCACCGGTTTTACACCCGGCACGGCAGGTCAACCACCCCGGTACTAGATCTTTTCTTGCCTGCCTCTAATTCCCGCCGACGAGGGCAAAGCCCGGCAATGCCGTTCCCCACCCCCGCCGACAGAAACCGGGTCTCGGAACTACTGGACCGATTTTGACCAGACTTGGTCAAATTACTTACGTATGGAGCATTGATGCCATTAAATTTTCAACTTAAAAGGTCAAGGAGGTAAGGCTATATAGCAAAGACACTCTCAGTATTTCGAGATTTCATCTAATTAAAGTCAAATTTTTCTTAGACATACTTTTTTTTTTCTTTTTTTTTTCCTACATCCCTGGGCCGGACATCCAATTAAATATACTAGGCCCAGAGACGTGTCTTTTGACTCTAAGGCGGTCTTCCCGCCCACCGGTTTTACACCCGGCACGGCAGGTCAACCACCCCGGTACTAGATCTTTTCTTGCCTGCCTCTAATTCCCGCCGACGAGGGCAAAGCCCGGCAATGCCGTTCCCCACCCCCGCCGACAGAAACCGGGTCTCGGTCTTTATGCCATTTGCCTCAAACCAGCGCGACCAGCACAAGGAGCGCGCGCACTCCCAAAACCAGCCACGCCGGCCGGATCTAGATCTTTTAATTTTATCCCCGCGAAATCTCCCCGGAGTCCCCGTTCCTTCACCGAAACCTGCACGCCAGGGCATACAGGCTCTCAGAGACGGGGCTGTCCACTTATCCCTATTAACGATTGAACCTAACGATTCCTTCGTCGCGCCTCCTTTTCCTTAGTGCGAAGAACCGTACCGGCGAAATTGTTAAAAACGTTCTAGTTCTGCTCCCTCCTTAGCGACCACTCTACTATGTTATTCGCGTTCAGGTTATTGACTGCTATGAATTGTCTGTATTGTGCCCATCTTCGGCATTCGAACATCGTATGCTCTGCGTCGTCCACCTCCTGGCAGTAGTCGCAGTTGGGTGTTCTCTTGCCAAATCTTTTTAAATAGTAACCAAAACATCCATGACCCGACATCATCTGTCTTATGTGAAAGTTCACCTCGCCATGTTGGCGATCCAGCCATGCGTCCAAATCACTTATTAACCTTCTGGTCCAGGCCGCAGCGTTAGTCTCTGCCCATACTTCCTTCCACCACTGTCGGGTCTCAGCTCTACTACACCCTTCCGCTCTCGCTTTCCTGCTCTTGATCTGAAGTTCTATCGGCGGGACCGACGCAAGCACACATATAGCTTCGCTTCATATGACAGAGTACGATACCCTGCCACCACTCCCAACAATGCCGTTCTGTGCATTCTTCGCAGTTTATCCTTGTTTCTTTGTATCCTGATTGCATCAGCCCAAACCGGCGCCGCGTATAACGCCGCAGACACCGCCGCCCACGCAATCAGTTTCCATTTGGAGGCCCTCGGTACTGTGTGTTCCACGAATAATCTCCTGATGGCTTTTATGGTGAGCCCTACTTTTTTGCACACATTTTCTATATGCCCACCAAATTTGAGACTTTTATCTATTGTCACCCCTAGGTATTTTGTATCCTTGACCTCAGTTATAACCTCTCCACGGATCACGACCCGAACGCCACGCAGTCTTCTCCTACCCGTGAAGAGGATACACTTGCTTTTTGCCGGGGACACCTCCATGTTGTTGTTTATTAGCCAGTTGTCTATGAGTTGGAGGGAGCAATTTGCTTTATCCTCTGCATCACCAATTTCCTTATCTTCCACCAATAGTGCAATGTCGTCAGCGTAAGTGACTACGCTGACTCCTTCCGTATAAGGCGACCGGAGCACCCGGTCGTAAAAGATGTTCCATAGCAAGGGGCCTAACACAGACCCCTGCGGAACTCCATCGAAGACCGGAAATCTCACCACCCCCTCCAAAGTGCGAACCTCCGTCCATCTATCAGACAGGTAGCAGTCAACCTGGTTTAGCAAGCGGTCACTAACATTCATTTCTCTGAGCGCCGCTACAATGGCCGTCCACGGTACCGAGCCAAACGCATTTTTGATATCTAACTGGACCATCAATGGGATCCTTCTGGTCCTCCAAGTACCGCTCCGTACCTTCGCCGCCCAGCTAACCACCCTGTTTATCGCATCCAGTGTCGAACGGCCCTTACGGAATCCATATTGCTCCAAATGTAGGCTTCCGTTTAGGTCCAGCTCCTCTTGGATCCTGGTAGCAAGAAGTCTCTCAGCAGCCTTACCCATATTATTTATGAGGCTGATAGGACGGTACTCGCAAACGCCTGGGTTTGTATTCGGTTTGGGAAGAAAAACCGTTCTGGCCTCCTTCCAGCATTGAGGGAAAGTGCGGTGTTGCAGCCCATAACTCAAAATGTCCGTCATCTCCCACGGTACTATTCTGGCCAGGCCTTTAATGACCGCTGCCGGAACTCCATCTGGGCCCGGAATCTTCTTGTTATTTAACTTGTTAATTGCGGCAATCACCTCATCCTGCACAAAACTGCCTCCCGTCTTTTCCTCCTCCCGTGGGAAAAGTACGGACATCTGGCGCGCCCCTTCGTCCTCGTTTAGTGCAGGCACTCGCCTCCCCAATCGCTTCATTACTATTTGGAAGGCTCGCCCCCACGGGTCAGCATCTCTTAGACATACTTGTTAACAATTAAAAAACAACAATATTTGCAAAAAAATTTTTGAAAAATCGCATCCCCATTCCAAAAAAGACTTTGTACTCGTCTGCTATGTTGTGACGTCACAGGTGAGAGTCGTAGAATTAAATAAATGAATAATATTTAAAGTATAAAAAATTAACTCTGTCTGGCTAGGTCTCAAACTCGATCGCCCAGTTGACTCGGTATCTGGTGAGTTAAGCCTCGGGGTTACACCATTCTGCCGACCGTACAGGAAAAGTTGTGAAATTACATTAATGTAGTTAGTGCCGACCGTCGCCGCTAGTACCGCCACACCCGCGCGAATTAAGTACGGTATGCACGTGCGCGTGCTTTAGTTAGAATTATTGAATTAAAAAATACGAAAAAATATATTTAAATGGAATGATAAATATTTTAAATTAAGTTGTGTATCTAAGTCTACATGAGAAACAACCCACAGTTGTCAGCATCTTTTCTTATTTTTTGAGATGACAGGCCTCGATTACTTTGGACATTCTACCCTATGAGAGTGGAAATAGTAGCGAATAAAAAACGCCATATCAAACCGGGATTCGAACCCGGGACTTCCGGATGAAAGGCTGAAACTCCGTTACGGAGATTGGTAAAGCATGAAAGTTCTTATTCTCGTACTAGTATGCTTTTGATTTTTACCTACTTAAACCGTGCTTCTACTACCTAAATTACAGTAGTCTGTAACTGATGGTATACTATGATTTTCACTTACTTTAATATTTAATTTATCCTTGTTCTCTTTCTTATTAACTCTTTATATTACTTTTACTTGAAATTTGAATTTCTTTCTTAGCAATAAATCTGTTTGTAAACCGAATTTTCTACGAATTAGATTTTTTCTAACTCGTATTTGGTTTCTATCAAAAGAACAATTTATTTGCTACCGAATCTCAACATTTTTATTCTTTATTTTTGGATAGTTATTCTTTTCCATTTTTTCTTTCTCAATTCCTATATTTAATTCTTCCATCTTTTATATATTTAAATCTATTATCTACTTCATACATCCTTTTTATCTCTTCAATTGAAGAAGTTGTGTATAAAAAGATGTAAGATTGTTGTAGATTTGAATTTTGAATGTAACCTGACATATAATTCAACCGGTATCGCTGCTGGTTGTATACATACTCTACTACCTTATCTTTTATTCAATATTTTTTCCACTCCTGATTTCCTTTTTTTTTTGTAGTAGTAAATCGCTAATCAAAAATATTTTTTATCATTCCACTTTATCACACGAATTCCTATTCTAACCAGTTCTAAACTATTAATTTTTTATCTTGTCTGATTTTATCATTTTACACATTAAGGAGCTGTGGTTTTTAATTATTAATGATCTCTTGAGTACTTTGCACTGTGAGGAACGATCAGTTGACTAATTTTTCTTAAAGATATTTTAATCAAAAGGATATCAAATTAGTTTTGTAAAACAAATTTAAGGGAAGTCATTTCCTGACAAAATTCATCGTTTTTCCGTAGCTTTCAGGTGTACAGTACGTAAAACCTAAAAAATTGTCTTAAGTTTTAAAAAGATACGAAAAGTCTCAGGAATAGTCGACTATTCCTGAGAATATAACATAGCATATAAAAAATAAACGTTCATATAAGTATGGGTTCAGAAAAACTATGTCAGCGACCTTCTACTACTTCGATAAGATTAAGCCAGACTGTTATTCTTGGGACCCAGATTAAGAGGTATATACGAAATCTGACCTGAAAAATTGGAAAACAAATAATCCCAGACTAAAGACTGGGATCAAAAAATACTATTTTATGTTTAGCATAAAATAACTTTGTTAAGTGGATCAAAGTTAAAAAAAAAAAAATTATTCGCGTAAAACGGTATGAATTTGATCTTTCATTCTTTTTTTTTACTTTTGATTGTATATTTTCTAAAATATTTAATTCTTTTGTTTTGTAATATTAACAAATTTGTTTCGTTTTAATACTTAGTTAAAATCTGTCACACTTTGATATGTTTTTTTTTTTTTAATAAACTTCTAAATTCTTAAGTTTGTATTTAGCTTATTTGACCTTTATTCTTATCATTTTACTCAGAACTTAAAACTTATATGAATTTATTAACCGTTTATCAAAGTTATTTTACGCCCAACATAAAATAGTGTTTTTCACCCAATCGTATGCCTTTTACCTTTTAAGATTTCTCAAAACTATTTAAAGTACAGTTATGTGACTTTTTTTTTAATTTGGTTCTCAAAAATTAGTCTGCCTTAATTTTATCGAGGCGCAGAAATCAGGGCGAAATCTTTCGTCAGCTGACACTCGTTAACGTGGCGATTCTAAACATCTGGTTATATGAACTTTATTTACACCAATGGAACATGTTCTGAAAGTTTGATATATTCTCCGTATAACACTATATATATAATTTCTGAAGGGAATTTTCCCATTAATATCAAAGTATTTTATATCCTCTACAAATAATTTTGAAATAATAAACTTTTACGTCTAAAAATTATTTTTTTAAACAAAATAATTTATTATAGGTAATTTTATTTGTTTTATACGTTTTTTACTTTTCCGTCTAGATACCGCTATAGCTCTAGAAGGGAAAATATTGTAATCGGTCCAATCTGGGCGTATGCGGTTTTCTAGAGCAAGGTCACTTTCAGTAACTCGATATTTCGCCTAAGATCATATTTCGATCTTCCATATTAAATAGACAATCTATATCCATTTGTTAACAATCTACTCGTATATAAATAAAAATGTAAATGTTCGTTTTTGTTCAAAATCTTAAATCTCCGTAACTTCTTCAATTGCTTTGAAATTTTGACACAACGTTACATTCGAATACGCGCGTGTTTTTATATACCTACTATTTATATATCTAAGATGTCACACCTGTGAGAGGTAAAAACATGGTCTTTTTTTAAAACAGCGCTACCTGTTGGACGTAAAAGCAACACACGCTGTACTAAATATTTTACGATTCCATTTCAATGTTTCCGATATGTGTGTCCGCTATAGACTAAAAACCTACTGGACCGGTTTACGCGCGGGAAAAAAAGGAGAAAGGAAAAATCGGATAAGGGAAAATCGAAAAAGGGAAAAAGGGAAGAAGGGAAAATTAAAAAAAGGGAAACCGTGGAAAAAAGAAAAACGGGAAAAGGAAATGGAAAGGGGAAAAAAGAAAAGAGTAAATTTTAAGGGGAAAGTGGAACGAGGGAAAGATAAGTAGGGGAAGAAAGGAAAAGGGGGAGGAAAAGGTGAAAATTGTGGAAAGGAGAAGGGAATATGGTAAAAAGGAATATGGTAAAAAGGAAAATGGTAAAAGGGGAAAAAGGAATAGGGGAAGGGAAAAAGGGAAAGGTTAAATGTCCGTAACATTAACAAAATGAATACATTTTGTTAATGTTTTATCAAAATTTCAATTTATTTATTTAATCTATATATACCCTCAAATCTAGCAATAAAAAAGCATTGCCGGGTCTGCTAGTTAAAAAATAACAATATTTCAAAAAAACTTTTGAAAAATCGCACCCACACCCCAAAATATTATCTAAACTACTGCTATGTTGTGAAGTCACAGATGAGCGGTAGAATTAAATAAATAAATATTATTTAAATTGTAAAAAATAATTCAGTCTAGCTGGATCTCGAACTCTATCATCCGGTTGACTGGGTACCTGATGCGTTAAGCCTCGTGGCTACACCAGTCTGCCGACCGTACAGGCGAATTTGTTCTATGTAAGTTGTGAAATTACATTATTTTAGTTAGAGTCGACCGTCGCCGTTAGTACCACCACACTCGTGAGAATTAAATATGGTATGGGCGCGCGCTTTAGTTAGAATCATTGATTTAAATAAACAAAAGAATATTATATTTAGATAAAATGATTAAAAAAAAGAAAAGATATTTATTTATTTGACCCTAACAAATGTATTTATTCGAAGATTTTAAAACGATTTGAAAACCAACTACTTACATCCATTAAAGAATCAAACTTGGAATCCTGAAATCTTACGGAACCAATTATAACAAAAACCTCTTAATAATTTGAGTACCACAGAATCTACCGTAAGTAACCCAATTCGGATGGATTCAATTCAAATTGAGAATAATAGAATATGCTAATTGGAAGCTTAATCGGAAATCAAAAACGAGATAAATTTGAAAAGCTTAATATTTGAATTTTTTATATTATTAACGCACCAATATTATGTTTGAAATATATGTATATAAAAATTGTTATTTACGCATTTTAGGTGTAGAAATTAATTTGTCTACTCTTTAAAATATTTTATTAATTTTTTTTTTAATTTATCCTGATTAATTACTTCCTTGTACGAAGTAAAGGAAGTATTGTGATAGCGAAAAATTTCGGTTTTTTTTTTTTGTTTTTCAACGGAAATATCCATTTTGACCATCGCTGAATCCATTTTGACTAGTTCGGCATGAAATCTGTACGTACGTATGTATTTATCTCGCAAAACTCAAAAACGATTAGCCGTAGGTTGTTAAAATTTTAGATTTAGTACTATTGCACAATCTAGTTGTGCATCTGCCCTTTTGATTGCAATTGACTGGACCAAAAGTGTCCAAAAAAAACCCGAAATCCAAAAAAAAAATTGGTTTTGGACTTTTCTTTAACTATAGTAATGAGCCCTTATTGAGAGCTAATTTGATTGGTTCCAGAGTTATAGCAAAATGAAACTTTAATTAATGACATATCTTACTTGACGCATCGGTTCGAATCAGACTTCATTTCTTTTTTCAACTTTTTTTTTAATTTAAATATATTGGTTTATTAATAATTATTAACCTCTCATTGTAAAACCGTTTTAAGATAAAGAATAATTCAATAATAACATTAAAAAAATATATATCAGAAGTTATAAATGAAATAAAATTTTATTTACTTTGCATTTAAAAAAAAAAAAATGTTATATGAAATTTAATAGGCGTACAAGTTAGTCATGTGGTGTCTACATCAGATTTTTTTTTTTTTACTTTTATATCCTGGTTGATTTTTACTTAAAATTTGATTTACGATTTGTTTGATATCTGTAATAGATAAAAATATATTATTTTTTGGCATTAAATTTATCAAAAATAAATGTTAAAATTGACCCGACGTTTAACGACACAAAGGGAAGATAAAGAAAAAGAAGTTAAAAATGAGTTAAATATTAATGAAATAATATTGAAAAGTAATAATGAAATTCAAACGCATTTTTAAGCACCTGTTTTTAATTACGCCAACAAAAGAAAATTTGTATTGGTACAGGCAGTTAATATGTTAACGCATATTGTCTTTCACATAATGTTTGTGTAACAGAGCATGTTCTTAATTAAATATATCATGGTTTTTATAACTGTTTACATGGAGAATTCAGAACTATATTTTTAATGTATGTTCCTGTTTTGAAACACGGGGACTCACTTAATCATTCCCTCTTCTTTTGAATAAGACACTTTGTATTCTTTCTCTATCTCTCTCACAACTACATACACAGAACAAATTTTCTTTCACTGTGGCTGTTTCATCTTCTGTTATCCTAACAGTTCTCTATATTTTTACCTCCAGAAATAGTTCACTGCGCCAGTTATTCAAAGTAGAACACATGCGCGCGCGCGCACACACACACACCCATATATATATATATACACGCGCAAACACACACACATATATATACACCACATACTTTTATAAATTTACAGATTGTTCTGGTCTGACCTAATCATACACTCTTGCGTCATGTTAAATAAATTTGTCTTATATTCTACAGTTAGATCCTGTTTAACTTTAAAAGCTACATTCCTTTTAAATTTATTGACCGATCAAAGAAAGGCTTTTGGTTACTCGTGATTCACTGATTCTTCGTTCCTTCTATTTATCTGTTTTCTTTTTGCTTTTTGCTCGTTTTTATTATTTTTTTTTATTTTTTACTGCAAGTAGAAAACACGCGTAGTGTAACTGTCTTACCTCATTTTTTTATCATTTGGAAAAAAATAGTATTACTTTAATATTTTTTAAATTAATTTGCCTGTTTTCTCTAAACCGGTTATCTATAATGTAAAACAAAATGGTAATTTTGGAAAAATTACTATAGTAATTTAAAGCATTATTAAATTAGTTCACACTGAAATTTTTAAGGCGTTATATAAGGGGCAAACTTGACGGTTTCTTATGTTTTAACCTGAAAAAAATAAAATAGGTCCCAGAACTGTATCTCCAGTAGTTTTCATATTATCCAACGTGAAAGAAAGATTCGGTGAAGAAAAAACTTATTTTATGTTTGAAGTACAATAAATTTATTAAATGATTGACAAATGCGTAAATCTTAAAAACAAAACAATTTTATAATCAATTAATCGATCAAATCAATCTTATAATCATATCAAATTTGATTCTCCATCAATCAAGCTTAACTCTTATTTAACGCCTTAAAAATTTCAGTATGACCTCATTTAACCGGGGTAACTGAACTCCGGGCTAAATTTTTCGCTAGTCGTAACTAGATGACAAAGCCTTTTCAGATATATATTTGTATGAAAATTTTTCCATATTTCAAGCTCTAGAATCAATTCCCAAATTATTTCCTTTTCCTACTGAATCACTCTGTATTCTACAATCAGTTTTCTTTGATGAAAATTTTAACATAAACATGCCGCGACTTGGAATTATCTTTATCGCATCGGACATCTAGTTTACACCAAATACCGTTTACACCAAACACCAACTACACCTGCACCTACTGTTTTTTTCCAAATCTAGCCAAATAAAATATATTTATTAAAAAAAAAAAAAAAAAAAGGTAAAAATAAAAATAAATATAAATAATGTAGAATTGGCTAGTCATAATAGACAATGTTAACGATAATAAATTTGTTTTTTTCTTATTAAAGGTTAAATTTATTTCAGCTCTTTTAATTCCTATATAGACACACCCACACGCACGCACACACACACACATATATAATGTCTTCTATATAACTGTGAGCGTGTAAAATATTTAAAAGGTCAAAAGAAATGAAACGATATAAAGGTATGAATTCCTGACCTAATTTCTTAGTAACCTTTTACAAAATCAAACTAGGTAAAATAATAGGGTTGTTTGTTTAAAAGGGCATATAATCGATTTATAAAGTAGATATTTACCTCGCCCTTCCTGTTTTGCCCAACCCTTTTATTCTTCACCCTTTAACACGTAGGTAGTTACATTACTTTGATTAGATAATGATTAATGTACCATGAAAATAATAATAATAATAATTACGAATATTATAAATGTTATCAATCATTATTATTTTTTAACATATACATAATTACTTCTGTTTTAATTAGTATTTTAAATTATAATTTCTTTATTAATATAAAATATAAAATGTACAACCGCTAGTTTTCAGATTCCCAAATTTAAATCGAATCAAAGGATTCCCAATTTACCTGCACATCCTTAAAACCTAAATTTATTAAATGATAAAATATACTGTCAAATTGCATGTCAACAAAATCAAGCAACATTTAAGTTCAGCTTCGAAGTCAGAAATGTGCTGTAGGATATTTTTCTCAGTATTCGATTTACAGAGGAATGGCTATTTCCTGACCACCAAAATTTCCAGATTTTATAATACTGAATTTATTTCTGAATATAATAAGTAATACTGTTTATTCTGTAAAGGTTCGTGGTTTAGAATACTTTCTTGACTGGAAGATCCAGATCGGAAAATGATCCAGCGAAAGAGGATAGAAACAGATATCGTTTTAATCACTAGTATACTATAATTTGTGCCCGTATAGAAATTTATTAATGCAGATAACAAAATTTATAAATTTTACTCGTGTAAAATCCTCCATACCAACTAATAAAAACTTATTAAAACAACAAAATTCGTGATAGATTTTCAGAAAACCTTCATTTTATCTGTTCTTTCTACAGATATATTGATATAATTTTGTTGGCAACCAACAATGCTGTAAACAATGTACGGAAAGATAGGAAAGTTATAGAATAATTTTTAGATAAAGTTTTTTACAAGATTTTATCGCAATAGAAATTATTTTATTTTAACGAGACTGAACAAGTGAGCTTCCAGTGTCAGGCATACTTGAGAAGGTAAAAAGGGAAGTGGTTTCTTATTCCGTACTTCATTGAGCCAAATATATTATCAATCAGTATGCAATAATATTTTTCTAAATTCCAACGAAAATCGGAAAAGGAAAAATTCTAAAAACTTGAATGTGACGAATAAAATGCAATATATCCTTTTTTCTGTATCACAAATCATCACTCCTTTTACCATCTAAAACTTGAAGTAATTTATGACATAAAATCTCACAAAATTTGATATCGAAGCTATTCGAATGGTTTAATCAAAATTGTTTCTTAGATTCTGAGTTGCAATATGATATAAAACTATGGAAAACATCTACTTTTAAATATTTTGTGATAATATGAAAAGGGATTAAAAAACAGCAAGTTACACATGTTAAACAACATGGTCAATTTACACATTCCTATAATTTATCGTACATTTTACATCGTAATAAAGAACAGACACACTAGAAGATATATTTTTAGATTTTATGACCGTTATGGCTTTCTACAGCTATTTTCAGCATCTACTAACAGGAAACTAATTTCAGAGTAGAATAACTGTTTCAGGAAATGACCTCGTAATTAGTCTCTAGTATATTAAATTACTACAATTAATGTAAATTGACATATAAATTATTAATAACAAAGACAATTAAAGAAAATCAGATTGCATTAGAATTAGAGTTATTAGAATTATTAAAATCAAAATAATCATAAGCATAAATAAATCAAGTAAGTTTGAGGTAAAAAAAAAATATTTATTTCTACATTGTACAGCTTTGCTCACAATCATTCCACTAACTGAACATTCATACCTCTGCATATATTTTCTTTCTTATTTTACATTCTCGGTTTCTACATTGTTTGCCAACTTTTTTTCAGATTTATTCATTTGTATAAATAAAAATAAAACTATTTTTAAAAAGCGAGTGTTTATAAAACGTATTAACATGTAAAGAATTCAATTCTTAGAGTAGGAGCATTAGATTCCAAATATGAATATGTTTTGAACGTTTGTTTTGTCAATGTCAAAGTTTATTTTGAATCAAACAGCAAATTTTTCCTGTCGATCAGTCTAAGTGGAAAAAGTCCCTAACCATGCCACAATTGTCATATTAAAAGTCGAGAGCCTCAAACCAACCCGAAATTTGTTGTTTATAAATTAAATAAAATTTAAGAACCACATTTTATCTCCACTATTTTGGCTGTAGGTCGTTAAACATTGATTTTACATAAAAACTTACTCTTGTAAAAAGTGTATAGCGGAAAATTCTACACAAAAACATTTTAAACACATTACAATCAAATCAAAAATAAACGAGCTAGCGCAATAAACAGTAGCACACTATATTCTACCTTTTCGGAGAAATATGAAATAGCCTGCGGCACCGTTTCAACAAGCGTACTTAATAAAAATAAAAAACCTATAACTTTTGTTCTATGATAAATAATACAAAAAAAAATCAACATTTCATTGATAAGTGATACCTAAAAGAATAATCTTTGGTAAATTTAAAAGAATTTGTTACATTTAGGAATAATATATTATAGTATAATGTTGTCAGGTAGAAGAATTTTCAAATTTGTTTATCAAAGGCCTGCAAATAAAAACCAAATTCAAAAAATTAAAACACAACTGTGCAAATATATTCTTAAGGTGATTATTTATTTATTTATTTTAATTTATTTATTTACAATTTAAAACTTACATGGTCATCCGTCAGACCTAAGTCTGTCGACAGATATACTAAAGAGTATTATTACATTATTAAGTGGTTAATGTAATAACCAATTTTATGTAACAACTAAAGATATTATTAGTTTTATAATACTTATAATAGTAGTACAATTATAAAATTAATTTTACCAAATTAGACTAAATATTTAAAAACTAATGAACAAATTATTTCTTTAATAATTGTAATGTATTAGATTTAGTAACTAAAATTATATTCAAGAAACAAAATATACTTATACAAAATATATACTTAATTACAACAACGAATTACACAATTAATATCTTGTTGCAACAATTACTTAAAGAAAATAAATAACTAAGCTTTAACCATTCAACAATACATTATTTATTGATTTACAATAATTATCAACATTAAAATAATAACTATAATCATGTTATAATTGTCTGGACTGCCAGTATAAATCCAACATGAATCCTGTTAGTACCTATTACGTTATAAGTAATGCCCACTCAATGAGAAGTTTTTTTAAATCATTTTTTTTTATTTTTACATTATTGAGGTGATTCGGTAAAGAATTAAGTAATGCAGGAACAACGTACTTCTTTAATCGTTTACCGTAAGTATTATTATATCTATCTGTGATAAAGCTCATTGCTCTCAAATTGTATCCACTTTCTATATTTACCCTGTATTCACTGTTGTAAAAGTTCTTAAAAATAATTAAGAATTTAAATAGACCTCTAACTGACAGAAACCTTGTAAGATTATTTAAATTAGTGTCATAATTGTTATCAGAATCATAAAGAGCAATATCTTTGAGGACCCTATTTTGTATTAAATTTATTTTATTTATGAGATAGTCTGCGGCTGATCCCCATGTTGTCAAGCCGTATCGAATAACAGATTCAAACAAGGATGAATAGAGTAAGCGTTTACAGTGAATTGGTAATAGGGGTGAGATGTGGTGGAATTTCATAGCAACCACTCTTAAATTTTTACATATATGTTTTATATGGTGATCCCATCTAAAAAAAGAGTCAAAATGTACACCCAAATATTTGTATTTGTCAGCATTCTGGAGATGTTCACAATTACAATTTATGTGGTAATTTTTTATACAGTCACATGTATGACAAATAATTTTTATTGGTCTTTGGGATTGAAGATAAGGAGATCTTACATGTAAAACAGTAGTTTTTTTAGCGTTAATAATTAGGCCTTTGTCATGAAGCCACTTTAATAGATTATTAAAATCTCCTTGCATTAAAAACTCTGCTTCTTCCAATCGCTTATGTCCAAATGCTAAAACACTATCATCAGCGTATTGCAACAGACATGAATTAGAGATTTATTTACAACATTTATGAATGTTGTAGTAAGCTTCGTAGCAAAATATTTTGTCGTTTTTTAAATATTAGTAATTTTAAAAACCAAATTTTGGGACTTTCACTAAGTGTAAAAAACCATAACTTACTAAAACTTTACGAAATAAAATATTAGATAATAGTAATAGTTAGGGGGAAATATTTACTTTTAAGTGAAAATATCAGTTTTACAAACTTTTAATTTTTGACTGAGTTTTGTGAGAGTAGTATTTGTAAAATTAGTCAGTGAAAATAACTAACAGTGAAAATAACAATGTAAATAAATATTTGTAGAAAGTTAACAAAAACAAGATTTTTATGTTAAATTTTGTAACGTTAACCATAAATATGTTCTTTATTGAGTGTAAACTTCGATTTCCTTATTAAAAAAAATTTAATTTAGATAAAAAACGTTTTTTTTTGTTTTTGTTCTAACAGGTGGTCACTCACATTTTTTTATAATCTTATGAAAATGTTTTTAAACATTTTTTGTATAAATTTTCCGTTCTACAATTTTTTGTTTAAACATTTTCCGATAGATTCAATATTTAACTACAGCCGAAAAACAGGACTACGACACGTTTATATCGATATAGTGTGAGCCATTTTACGAAATCCACCCGAATATCTCAAAATTCTTTTGGAATATTTTGTTTGGTAAGCTCTCGACTTGTATTATGTTACTTGAGGCATGCTTAGGGATCTTTTCCACCCGGTCTTCTTTAAATTCAAAAATGTCCCCCATTCTCACATCACAGCGGTTCAGCTTCATCCTACAAAAAAAAAAAAGATCCTTCATCGATTAGATGAAGATGAATAACTCTAGTATAACTAGTGGTTAGCTTTAAAATTCTCCAGTATTTTTTTACAGAAATGAAGACGTACTCTTATCATTAATATTAGGGCCTGCACCAGCTAAAATCATCAGTATCTTATCGAACATTCTTCTAAACTGTTGATTATGAGATTGCGAGTTATACGCTTGAATTAGGAATTAGGAATTAGTGAGGTTCGGTGGGAAGAGGAAGGCGACTTTTGGTCAGGTGATTTTAGAGTAATTAACTCAGCGTCAAATAATGGGCAGGCAGGAGTAGGTTTCGTGATGAACAAGAAGATAGGGAGGAGAGTGGAGTATTTCAAAACGCATAGCGATAGAATCATTGTAATAAGGATAAAATCAAAACCTAAACCGACAACGATTGTTAACGTTTATATGCCTACAAGCGCCCATGATGATGATGAGGTAGAGTGTGTATACGAAGAGATTGATGAAGCAATTAAACACGTAAAGGGAGATGAAAATTTAATAATAGTTGGAGATTGGAATGCAAGCATTGGAAAAGGCAAGGAAGGAAATATAGTGGGTGAATACGGGCTGGGCAAAAGGAATGAAAGAGGGGACCGACTTATAGAGTTTTGCACGAAGTATAATTTAGTAATTGCCAACACCCAATTTAAAAATCATAATAGAAGAATATACACTTGGAAAAAGCCAGGCGATACTGGAAGGTATCAGATAGATTATATCATGGTTAAGCAAAGATTTAGAAATCAACTCGTTGACTGCAAAACTTACCCTGGAGCAGACATTGATAGCGACCATAATTTGGTGATAATGAAATGTAGATTGGGGTTTAAAAACCTGAAGAAAAGTTCTCAGATGAATCGGTGTAATTTAGAGAAGCTTGAGGAAGAGGAGGTAAAGAAGATTTTTGAGGAGGACATAGCAAGAGGTCTGAGTAAAAAAGATAAGGTAGAAAATGTAGAAGAAGAATGGGAGAATGTTAAAAAGGAAATTCTTAAATCAGCAGAAGCAAACTTAGGCGGAATAAAGAGAACTGGTAGAAAACCTTGGGTTTCAGACGATATATTGCAGCTGATGGATGAACGTAGAAAATATAAGAATGCTAATGATGAAGAAAGTAAAAGGAACTATCGGCAATTAAGAAATGCTATAAATAGGAAATGCAAACTGGCGAAAGAAGAGTGGATTAAAGAAAAGTGTTCAGAAGTGGAAAGAGAAATGAACATTGGTAAAATTGACGGAGCATACAGGAAAGTTAAGGAAAATTTTGGGGTACATAAATTAAAATCTAATAATGTGTTAAACAAAGATGGTACACCAATATATAATACGAAAGGTAAAGTCGATAGATGGGTGGAATATATTGAAGAGTTATACGGAGGAAATGAATTAGAAAATGGTTTTATAGAGGAAGAAGAGGAAGTTGAGGAGGATGAAATGGGAGAAACAATACTGAGATCTGAATTTAAGAGAGCATTAAAAGATTTAAATGGCAGAAAGGCTCCTGGAATAGACGGAATACCTGTAGAATTACTGCGCAGTGCAGGTGAGGAAGCGATTGATAGATTATACAAACTGGTGTGTAATATTTATGAAAAAGGGGAGTTTCCGTCAGACTTCAAAAAAAGTGTTATAGTTATGATACCAAAGAAAGCAGGGGCAGATAAATGTGAAGAATACAGAACAATTAGTTTAACTAGTCATGCATCAAAAATCTTAACTAGAATTTTATACAGAAGAATTGAGAGGAGAGTGGAAGAAGTGTTAGGAGAAGACCAATTTGGTTTCAGGAAAAGTATAGGGACAAGGGAAGCAATTTTAGGCCTCAGATTAATAGTAGAAGGAAGATTAAAGAAAAACAAACCAACATACTTGGCGTTTATAGACCTAGAAAAGGCTTTCGATAACGTAGATTGGAATAAAATGTTCAGCATTTTAAAAAAATTAGGGTTCAAATACAGAGATAGAAGAACAATTGCTAACATGTACAGGAACCAAACAGCAACAATAACAATTGAAGAACATAAGAAAGAAGCCCTAATAAGAAAGGGAGTCCGACAAGGATGTTCCCTATCTCCGTTACTTTTTAATCTTTACATGGAACTAGCAGTTAATGATGTTAAAGAACAATTTAGATTCGGAGTAACAGTACAAGGTGAAAAGATAAAGATGCTACGATTTGCTGATGATATAGTAATTCTAGCCGAGAGTAAAAAGGATTTAGAAGAAACAATGAACGGCATAGATGAAGTCCTACGCAAGAACTATCGCATGAAAATAAACAAGAACAAAACAAAAGTAATGAAATGTAGTAGAAATAACAAAGATGGACCACTGAATGTGAAAATAGGAGGAGAAAAGATTATGGAGGTAGAAGAATTTTGTTATTTGGGAAGTAGAATTACTAAAGATGGACGAAGCAGGAGCTATATAAAATGCCGAATAGCACAAGCTAAACGAGCCTTCAGTAAGAAATATAATTTGTTTACATCAAAAATTAATTTAAATGTCAGGAAAAGATTTTTGAAAGTGTATGTTTGGAGTGTCGCTTTATATGGAAGTGAAACTTGGACAATCGGAGTATCTGAGAAGAAAAGATTAGAAGCTTTTGAAATGTGGTGCTATAGGAGAATGTTAAAAATCAGATGGGTGGATAAAGTGACAAATGAAGAGGTATTGCGGCAAATAGATGAAGAAAGAAGCATTTGGAAGAATATAGTTAAAAGAAGAGACAGACTTATAGGCCACATACTAAGGCATCCTGGAATAGTCGCTTTAATATTGGAAGGACAGGTAGAAGGGAAAAATTGTGTAGGCAGGCCACGTTTGGAGTATGTAAAACAAATTGTTAGGGATGTAGGATGTAGAGGGTATACTGAAATGAAACGACTAGCACTGGATAGGGAATCTTGGAGAGCTGCATCAAACCAGTCAAATGACTGAAGACAAAAAAAAAAAAAAAAAAAAACGCTTGAATATCAAACGGATTTTCTGGGCATACATTAGTACGCTTCTCTTACACGATTTAAAGTTTCTACATTTAAAGCGATACGTTCCTGCCGAAGACCGGGACACGAACTGAATTATTCATCCAATTTCATTACTATTGTAAATAGGTTGAAACCTCAAGAATTTTATTTTATACCGCATCACAACAGCAGTGGTTTTCACGGACTCTAATAAATACAGAATGTCTTCATATATTGATTAAAAGACATTTATACTACTATAATCGCTTAACGAAAAACATACTACGGGCACGCTGTTCCCTTAACAGTAACATCAAGAGTTCACTTTCATTTTAATTGTAATTTAATTTTGTGTTTTATTTTTCTGTATAATTCGAGAACGGTAACAATTCTACAGATTTTAAAATAATCCAGGATCTATACCCAGTGTTTATTTTGTATGTAATAAAAACTCGCATTCAAAATTCGAAACATTTTTGACACAAAAACTTTTTTTCAGATTTTATTTGTCTTAATTTTTATTACCAAAATTAAATTAAACTAAAATAGATCCCGAATAATAAAAACAATATTATAAAAATGAAAAAACACGATTGACAATAGATTTTAAAAAAAAAGTTAAAAACTACAATAAATGGAACTAAAAAAAGAAAAGGTATGGAAACAAAGGATCAAACATCGTTATGCAATATTTAATTAAACAAAATAATGGGTGACCAATCAACTTTCAGACAGTTTATGTTTATTTAAATATATTTTTGATATTGTAAAAATAGCAGTCATCCAATGAAAACCAGAAAAGGAAAAATGAATATTTAAGAAAGAAAAAATGGAAGAAATATTTGGAAGAATATCGATAGAAAATGTTGTCCTTCAACGAAAATATTTAAATATAGTCGGAGGGCTGTTTAATATAAAATAATTACTCTTTAGAGCTCTTTAATATAGGACAATTCAGAGCCCACAGACTGCTTTTAAATATTTTGGTTGAAGGACAAAATTTTCTTATCGATGTAAGACCGGGTGAGAACTTAATCATTCGACAAATTTAAATGCCTGTTATTTATACAACATGAAAAATATATTTAAACAAATTAAAACTTTCTGAAAGTTGATTGGTCATCTATTATTTTATTTAATTAAATATTACATAACGATGTTTAGTACTTTATATACTTTTTTTTTAGTTCAATTTATTGTCGTTTTTTAATTTTTATAATTTTTTTTATTTATTACTTTTTAGTGATCATCTAGAAAAATTCACGATTCGGAAACGTATGGATTAATGTATTTAAAATACTGAGCTAAATAATCAAACTGTAAACATTTCAATTTATTTAATTGACGTATACCAATCTAATTACAGTTTACAAGGAACTCAACCGATTTAGTTTCTCGAGAGACTTTTTATCGTGCGGATCGTTCAGAAATTTTCTGGGATCCAAACAAAAAATGGCTAAACTCTCCAATTGTCTCACGCGACTTAGTGCTACGTAGTCCTGGCCCTTGGCAAAGATGTGAGTGCTACCGACACAGCTGTATCTAGGATAGTCCCTTATAGTTTACTCAAAGTTTTAGTCCATCACAATATTAGCAGCAAAATACACCGTTCCACTTTGCCCAGTTCCCCAAACGCATTAAATTCGACAATAGCGGGCTCGAGCCTCAATCCGATGCCGACAGCTTTACCTCTAATCGTACTGTTATCAAACTCTACAAATATCGTTTGTGGGAGCTTTCCCGACTCAAGCTACTCTCGGCCTAGCGCAGACCACTCGATTTTTCTGAATGTATCAGTTAATTTTTGTTCTGGTTTAGTTCCATCGTGATTTTGTACAATATTAGTAAATACTTTGAGAATCTGAAGACTGGTTGCAAAAATATAACATTTCCGAATAACCATGATCTGTTAGATCGATAGTGTATCTGATGCATGCAAACGTTAGTCTTCAACCTACTAATAAATACCCCGTTTGAATTTTGTTAATCGGAGGATTGTCCGCAGAGATATTATAACAGCACCCCATTGGACCTACTATAACAGCGCTCCAAGGGCACCCCGTTTGTTACCAATTGATGGTGATGATTGGTCTAGCCTAGCACGAGGTGTTCGCATCACATCACTCTAGCCTCACACGCAGTTCCCATGGAAAGCCCATTATTATTAAACAGATTTTTTTTAGATTTAATATTTTTTTAATTTTATTTAACGTAAATTTAATTCTATTATTTTTGTAATATTATTCATTCGATTGATTTGAATCAATCAATTCAAACCCAGTTAACACAGTGATAGAGGCTCACAGTTCGCAGTTAATTAATTAAATTCATTAAAGTTTGTACTTCAATCGGCAAATCTCCACTACCACATAATTATTTATTTATATATATATATATACACACACACACACACACACACACACACACACACACACACACACTTATATAGCCTATGAACCTCCCGGTAACATAAAGATTCCAACGCGGGCTCATACATATAAATCGGTTCGGCAGTGGAGCTGCAACGGTGGAACTAACATACATACATACATCCTAAATGCATTACACTCCTTTTTGGGCAGTTGTGTAAAAACAAATAAAAACTGTTTTTTGAAAGAAGGCGAGGAATATACTTTTATTTGGGAATTTCAAAAAAGTTTGTATGAAATTTGTTATTAATTTTGTTTAATTTTCATTGTTTACAATTTTTCTCTAAAATGTATTTCAACGAGGTAAACAAAATAAAAACCCATTTACATCTTAGAGGAAGACTGCTAGTTCTGTAGTCTAAATACGTAAATTAAAAGATTAGAAGGCAAACTTTTTATCTTTTAATTAATACTTTATAAATAAAAAAACTTACTTAATATTCTCTTCTATGATTAAATTTTATTGGGGGGGGTCTTGCTGTTATCATGAATTAAATTATAAAACTATTATTTACACAATTTTAAAACAGTCCACTGAGCCTATTTGCATTTACCACTATACCTACAATAATTTAAAAGGTTAGGTTATTGCCTTTTTATTTTTTAATTAAATGAAAGCGACTTTTTTTATGTAACCATTTTATCTTGTTTATTTGTTTTATATGTTTTATCTTGTAACACGTTTTTTATAAAAACATATTGCAATGGTAGTATATTAAAATAATTAATCCTTAAAAAAAAAATTATATATAATTAAACATTTAAATCGTGTGTTTTATGTGATATTTTTTAACCAATTTAAAAAAAAGGAAAAACGTTTGTATTTTTTATGTTAAAAAAAGAGAAGGTCCCCTATTTTTTACCGACTAATCGAAGAAAAGTACATTACTTTCGGTCGTACGGTAGACTGGGAAATAAAATTGAATTTTCTTGACGTTTTGAAGTATGAGGAGCATTCACTACCAAATACTATTCACCTAAATTCGGGTTTCCTTTTACATATTTAGGCCTATGTAAAAAATTTGTGGCTCGAAAATTTCCAAACCTACTCGATAAATTTCATTGAAATTTATATATGTAATAGTAGTGTAACTGTAGTTGTGCCTGTGAAAATTTGAAGAAGATTGGTTGAGTCGTTCCAGAGTTATGCTCAATTTAACGTCGACAACAGAAAAATACAAAGTCAACATAACCTCAAATTTGAGGTTATGTTGACTGTATTTGTGTATTTTTCATACGTGCTTATGCAGCAAGTTACAGTAGAGAGTGAAAAGAATAATTATACAAAAATATTATTCAACATAAAACAACAAAAAATCGGTCTTGTAGCGCAGATGTGTGTAAGATTTCTTTTTTTATGTATAATCTAGTTTAATTGTTTATCAAGCAGTCATCCGCATTGACTGTACTGATGATTTGAAAAAATGTTTCATTTTTTAGGTTATCATTCCTTAGTATTACGTTTATTGTTATAAAGTAACAATATATACTCTTTTGTTCAGATATTAAAAATAGCTTTACATTAAAATTCAATTTGTACAAAAATTACATATTTCCTAAATTTTAGTCATCGTTTGCTCACGCTCAACGAGTTAAATTATTTATTAACTTTTTCTGTGCGTTTTTTCGCTACCTATTGAAGAAACCTACTTATTGTAAAGAAAGCTACCTATTGTAATGGATACCATGATTCAACTTCCGGAAAATTTCGACATATCTTCGCGTTTCATATCCCCCAGACCCAAAACCAATATCACTTGGTTTTTCCCCCAAAACCAAGTGAAATATATCTATATTTCACTTTCATGTGGACACGATAACTGCCGTAATTTTGCGTCAGTCACTTTCAAATTGATACATAAAATATAACCACCCAAAATCTCGGTCGAGTTTGTTAATGGAAAATATCGGATGATCATGGGGGTGGAAATGGGGGAACGTTTTCGAAAAAAACAATATCGCTACAAATTTCTTATTAAGTAAATTAACGAATTCGTTTAAAGTTCCTACAATTCTTTGGATAAGGGCTTAAAACCTATCTAAGTAAAGGTTTTTGACATCACCAACCATTAGTCCAGGGGGTGGAAAAAATGGGGTTTTGAAGACAAAAAATCATATCTCCCTTGATAGGAACAGTATCGAATCAGTTTAAAGTGATCGTTAGTTCTCTAAATATTACCTAAAACTTTTGTCTAAAACAGTTTTTGATATGACCAACCCTTACGGCAAAGGCTGACCGAAATATTGCTGGAATTGTAAGAAGATGGGGCTTGTCGTATCCTAAACATGTGAAACTTTTTTCACATGAACCCTTGTTGTATTGAGTAAATTTGAAGTTTTTCTTAATTTTAAGGTGTGAAAATCTTTTTTATCCCCTTCTTAGCACCGGTCTTTCACCTTCCTAAAATCTACCTCTACCTTCCGAAAGTGATTTTTTTTTTTATGACATAAGACTTCTGTTCAAGGGGTTTTAGCGGATTTCAAAAGAATTTGGAAATCGCTACTGCGGCCTGTCGTATTTATATGCATATGTATGTATGTATGTATGTATGTATAAGAGTCTTACATCCGCTCTACCGGACGCAAATCTTAACCGATTTTGATGAAATTAGTAGGTGATTTAGACCTACTAGGAATAGAGCTCTATTGATTTTCAAGGAGTTGGATTGACAGGAACCGGAGCTAATATCAAAAAATGGGATTTTTGGGTACATTTTCAGTTTTTTCGTTCTGCAGGGTGCAATTTTTAACTGTTTTTTATGAAACTTGGTAGGAGATAATGTAAACTTTGTAAAAATGCAGCCCAATTGATTTTTCAAGGAAATCAGTTTACAGGCACTGGAGTTAGAAGAAAAACACTGGGTGTTTTTAGGTACGATTTTCAAGATTAACTAAACCGGAAACCACTCTTCTGACGCACTTACTACGACAGATTTTTTTCATATGGGGAGCGTTTTTGTAACCCTATTCTATATTTAACATTTTTTTAAACTAAAAAAAAGATTAAATATTAAAAAAGTCATAAAACCAATTTATAAAAAATATTAAAAACAATAAAAAAAATTTTCACTATCGTGAACTCCGTAGAGGAAGATACCCGCTTAGTTCTGATTCCGGTTGTTACACCACCCCCTCCGTTCCTAGCCCTGATAGGCTTTTCCGGAGGTCATCTTTTACACCCTTTAAACTTGATAACGCAATACAATCATCTGTTTGGCCTCTTGTCAGGATGGCATCGATGCAAATTCCTCGGCAGACATATTCATCAGTATATTAATAAAACTTACTATGCCTTCGCATGGCCTCTTCCAACCACGACCACCTATCGTAACTTACAACTATCAACTATCAAATTAACCGATACGCGGAAGCACGATCCCCGCGCCTTTCTCTAACACTAAAGGTTTCACTGATAAACTCTTTCTATATCTAACTTCAGCTGGTCTATGCACTCGTATCATTATTTTTTTTAAACACCAAAAATATTATCCTCATACCAACAAAACAAAGTATTGATCGCAACAACGGCAATTTTGTCCTATAATTCAATTTACTCAAAGTCCTCTTGAATTACTTAAAAATCAAGAAACAGATTCACAAATTTAACAAGCCTCTAATGAAAATATACCCTTTTTCTCTCTGCTTTAGTTCGCTTTCAGGAGCGAGAAAATAATTTTTTCACTATCCGTTATACTTTGACTTCAAGTCAGTACCAAATTTATAGGAGATTATTTATATTTGCTTTAAATTCTATGTAAACCTCTAAATGCTTTGAACAATAATTGAAAACTGTTATTCTATAATTTATTTTTAGTATTTTTTTTAACTCAAGTGAGAAGTTCCTACAATTAAAATTATTTAATTTTTATTTTTGTTTTTGAATGGGAGCAAAGCAATTCCTTTGCAATCTGATGACTTTTCCATTTTACACATGAACTTAATCTTAAAAGCGAAATTACCCAAAATTCCAAGTTTCATATTAATAATTTAACAAAAAAAAGTAATAGAAATAAAATAAAGAAATTAAGATAATAAAACAAAAATAGTTAATTACTGAAGAAAGGTATTCCAACAATTAAAAGCGAAATTAACCTGAAATTCCAACTTTCAAATTAAATAATTAAGAATTCATCCTCGTTTTTTATTAAGCGAGAAGTTCCTATAATTAACTTTTTTTTATTTATTAATTTTCTTAGCCATTCAATTTTGTTATTAATGGTTTAACAACAAATAAATAAAGCATTTTTTCCTAAAATTAATAATTACATTAATAAATTTCTATACTTCGAGATATGAGCTTTGTTTTCAACGAAAAGTTTTAACCTTTTTTTATTAAAAAAAAAAACTTGAAATCTTAATAAGTTTTCATAAAAAGCATTCATAAGCTTTATTAAACATACTGATGATAACGGACAGTTATTATTCTCATTCATTAACTAATCACACAGCTTTAATTTGACAGTATAAGATGCACATTACATAAACAATCTCTACCAATAACGAACCTGCTTTATGAAATTCAATTCTTTAATTTATGATAATTAATTTATACTTCCATCAACAAACTTTTCTCTTTTTTTTAACTTATTATTATTTAATTTCTTTTTTTTAATTATAATTCAATAATTAACAGTTAAAAGCACTTTTTTTAAATTTAATTACAAAAATCAATTTTAATACTTAAAAATCTCTTAAAAAGTATTTTTACTATTTTACAAAAGTCTTTGATAATTTTATTTTTGACGAAAATATGATATAAAAGTTAGTGGCCTTTTTTTGCTGTCTAAGGTCATCTTATGCATCAATTTATCAGATAATTAACGTATTTGGTTAATCACAATTATGCGTATTTAGTTATTTTGCAAGATATTTACTTATTATTATAATTTTTTTTTAACTTAAATATTTAAGTTTTAAATATTTAAAACTGATGACTCTCCCATTTTTACACAAGACCTTAAAACCAAAATTACAAAAAAGTTCCAACTTTTATATAAATGTAATATAAAAATGTAATGGAATAAAAAAATAAACTAAATAATTAAACGAACCTTGAAAGCGAAATTAGCGAAAGTATCAAATTTAAGATAAAAATTAAATTTTAAAAATAAATTAAGTTTGATAACTAGCTTCTTAAATTATAGAATATGTTAAGAGAAGATTATTTTTTAGCAATATTTTAGACTTTTAGTTTCTAATGCTCTTTTGTGCATTATGCTTAACTTATAGATAATGCTTTTTCTTATAGATAACGTCATCGTAAATGCTATCCATATTGAATTGATTTTTGGCTATCTTTAATAATTTGGTACATATATTTGATTTCAATTACATTTTCTTGTTTAATATACTGATTTCAATGATTTTATTAAATTCAAAAATTGGGTTTTCGTTTTGTTCCTATACCAAGAATATGTTATTCATTAAAAAAAACTTTTGTAAATTTTTAAACAATCGTATTATAGAAAAATAGTAATAATCGTTTGTTCTTTTAAAACTGAACTTTTGAAATCCCTAACGAATAAAAACAGATTACTACTAACCATTTATTTAGCGCTGACTTGAAAATTAAAAAAAATAAAAAAATAAAATAAGAATTGAAAAGGTTTTTTTTTTAATTCGTATTTTTTATTAGTTATATTTTTTACTATTAATATTTTTCTATTTAAAATATAGATAAAATAAGGTTTAAAAGCTGTAATTCAAGTTATGAAATTTAAAAAAAAATTTTAAGAAAAAACGTTTGGGTAAGTGAAAGTAAAAAATTAGCGTTTGATAAAAGTTTGATGTAAAGAAATAACGGTAACTGCTACCGAATGTCATCTAATCTGAAATGGGGGAATCATTTTTTTATTACAATTTGTCCAACTACTTTTTAAAACTTTTGTTTAAAAACACCTTGAGTACCAGAACAATATAAGAGTACGTATTATTAATACTATTAGGATATAGTAATAAAATACTAGACAATGATTATACAACGATTACAACAAATAAATAAAGACTATGGTATTATAAATCGGCTAATTTTTTTTAAACACCTTCCACTATTTTTTTGGAAAAATAACTACGGTACTCAAAGACTGTTTTAGATTGTAGTAAGCAATCCGATGATCTTGGGAACTGAGTTGGAAGGTAGTCGTGATGAACGAGAAAGTATCATTTAAAAAACTAAATTTATAATTTTTATACTTATTTTTTTGTTTTTCAAAATATGTTTTTATTGTTCAAATAAGACATTATAAATAGGGTTACACATAAAGACAGTTTTCAATATCAAGCTGTGAGGATCTCGTAAAGGATTTTAGATCATAGCTTCTTTATAACATTTAATGTATACTGTCCGGTATTAAAAGTAAATCACCGGTATGTCTCTATATAACCACCACGGTAAACTTTTGTTGAAAGACAATAAATTGTTATTATCGCCTCACATGAAACATTCATTCTGCTCATTTCAGGCTTCACATTTTCTTTATTATATACTTTCAATAGAAATATAATTATTTTATTTATTTACTCGTATTAATTTAAATTATTGTTGCTTTTACATTAGTTATCAAAATATTTTAAAGAATTAAGCCAAATTTAAAATAAAAAAAATTACGCCATACGTGAATCAGGGTAAATCAGAATTAAGAATATAAATTTTAAATGGTCAAAATAAAAATAAAAATATATATATAATTAAATTAATTTTTTTTTTAACCTCCGGGTCCACCGTTAGGCATGCTTCAGAGGATGAGATGAATGATTTTTAGCGTGTGTGAAAATGCCATGCCTGACCGGGATTCGAATCCAGGACCTCCGGATGAAAGGCCGAGACGCTACCACTCGCGCCACGGAGGCCAGCTTTGAAGCACAGTTAGGAAATAGGGAACTAACATCCCCCTTTGTGCATGTCTCCGTGGCGCGAGTGGTAGCGTCTCGGCCTTTAATCCGGAGGTCCCGGGTTCGAATCCCGGTCAGGCATGGCATTTTTCACACATGCTACAAATAATTTATTTCATCCTCTGAAGCAATATCTAACGGTGGTCTCAGAGGTTAAACAAGAAAAAAAATCCCTTTATCTCTTGCGTGGGGAGAGGAATTGCTCTAAGACCCGGGTATACAGAATTAAAACATTTGCTCTAAAAAAAAAAATTATGGAAATCGGTGGTATGCTAATGTGTAAAGCTTGAATTGTCTGCAATATCAATTTCAAAAAAAAAAAATTGGGAAATAAATTGGAGACTTAAGCCGACTAAAAGTTAGAGCCCCTCCCTATACGACAAGAAAATTAAAAAAACCTTTAAAACTTAAAATTTTCAATGGTTTCCCATTTTATTATCTTCAATTTTATTAATTTATTTTATATTTTAGTAGTAAATTATTACTGAACACTAAAACATTCAAATAATTTGTTTTGAAAGGATATCTCCTGCTTTCCCCCCATATTTCTACTTGCTCCCGAGTAATATTTAGTTTTTAATTTTTTTTTAAATGTATTCTTATCAAAAGAATAAATGATTGAAATGGATTTTCCAAAACGTATTATGTGTTTTTATAAGATTACTACAGAAACTAGTTGGCAATAATCTTCTTTTTTTTAATCTTACTAAGACGAAAACTTTTAAGCTTGGAACAACAAAAAAAAAAAAAATCATACAAATTTTTTTTAAATTTTGAACATCATTCCAACAGTTGAGATTTAAGAAACAGTTAAATTCTATTGACAGAAAAAAGACAGCCTGATTATATTTTTAAAATTATGTTTTTGAATAGTGGACAAAAACCTTACTACATTAAAAACCACTAAAATTGTTTTCACCAAAAATACTTTTTCTTAAAAACAATCTTGACAACAAAAAATAAAAGTAAATAAATCGAGGTAAACATAATGTATAACATTTTATAAAGTAAAATAAAATAGCTGATATAATAAACAATTATTAAACAAAAATAGGTGACACTGAAAATTTCGCCTCCCCTCTCTTGAACTTTCCCCTCTGTTATTTCACTTTACACCTACAAAGAAATCCTTGAAGTAGGCTAGTGGGTCATTTAAAAGATCCAATAGCGTCAATTACGTTTAATTATTTTATTAATTTATATGTAATTTGTAACATAAAAAAATTATAAAATATACGTATTTCTTATAAAAAATTACCTGTTTCTTATTAAATAAAAACACACTAGTCGAATAAAAAAAAAGACACAGTTAAGACGAATAAAAAAAAACAGACGCGCACTACGTTTAAACTAACGCGAGAGAATGTCTATAAGGAACTACAACAAACAGTCAACTCTCTTTACGATCTAATCTCCGTCCTATAGTCATATAGTTTCAACCTTTTTACCAGACATAGGCAAAGCAAGTAACAAGTTAGTGACGTCACGCATAAACCAAGGCGTAACGTGTATGCCTCTTTGCCCACACATGAAACACAACACGCGCGCGCGCACGCTAACATACATATATACATAGTGTTTGTTACAATACATATAATATCACGGATAATATTACGTGATTTTTGCTGACTTGTATAATAAAATATTAAATATTTTTAATATATAATTGCAATTTTATTATTAGTACATTGTAGTTAATTGCAAGTTTTATTGTAGTTTTAATATTTTTATTATTAAAGTATTGTTATGTATTTTTTTACACCTACTTCAAAAGAAATTGGTTTTCAGTACAACCAAAATCTTTTTTTTTAATCATATGCAGATTCTGTAATATTTAAATTCAAGCGTACCCCAATGAACCAATAATTTTAGTCCAGATAACAGTGGAAATTTTTTTAAAAGAAAGATTACATGATTGCATATACGATTTAAAAATATTTTTGGTTGTTTGCCGTTATTATTTCTTAACTTTTAGATATGTCCTGAAGTTACATTCCAAACATCTTCATACAAAATTTCAAAAATTTAATTGTAAAATTTAATATAAAATAATAATATAAATATTATGTTTTCCTGCAATAGTAAATTTATCTTACAATCTATAACATAGTTCCTTTACATCAATCACGTTTTACATTTCTTTTCTTATTTGCATAAAGACACTAGTTTTTGTCAGTTTTGTTTTGTTTTTTTTTTTTGTTTAAAAAATTCAGACTTTTTTCATGTGAGCAGCGTTGTTGTCTTCTTATATTTATAAAAATGAAAATAAAATAATCTTTAACATATATATATACTAGTATCCTCGTCGCGGCTTCGCCCGCACTATATGTTTACTTGTATTTCCCGTCGGGGTCAATTTTTTTGTTTTTTAGTCAAGTAACCGGAGACAGGTGCAGCCAGTCGCATCGCACATACAGTAACAGAAGCAGTAGTTGTCTTGGTTGAGCCGCCGCGCCGTAAACCGTCCTACCCCTTAAAAATTCGAAATTAAAAATATTAAAAAAAACCGAAAATTATTTTTAGGTATTTATCTAAAAATTATTTACAATCCCAAATCTTTTTGAATATCTTGTTTATTATAGTCGGAAATGGGGAAAAAATTTGCAATCATTATTAAACATGTTTTTGTTTCTTCAACACTTGTAAGGTCGAATTTCGAATAATCTACAAATTGATTTTTAGATATTCACAAAAAGATTACACACGCCAAAAATCAAGTTGATATTTTCATTTGCTACCGAGAAATTTAAAAAAATTAAATTAAATTATTTTAAAATAAAATAAAAATGGGTTAAAAACTCCTTTTTAATCCATTAAACTCGGCATTTCAAAAAAAAGTTCTTTCTTATTTCACTTGTACCGTAAGAAGAATGTGTACAAAAATACAAATTTTCATCCGTTTATCTTCAATAGTTTTTAATGGGCTTGTTTATATATATATACGTATATACTATACTTTTTTCTGTATAATATATATATATATATATATATTGGGAAATGAGAAGTACAGTAAGGGAATGACAGAAAAAATGACAGAACCGTGAAACACAGAAAATTGAATCATAGTAACTTTGCGGGATCCAACAAGATCCAATCGCAAATAATAATAAATGTATACATAATAATGTATATATGGTATTCCTTATATGCACAGAAAAACCTTGGGATTAGATTTTCCATATCACAATAAGAAAGAAATTTCGATAATTATATGTCCGGAAATGCTTCGTATTCTGTTTGCATGCCATATTATGATTTTTCAATTTCTTGAACATGGTTGCGCTGGTATATTTTAATAAAATTATTAAAAGTTGTTACTAAGTGATATATCCACCTTACCAGCAAATAAATGTTAAGTCTTCGAGATCTTTGAGTTTTTTCAAACCATCAGAAGTTAAAATAACCAAGTCAAAAGTTAAAATACGTATACAGTCATAACTGTTTGCATGTTAACAAAATTTTATAGTAGTTATAATTTTATTAATTTTCAACTTTAACAATGTTCAAGAAATTTATTATCACACATAACTAGGCAAAAATGGTTTACTTACAAATATTATAATTTAAAGTTGAAAATGAATAAAATTGTAGCTAGTATAAAATGTATACTGTAATAAAACTGTAAACTGTAAAACAGCATATTGTAAACGTATCCAAATAGTCATAACTGTATACGTTTTTAACTTTTGACTTAATTATAATATTTTAACTCCTGACGATGGTTTGAAAAAATGAAAGATCTCGAGGACTTAACAATTATTGGCTGGTAAGGTGGTTATATAATTTATTAATTATTTTATAAATTCATATCTTAAGAATGGATTAATTTATTTTAGTAAAATTCGGTGTACACGTTTAAATAGAAATTCTCAATAAAAAAATAAACAATAATAATAAATAAATATGGAAAGTTTTATAAAATAAAATTCAACTCTATTTTGCTACATTTCATTTACTAACCATGAAAATATGATCCAATTTTCAGTTACAGAACATGATGTAATTAGTGATTCAAAATATTATTTACTACGCGAAAAAAAAATGCGATACGCTAACTATTTAAACTTTATTACCAACTCACTAATACTAGTGAGGAGATACCTAAATAAAGTTACGCCTAAAAGGATTCTCAAAAAAAAAATTAAATTAAAAATTAAAAAAATTAAAATTATAAAGGAATTCAAAAAAATTCTTCCTCAGTTCTGCCCAAGAAGATCGATTTTTCGTTTCCGATCCCATATTATTTCGCTGTCAAAATCTCACTAATTTTCATAGTACATAAGTTCGATTAACAAACAGAACCTACATACGAGCATCAGATTTCAACTCACTCACCACTTTGACTCAAAGTGGTGAGTCAAATTGGTCTCATCCCAAAATGAGACTATATTGTCTGTTGTCGACCTTCAATTGAGCATAACTCAGGAACGGCTCAACCAATCTTCATCAATTTTTTTCATTTACAATTTCAGATACACTACTGTGGCATATAAAAATTTCATTGAAATTTATCCAGTAGTTTTGGAGAGTTTTGAATCACAAAATTTTATACATAGGCCTATATATATATATAGGCCTATGTATAAAATTTATGTATATATATATATATATATAAGCCTATATAATATATATAGGCCTATGTATATATATATAAGGAAACCCGAATTTAAGTGAATAAGTGAATATTATTTTCGTTCTCCTTATACCTCAAAACGTAAAGAAAATTCATTTTCATTCCTCCCCCAATCCCACCTCCCACCTCCCACCATGTGACCGAAAGTAATACCGTACTTGACTTCGAAAAAATTAAAAGTGATAAATTTTTTTGAATACACAGTTTGGATGAACAATTTTAGCTTCATCGCTGTAAAACTATTCTATATAATCAAAACATCCAGACTAAATCCTTTTAAAGGTTTACTTAATTCGATTATTTCCTTCAATTTCAGCATTTATATTAAAATTAACTAGTCAAAGTTACGAGATTTTTTTCAGGATTTGTCGGTCTAAGAATCAATTACCCGGTTGAGTTTACAGTTTATTCTAAGATACTGTAAATATCCTTTACAGCTAACTCTATCGATCGTTTTTAAACTAGATTTAAAAAAAAATCTGTGTCCGCTACACAATAATTGTACTTTCAAACGCATAATTTATCCTCACAATGATACGACCTTATCTGTAATTATTATAAAACATTTTTTCCCCTGTCCTTTAAAAATCAAAACTGTAATCGGTCCAGGTTTTTATTATATTATTATTCATAAGATTAAACATCTCGATTTCTTCTATATCCCGAAATTTTACAACTACTTACAATATTAAAAAAAGAAAAATTCTGGCTACGTTGATATTCCCGGAAAAGTCTCTTAACACAAAAAATTGCATTTTAAGATAATGATGTCATTTTTTATGCTTTACTTTCTCTCTTTTAGTAAAAAAATCCCCATGGTAAAAATTAATTTTATTTAAATAAAGTTAGAAATGTATTTAAATTACAGTCCAAAAAGAGAATTTGCCTTTATCCCAAATAAGTATTTAAAAATATGTGAGAGAGAGTTGTGTCCCGCACCGCTAAAATTCAGTATTTATTCTAAGGGATTGTTCAGAAAAGCACTGCATAGATCAAAAACGTCTCGTAAACAGTGTGACCAGTAATAACCGATGACTGCATCTTTTTAAAAAATACTGGTAAGATCTACAAATATTGACCTATCAACATCAGCCATAGAATATGGTTTAGAACTAAAGAAAATATTTCTTACCTCGGATGTTGTCTAAATTCAGATATGTATCACATAAAGGAATTTAAATTCAGAATAGAAAAAGCATGAAATTAGTTTAATCGTTGAAAATGTTTACTGAGTATCTTGCCTCTGAGTATTTAATTTCTTCAGTGTAACGTATTTTTAGTACCGTATTACGGTATAGAAGCTTGAACCTTGTTTGAAAATACCATTTATCGTATAGAAGCATTCGAGTGAAGGTTGCATTATCTTTACTTTGAGTGTTGTTACAAAATAAGAGTGAGGGTAAACGAGGATCTGCTCCAAGATACATATTAGTTAAAGAACTTAAAGGAATGGACCGGTCCGTCATCGATTTCTTTATTTAGAACTGCCACAAATAGTATTAAAACGGCCAGGATTAATCCTTAAGATCAACTGAAGATAACATTATTTTAAAACGGTACACGTCTTTATAATAACACGTAACTTTATTATTTTTAACACACTACAACAAATAATTTATGTATTCGGAAAGATTAAGAAGCTTGTATTTACAAAATAAGCACTTCAGCTCCAGGTAATAAAGCCAGCAGATAGAACAACAATTTTTGAATATTTCATAAGCAGCAGCACCAGTTTTACTAAACTACATAAATACCATGCTTGAAGTAGCTGCAAAATAGAAATTTTATTAGATATTGTTACAATTCATAATTCTGGATAATTTTTTATTAAGCACATTCCGGGGACGGATGAATCCATTAGGAACTCTGTGTCTGTTTCCCAGTGCTCTTTAAATTATGAAGGTAAAAAAAATTTTGTTGCAAATATAATTAAACTGATAAACGCGAAAATTTTGGGAGATAAAAGCTATCATCTGGGTGGAGTTTTTTGTCACTTACTGTGGTTCCTCTGAAGATAGATTATCTTTCTCAACAACTACTCCATTTCCTAATCGTCATCCTCTTTTCTCCATTTACAGTTCTGTATCTTCGTAAATGAACCTAGTATACGGATCAGGATTTAGAATTTAGTTCAAAACCTGTAAATGTCAAGACATCCAGTCTTCCCGTATTAGGAATGCACCCTTTTTGTGATTTGGTGAGGGAATGAACCCGGGAATTATGTTTTCTATCCAATGAATGCGTAATAAGCCTAATGTCTGAAGCACTTAATTAATCTTTCTAATCCGTCTTAGAACACAAATGCCGAAAAAAAATCTGTAAATTTCTTCACGTTCATGACGGGAAAATCTAGGCAAAATCTACAGAAGGTGAACTGAAAATAAGGGATTAAAGTTAAGAGTAATTGGTTGATCACGATAAAGGGACATGTTCTATCATGTAAAACAAACAAATTTATCCAAAAAACTGATTCAAAAGCTGTCCAGAGAATGATAGTATATTCTGCATACATTCCACACTAGTGCCTAAGAAGTAAACAGTACGTTATTTGTAAACGATTTTGTATCGATCAGCTCAATTATAAACTAAAAAAAAATTAGTTTTCCTTCATACATTAAGAATTACCAAAAACCAGGATCAGGCTTCCTTACGGAAACCTTTGTTAATCCAAAAAATTAAGGCCCTTCGGCTTCATTTCAAATAAATATCCTTTATTTGTACTTGAGAAAAACTTTTTATCACTGTTCTAGTTAATGAAAAACTTTTGTTAATAACCCTATTTCTCATTACATAAAATTTTGTAATAAATTTATTTATTACATAAATTATACTACGTTCCGAATTAGCTTACAATCAAGACAAGAACTAATCAATTTTTTCAAAAAAATTTCAAATCTTAACCTTAAAAATTAAAAAGATGGATATTTTTTAAAAGAAACATTGTTTTAGAAATAAATTTTGATTAAAAGAAATCTATAATTTAAATTCTGTATATTTTTCCCTAGAAAATACTGCTTTTGAAAACTAAAAATTAAACTTTGTATCACACGGATTTTGATTATGTCGATATTGTTTTGATAATGATACTTCACACCAAAAGACAATTTTGATCACTTCAACATAAAATGAATCATCAAACGTCGAATGAATCATCAAAATTTCATCTGAAAATTCCTCTTCACTGCTTTGTTGTGACAAACGGGGTATAAAATTTAAAACATCATCTCCATCTTAATTTGTACGCAATCAGTAAACGCAAATCGATATTTTTAAACGTTATAGCGTAGGCTGTCAACAATTAACGTATTCATACATATCGTCATTTAATCAAAATCTTTTATCTGCCTTTTACATTAAAATTAAATCTTTCTTCAAGATAATCTTTTTAGAAAACATTCTAATTTTAAATGAATGTAATATATGACTGAAAGTAATTTTAAATGTAATTTGATAAACAAATATAAACTGGGTTAGAGAAAAATAGCTCATTTATTAAACCATATAATTGTTTGGCACCACCAATAAAATGTGAACGATAAAACTAGGAAACGCCTACATAAATAAGTACAAGAGAATATTTGTAATATACGCTTTTTAAGTTGATCTCACTTGGCGCTGTTCCTTAATAAAAGTTTCATTGTGTACTTTATAAAATTGTTGTATTTGAAGTTGTTTTATAAATATTCTGTTTTAAATAACTTGTTTGTTTTGATGGATATTGATTTAAATAAAATCTTCTACATTCTGTAATATTATAAGCTTATTACGTAAAATATACAAAGTTACAGTCACTATTCGAACGGGTTACAACACATTACGGAAATTAGAAACCAAACTGATTATTTAATAGACATTACGGTAATTTAAGTCTTGATCATTCTCAAACGAGATAACAAGATGACATCCAATATAGATACGCGAAAATCTAATTGTTAATTACCCACAACAGATCGATTCAAAAAGAATTGTAATAAAGTTTTGTTCAACAATAGATGACAATAATTTTTAAAAAAAGCAGATGTAATTATAATCGGATCAACCTTATTCTATGTATTTTTATATACGTCGATTCCCATAAATTGTAATAGGCGATTTAACATTGTTAAAAAATCAAAACCTAAAATTACATGGCTATTCTCAAGAATAACATGCATCTTATTCCAGGCAGGCATACAAGGGAATGACGTGGTTCCTTTTCACGACTTAAATGTACCGTTATATATAAACAGAAATGTTCAATCTCTCGTGAATTCCTTCACTCTACTTCTAATTATAAATAAACATCATTTATATCTAAGAGAAATCAACTTTTCCACTTGAAACTCTTATACTTAAAATGCACCACAGCTTTACGAAAAACTTGGATGGGTAGTGCAAAGCAAAAGATTATTGTATTCTTTTTTGTTGTGAAACAATGCGTTTTATAAATTATTTCACTCAGCCGTGTAATATTGTAACATAAACATTTTAACTTTTGTAAAATAAGTGATATATTAAAATAATATATTCATACACATGAATTAATGCGGGAGAAGTTTTTAATAAAATAATAATAATTCCACTTCATAGCTGTACTCATTTTAATAATACCGTCATATTTTACAATGACATAAACAGTTGATATTTATGCATCTACAATACAAAAAAATATATATAATAAATGATAAAATATTGAACTTTGCCTTTAATTATGTTTGTAACATGTTTATTCAATATTGTATTTTTAAAAAAAATATTAATTTAATAATAACTAATTATGTCATCATGCATATTAATATATCAATCAACGGATATTTTAACTATTAAATATTAATATACTAAATCTAAACGATTATTATACGTAATTTTTTTCTTAGCTAATATAACCAAGGGAAAACATTTTTACTTCCTTGTACGAATTTCGATTTTCAAATTTCAACAAAAATATCCATTTTGACTATCCCTGAATCCATTTTGACTAGTTTCGGCGTGACGTCTGTACGTACCTATGTATCTCGCATAACTCAAATACAATTAGCCGTAGAATGTTGAAATTTTAATATTTAGGACTGTTGTAACATCTCGTTGTGCATATCCCCTTTTGATTGCAATCGACTGAACCAAAAGTGTCCAAGAACGTTCAAAATCCAAAAACTTTGGATTTTGGTCTTTTTCTTAAATGCAGTAATAAGCCCTGATTGAGAGCTTTTAAACAAGATATAATAAGTAGTGTTTATTTTCATTGGTTCCAGAGTTATAACCCAATAAAATTTTAATTAATGAAATATTTGGATCTTAGAAGGTGAAAGGCACATCAGCGAGAATCTCACTTCATTTCCTTTTTTTTAACCTTTTTCTTTAATTTAAATATTGATTTTTTTTAATAATTATTAATTTCTACAATAAATAATAATTCAATAATAACAACGAAAAAATGTAATAAAAAATATATGTAATTTAACAAGCGTACAAGGAAGTCATGTGGTGTTCACATCAGTTTTTATTATTCAAAAAAATGAATCCTCCATCTTTATTTTGATATTTCTCAACTTTTTTAGGTCCTCGGAGAACCACATAAAAAAATGTTGTTACAAAAATTCTTTACTTATGGAATATGTACTATAAGTTAAGCTCTGATACACTCTGTATAAAATATCTTCAGTTAATTCGACCAAAATGTAACCTTTACATATAAATTTACCGATTTTGATTTTATTATTTTTTTATGAAGAAATTTTTTACATCGTCTCGTCATTCATTTTTTCATATAATTTCTTAAATAGAAAATTTTTTAAAAGAAAAAATATATTCTCTACGTAAAAAAAAATATTTTTTTATCATGATCATTTCCTGGTATTGGATTTTTTGTATATGATCATAGCCTGATATCATTCTATTTTTAAAGTATTTTGACGAAAAAATTAAAAAAAACTAGATGAAAAAGATTAAGGTGAAACATAATACCACATCCCCGCTTTCCAGAGAGCCGATGCTCATTGTCCCTGCATTAATTTCCCTACTTTTATCAAAACGAAAATTTCTCGTCTGTATATTTATTGTAAACAGCTTTTACTTTCCCGGCTATAGCAATACATGCTGCCTGCTACAGTTATAACGGGAAAGTATAAAGACCGGGAAAAAAAATTCTAATAAAAATTGGTATTTTTTTTTTAAGTTTTGTACCTTAAGGAGATAAGAAAAAATAAAGAAAAAGAAGTAGATTTAAATAAATTGTAAATAATCTGTGAAAAAAATGTATTACCATGTTACAAAGTCCAAAAAATCTATTTTTGTCAGACGGACCTTTGTGTGTATGTAGGAACGTATGCATGTTGGTCAGTATTTGATCTTTAACTCTTGAAACCGTTGACCACTTTTCTTCAAACTCAGTAGACAAGTATTACCTACAACGGGGAAAAATATATAAAATTTTTGCAGAAATTGTAAAATGGGGGGGGGGGGATTTGGCCGTAATGGAATTTCAAATCTTTACTTGGAAGTAAGCAAAACGTTTTTCTTACAGAAGTAAATTTTATTTTTAATCAAGATCACAAATTAACAAAAGTTTTTATTTGTTATATACCCCCTCACCAAAAAATTAGTTTATATGTATATATATTCTATATCTTGCTTAAGAAAAGAAATTAATTGGAGTATTTTACATTTATATTTTCTTCATCAATAGGCCATCAAACCATTATAAAATATATTACTCATTCATTCCATTCCAATAGACTGCGAAGAGTAACAAAAAAGGGAACAGACAAGGATGTTCCTTATCCCCGTTACTTTTTAATCTTTACATAGAACTAGCAGTTAATGATGTTAAAGAACAATTTAAATCGGAAGTTATAGTGTAAGGTGAAAAGATAAAGATGTTACTGATGCTGATGATATAGTAATTCTAGCTGAGAATAAAAATGATTTAGAAGAAACAATGAATGGGGCATTGATTGGCAAGAACTACCGGTTCTTGCGTAAATCTGAAAACCGAAAAGTTTCGGTTTTCTTTTTTCAACGGAAATATCCACTTTGATCATCCCTAAATCGATGTTGACTAGTTTCGGCTTGTCTGTACGTACATATGTACATGTCTCGCATAACTCAAAAACGATTAGCCATAGGATGTTGAAATTTTGGATTTCGGGCTGTTGCAATATCTAGTTGTGCACCTCCCCTTTTGATTGTAATCGCCTGAAACAAAAGTATCCAAAAAAGCTAATTTTTTACTTTTTCTTAACTGCAGTAATAAGCATTGAAAGATTTTCAACGATATATAAATTTTAATTAATGAAATATTTCTTACAAGGGGAAGACACATCGGTTCGAATCAAGGCTTAATTTCCTTCTTTTTTTAAATTTAAATACATTGATTTATTCCTCTGATTGTCCATATTTTTACGATAAATAATAATTCAATAACAATAAAATAAATATGAAAAAATATCTTAAGTTATTAATGAAATATAATTTTATGTACTTTTTATTTAAAAAAAAAAAATGTATATAAGTAATTTAATAGACGTTCAAGTCATGTAGTGTCCACATCAGATTTTTTTTATACTCTGTATATTACTCCTAACAAATAAATAGAATCAAGAAATAAATTTTAAAAAATTTCTCTCTTTTTATTTATATATATATAGCTCTACTATATTATGTATGTAATATATAATAGAGTTATTTGCATAAACTATACATTGAACTGGTTATTAACCTCCTCTACCCTCATTTTTTCTCCACGGAGCAACCCGACCTTCCTACCCGCGCAACCTTTGTTTCAAATTCTTTTTTACGTATAATTGTCAACTCAACTGTTACGTATAATTGCACGAAAACTTCCTTCATTCAGGATTATTTTAATTGCAAGTTTCGTGCTAATTTGATTTTGCTGTCTATTCAATTACGAAATCGTTCATATTCTTTAAACAGAATATAAAGATATTTACACAAAAAAATTACTGTTAAATCATCATTGTTGAATAACAGTATTCAGTAAATTAAAAAGTTAACTAATCCATGTGTTTATATTTATGAATGTGCAGTTTTTACTGAAATGAATAAATAATAAATAATTTTATTCTTAAACAATAATAATAATAATAACACTACTTACAGCTATTAAATCAGACAACAGAACTAACTTTCATATAACTCAACATAATACTTCGACTGACAAGAAAGCTCTTCTTATCTTTTCCGTTGATATTTTTAATAAACTACTGAAACATTTGTTTAAAAATTAAATTAAAAAAATTTTCTTTTACAGATATTATGAATTTTTTAAAAATACTAAAAATATTATTTAAATAATATTTTTTTAAATATGACATTTTTTAAATAACTGAATTTTTTTTTTAAAAATACCGCGAATTTCCGTTCAAAGTATTCATAACTATGTTTAAATAATCTTCATTAAATAATCTGAGCTGAGATTTATTTTGTAGTTATATTTAATATCATATAAATTATTTAAAGTATAACTTTAATATGATTACACGTGTTCATATTTAAAATAATGAATCAAAAATATTTTTTTACTTTATAATTAATTGAGCATTTTCGTGATACTGCTCTGTTCAATGTTTTACCACGATTTCCCTTGATCCATCCAGTTAAGATCCGTAGATTTCAGTTGTAGATTTCTGTTAGCCAGAACTTCAGATTTTTTATCAGAGGACTACCATACGTACCATACTTAACGCGATATATAATATATCATACATTATATTATATATCATTTGTATATATACAAATTAAAGTAAAAGATCGACCCATTTATCTAAGAATTATTAAAAAATAAACCTCTATTATCTAAAAATGTTATTTATAAAATATTGAAGATGGATAAATTGACTTCTAAGAATTACTTCGTATAATATCGTAAAATATGAAATTAAATGTTCAAGAAGTTTAGATCGAATATAGAATACAATTCGGGATTGAAAAATATGTTTTGTTAAAATTTGATTCCCAATTAATTTCAATTAAGTTAAAATAATGTAGTGAAATAAGAGTTTAATTTTTACATGGATATTAATTTTTGCAGTTTTGCTATATTTAATTTTAAAATAGTTTTTAAATTAAAAAACTATTTAAAAAATAGCTAAAGTCCGTCCATCAGTCGTAAGAAGCAGAATTGAATAAATGAACTGCACTGATTACTAATCTTGACTTAACGTAGAAAACGTGTTACATTCATGTACGTGTTTGGTTCCAAAACAACTTGCAGCCGAGTTATCAGCCAAAACATTCATCACAGTACGATGGAGGTCATATTATTTAAATATAAGTAACAGGTTGACTGAGTTATTCCAAAAATAATTTCAAATTTGATGATCGCTTCTAAAACTACACAATTTACAATACAAACTTACAATTTACAAAACAATAGCTTTACTTTTACATCTCTAAATCTTTACTAATACTTCTGTTATTAAAAAATAAAAAATATTTTTGATAATGTAATAAAAATTAATACTCTTTCTAAAAACACAAAGATCTATTTGAAACTGGTAAAATTAAGTTTGTTACGTTTTTAAACCAGGAGTCATACAACAGTGAGAAAAGTAAATACTTCGCATGTAAATTGTACTTACGGTAATCGAACGAATGGAATCAGTTTTCAGTACTATTATCTCTTTTTTTGTTAATTCAGCTTTTATTTTTTTAACAACCATTAATCTTTAATATTATCTGTGAATATTTAATACATTAGTGTTGCATATTCATAGAATTCGTCGGTTCATTTGTATCAAATAATGGGATTCGTTTAGTGTAAACTTACTTACGTTACTCAAATCAGGCTAGTATCTGGTAATCATGTCATTTAATTCGTATTAGATTATATCAATATTGCAATAATTATAATAGTCTGTATACAACGCAACATACGTAGTTAAATTCATCATTTTCTCAACTTAATATCAAAGTAAAAATTAAGGTTAATTGTTATATATCAGCTGATGCAAAGCACATGTTGACTTGTTAAAATAGCTGTTGTCGTATGTAGTTTTCCTAACCTTACATTTATGTTCTATTTAGAATGAAACCAAATTTAAAGTAGTTTTATCAATCAATATCTGTTTGGTAAATTCAAGTCATCGTGAATCGTAAACGTTAAAATTTCTCTTGTCACTTTCAGAATTGAACTAGTTTGAATCTATATAATTATATATAGGTTATAACATCATGCCGGCCTCTGTGGCTCGAGTGATAGCGTCTCGGCCTATCATCCGGAGGTCTCGGGTTCGAATCCCAGTCAGGCATGGCATTTTCACATGCTACAAAGTTGCTATATCATCTCATCCCATGAAGCAAATACTTAAGCTGGTCCGGAAGGCTTAAGTAAAAAAAAAAATGTTATGACGTTATCAAGATTTTAACTCTTTTCTCATAGTGGTTTAAATTTAAGGATAAAAATAATTGCATTTGTACATGAGTGTACTTATATATAATATAACATATATTGTTATTATTATATTTAATGTATATCCATTGTTGACCTCAAATGAATAACATTTTTTAGGTTTTAGTTTGTACTGTAATGATGACTACTCTTTATCTTAACAGATGATAAGTCGTTTTTTATTATCATTTAATTCTCTTATTATGAAACAGATCGATTTTATAATATATTCTAAACTATTATTTATTTTTAAAATGAACATTTATGTACTGGTACCTTTGTTTTTGCTGTTGTTTAAGGTTTTGAAACCTTAAACATATTTGTTTTGGGATCATTGAACTGATGTTAATATATGCATGAAATATTTAAAATTATGTAACTTTTATGGATGACTGTATTAACAATGTATTACTTATTGAATATTTAAATCTGAACCTAGGTAACTAAGTAACTACCTCTATTGTAGAATAGTGAATACCCAATATGGTCTGTAAATTAAACTTCAGATGCATTATCATTGACTGATTTTATTAGAAAGGTATACTTCTATAATTATAAAGAAGTAAATTATGGAAGGTAATACTTTTGCAATTATAAATAACTTATGCATCAGTACAGATGCATAATTTATTTCTAATTATAGAAGTATTGAAAGTGGTATGTGAGGTTGATATTGCTCAGCTTTAAAAAAAGTATAATACTTATTTACTTAAATATGGTTATTTTTATTCTACAACTAATTCTTATAGTAAAATATTAGTTACTAAAAGCTGTTAACTTACTACTTCATTGTGTAATTGGAAAGAGATTAAATTATTGTGGTATCAAAAAGTTTAACTTGAAATAAGGTCTGATTTATTATATTTAAAATATAAAGATATACATTTTCCTTCACACTTGGGCACCTACATGTCAATTTTAGAAATTCATTATATTTAAACATTAAATTCCATAATATAAAATAATATTATGCGAACAGCAATTATATTTCATCACTCTCAGATTTTTACTTACAACTTCAAAAATAATAGGAAGATTTTTAACTTCATGATGTCACTGTTATATAATCACTTTTCATATTTATTTATTTGTAATATTTATTATTTGAGAAGAAATAATAATTAATCAAATGTAAATTTATACCAATAATTTGCATAAAATGGTCTATTTAACTAAGAAATTACTTTTTTCTTTTATATTCCAAGAATTCTTTTTTTAGACACCAGCAGTAATCATTCATCATAAATTTGCCCCATCTGCTTTGATAAGGCTGTTCTATGAATGAACAGGATTCTGTTCAATATCAGAATGATATATCTTAATACAGATTTTCTCCTTGTTTGTCGCTTTCAGTGCTCAAATTTAAAGGAAAAAATCAATTTTCAATGACATTCTATAGCCTGAATTCTTGTAGTTCTCTCTACTAACAGATCTGTATTTTCAATTTTTTTGTTTCTAAGAAAATTTTAATGTCTGAATGATTTCATGCTTCTTGTTTTCTAGATTCAGTTTGTTATCAGATATATAACCATGTAAATATTTTCTTGATTTCAGGCCTAATGATTGTTCCCTCTTTCAATTTAACATTACTTGATTCTAAAAAAACTGGGCTAAATACTTAAAGCCTTCACCATTTTTATGTAGTAATTTTACAAATATTATTTTATAATTATATTAATCGATCACATTTCAGTATAATATTGTAATCCATGTACGCTTTCAGTTATATGTAGCTTAGAAGTTTTATTTACTGTAGAAGTTTAAATTTTAGTTTTATTACCTTTTGCCACTGGCTAAAAATTATAAAAACTTTATGTAAAATTTGACTTTGATATTGAAGTTAGCAGTGTATTTTTTCTATTCTTTTTTTTTTGTCAATGTAGATTCGCAATGAAAACCATTCATAACCATCAACTTAGACTACTGTAAACTAAATTTACTGGATATAATCTCTTCAAAATTTACAATATTTAGATTTTCAGTTTCCCTTGTGGCTCTCTTCATTTATAAAGAAATATAATATCTTATCTTAAATCAACATTTGAATAAAACTACAAGTAATTGAAAATAAATAACTTGAGAATTTTGAAAACATTATAATTATTAAATCTTGTTAGTTGTTTTATTCAGTTTAGGAGTTAAAATTAGAACAAAAAACTAGTGATATTTACCCCTATTTTGTTTACAGATTCTTATCACTAGTATTTACACACTGATCATCAAAAGGGAAATCTATGTCATGAATTTTTTTTTTCTGCATGACATAATTGTATCAGTAAAGCAAAATCAATAGAGTATTCTTGTAACATACAATAGGACAATTAGTTCTTTAATTAACTTTGACATTCTAATGACAGTAACTTTAAATATTGTTATGGACATGATGATAAAGTACTCAGTACAGTCAATTTGTATATCACCAAACCTTCAAATTAAAAATATCAAATAATAAAATCATTTATCCAGTCTTTAAATTACTACATGAGAAGAAATCTATCAAGGTTTTGGTTACACATTCAAAAATTACTTCACTAAAAATAAGTATGTTTTATAATAAATTAACAATTATTTTACATTTAATTTTGATTTAGAAAATGAATTAACTAAAATGAAAGAAGATTATATAAAAAAATAATATAATAATTTATGATTTTTGGTATGTAGGGAAACTTAGTATTATTGAGGATTAAATTCAGTTACTGTAATAATTTATTTACCTTTAATGATGTAGTAGAAGTGGTTCCAATTATTATGACTATAATTATGAAAATAAAAAATTGATTTGTAACAAAAAATAAGATAACTGAAAACTATCAATTAAATATAAATTAATCATAAAATTTTAAGGAGATTACTTCTGAGATAAATGTTACAAAATGCTTAAATTATAATGAACTTTATAATCTATTCTGTATATCATTTAATAACTAATTTAAGTAATCTATCTTTGATTTATAATTTTTTTTTAAATGTTTATTTACTGAAGGCTGTTCCAATTCACATGACTAAATGGATTTTATATAACATAACAAGTTGGCAGTTAAATTAAAATTAAGCACAATTTCGTAAAAATGGAATATTAAATTATATTATCGCAACTATTTGTGTCAAATATGAAAAATTTATTATAGTATAAACATATTGCTCAGTTATAAAAAAAAACAAAAAAAAAAACAGAAAAACATCAGAATTTTATAAATCTGAACTACTTTTCAAAGTACATATTTTGGTGTTTTTACTCGCTGGTTAAATATGATATCTCACATTGAAATTCAGCTATCATTACTAAGATTCATTATTAAATATACATTTTAATCATATCAGTATATTGTGAATATCAGTAAATAGATCACAACAGGAGTGGTAGAAGTGCTAAAAAAGGGATTGCCCAACTGGAAAGATGAAGGAAGATAAAACCTTAACCAGAACAGTGTCACAAAATGCACAATTATAAAAAAATAAATAAATAAAAATTGTTGAATTCTATATTATACATAAAAATAATAATTATTTGTATGAAATAATACAAAGCAAACGTATGAAGACTACAAATAATTAAACTGTACAAATTTCAATTTAGAAGATGTCAAACAGTTTCAGTACAAATTAATTGTGCACATTAATTGATATGGAAAATTCAGATATTTTCAGAATAATATTAGCTTTTTAAGAAAAAATCTGTTAGTTTTATTTTATAAAATTTGTGGAGATTTCTTTTAAATGGGCATTCATTCAAATGGCAGCAAAAGCATAATAAACCCTTTCTCATAGGCCATAGTATTATCCTGCATATACTCAAAAATAGTTTTTTTTTTTTTATCTAATTTCATTAAGATTATTTTTTTAAAGGAAATATACATTGCATGTACTTTCATTTTTATGTATGATTATTATTAATAACAAGTAAAATAAAAATATCACTTATTGCTTGTTTTTTTTTTTTAATTTTTCCACATTACCACTTTTTCAAAGCACACCACTTCATCAGATGTATTAAAAATATTTTAAATTTAAAAAAGAAGGATGTCACTCCTTAGTCAAATTGTTAAATAGTTTGAAGAAAAATATTTACTGATAATAATGTATACTGCTCTCTACTGGATGAATTTATAATTATATGAATTCTTCTGTTTGATGAATCAATTCATCATATTTAAATTTCATTTGCTCATTTATATTGTTAATGTCATTGTTTTTTATTATATATATTTTTTCAAGAAACTATATTTTTAATTCATTAATTCTTATTTCTAATACTTTTATGACCTGTAAATATGAACAAACAACAAAGTATATTTTCAAATTTAGAAGGTATTAAAGTATTAGAAATAAGTCATAATAAATCAAAAACACAGTCTCTTAAAAAACAATGATGGTAACATTATAAATGAGCAAGTGAAATTTGAATAAGATGAATGGATTCAGCAAATACTTGAATTCATATAATTATAAATTCATCCAATAGATAGAAGTGTGTATTATAACCAGTAAATATTTGTTCTTTTAGATTGCCACTTAACAATATGACAAAGAAGAAGTAATATCCTTCTGTTTTAAATTAATTTTTTTTTTAATAGATCTGATGAAGAGGACCGCACTACGAAGCACTAGTGTGGAAAAATCTTAAAAAAGACAAGCAATAAGTGATAATTCTTATTTTATTTATTATTGATAATAAAAATTATATACTGCTAGGATGTTAAACACAAATTCATTATTTATGATTCTATGAAATTATTATTCAGAGGATACTCAGGACTTGTTTTGCAAAGAATCACTTTTTAAACACTCACTACTTATTGTTACATACTATTATACATTTTTCATATCCAAAATAAATACTTGCATATATTCAAAAAACATACAAAAATAATAATTCTGGTAATACCAAACAACATAATTATCTTTAAAATTGCTATATAAATGGAAAATCCCAGTTATAGAACTGAATGAATTTGGTAGAACTGTTTATTACAGAATTGTTATTTAAAGAAATAAAAGTGCAATTGAATAATATGGATTACTGCTGAAAAGAAATGTAAATCAGTCGGACCACTAAAGCTGAATAATCCAAGTTCTACGTTTTTATCAGTAAAAGTAAGTAGTATTATAAGAATAAAAATACTATGTACACAAGCATAAGTACTATATATTATAAGTAGTATTATAGTAATATAAGTGTTATGTACATGAGTAGTATGGAAATAAGTGAATTTTTTAAATTAATAATTTATTCTAATCTGAATATAATATTTATTTATCAACTTCTTTATCTCTGTCATATAAATTAACTACTTTGTCGAAATCATAGATTAGATTTTTAAAATATCACCATCATTACTAATAATCAAATGTTTATTTTTTTTATAATTAATATTTTATTTATTCTAAAATTTATATAATTTAGTACAGGTTGTAATTCAATACAGTTAAATGATTGATTTATCACTTTTCCCTAAGACTTACTTAAAATTAATTAAATATAAGTCTACGTTTTTCTGAAACAGTGAATGTTCCTTTTTTATAATGTAAAATTTCTCAATGATTTGATCATTGGGTGCTACCATTAAAATACAGTGATCCTTTACTGTCGACTCTGGTATCATTTTTTTGGAGTGCAGTAACTGAACTATACCACTGTGCAGTAACCGTACCACTATTGTAATTAAATATAAAGAATGAATAAGAAGTACAAAACAATGAAATAACATTTAAGGATCAGTCTGAGTCCGTCAGTTTGAGTTTTAGGATATGTGTTTCATAAACAACTACCTGTGAAGTATATCATAAAGAGTAAATGTGTTAATTTTCTTTTAAAATATTAATTAAATAGATGAAGTAACATCTGAGAACCGAATCAAAACACAAAGATTTTTGGTCATATAAAATTATTATGTATTTATGTCGATGTTTGACTGGTTCAGAAAACCTTTTTATTTACAATCCAATTATATATGGACTCTTATCATCTCTGAAATAGTTCCTTTGGAAAGGCACGCAATGCTTGAAATGGTTTTCCCACTCTTCATAGCCGTGTTGGAACTTACCCAAACTGGAATATCCTTCAGATGGTCGGTTACATTTTTTAAAAAATGTTTTCTACTGTTCCAAAATGGTGTCCTTTGAGGTGTTTTTTTTAAAGTCGAGAACAGGAAAATGTTGCAGGGACTCAAGTCAGGTGAATAAGGTGGTTGAGAAACTACAGGAGTGTTTTTCTTTGTCAAAAACTCATTAACTGAGAGTGCAGTGTAACAAGGTGCACTGTCATAATGCAGAATCCAGTTGTCTTTGATGGCTGGTCTCACACGGACAACTCTTTTCCACAGTCTTTCAAGAATTTCTTTGTAAACATATTAATTTACAGTCTGTCCTGTAGCCAAAAACTCCTTATGGACAATGCCATTACTATCGAAGAAACAAATTAGCATGGTTTTGATTTGCTCATTTTTGGGTGTGGTGAGTTTGAAGTATGCTTTTGCTCTGGTGTTTTGTTTCTGCATCATACGCAAATATCCAAAATTCATCACCAGTAATAACATTTTTTAGAAAATCAGGTTCAGTTTCAATTTTCCCTAGAAGATTGCGGCAAAAGTGTTCAGTGCTTAATATGAAAATATATGCACCAAATTACTGTAAAAATATTTCAATTTTTTAATGACTAATTAATTTTTTTCAAGAAAAACTCTTTCCTCAATATTGTCCAAATAACTCCTTAATTCAGTTGATAAATGTTTGACTAACTGATATATTAATATCGGTTAGTCAACTGTATTATCATTTTGTATGATAATACAAAAGAGTATTATCATATTTCAGTACACCTAAAAAAGATAAATGTTACAATGTAAAATAACTAAATGTTACAGTAAGATAAAAAGAGCAGGCACAGTTTCTCTTATATTATGCATTTGCTGTAAAAAAAAAGTATTCTCTTAAATAAGAATGGTCTGATGTGATGTGTGTGAAACTTTCAAGGTGTAAAAAGTCACTGATAACAACGCACTCATGTGTGGGTATTTGACTGATGATTGTTTCAGGTGTGCTTTCTACTTCCTTTCTTCTCACCCTACATTGGTCCATAGAAACACAATAAACTATTACAGTCTATCTAATATCTCACACTTCGTGTGTTAAATTGATAATCCTTACCTTTGACTTCTTTTCCTATTCTTGATCCTTTCTTTAATAGTTAGTGTACATTGGAAATTCAGACAGTTATTTTTCTTATTCCATCTAAAAGGTTGGAAAAGCTATTAAGCTACTGCTATATTGATCAAGTAAAACAGTTTCATGTGTAACTAGTCTTCCTACTGCTTGAATAATAAAAATAATAATAACCATATAATTTATTGGATGCAATTTGGAATCTACAACATTAATTTATTATATAAAAATTGATAAGCACTGATATTTGACAGTCTACATGACTATCTATTTCTTATTACTTAGTAAAAACGTTGAGGATCTGGTTTGCTTCTAATGTCCCATATCATAAATAGTTCATCAAATGATTAATAGATAATTAAGGTTAAATATTTTCTTTCATTGTTTTTCTTTTTTTTATAATAAAACAGTGACGATTACAAATCTCATCTAGCATAAGAAATAAAAGGTGGAACTAAATATTCAAAAATAAAATTTCTAGACTCTTACAGTCTAATTTGATAGAAAAATCCCTAATATTAGAAATAAAATAAATTTAAAATAGAACAGATAAAAATCTAAAGCATACATATATTTATATATAAATAGGGTTATTTCAAGTAATGGTATTTTGTTTTTATTATTCTTTGTGATCACAAGCAATATCAGTATTTATAATTCAGTTTTCAATATTATACATCATGTATTATTAGTTTTAAATGTTATGTGCTTACTCTCTGGAGAATCATATTAAATAAGACTCCCTTTTGAAATGACACACTTATGATCACTGGCCAATAGGTTAGGTAATAAAGCTGACAATATGCAAGGGCTCAGCCAGATGAAAACTACACTCAGCATCATGACTGATAATCTACTCTTACTGGTATATATATATATATATATATATATATATATATAATACGTCAGATATATATATATATATATACTTTATATTGGTAAAAGCCTAAAGCATATGTAACTGTTGATAATTGTATTGGAATTAACTTTTCCCAAAGATTTGATAGAAAATATCATAAAAAAATATTTTTCATAAAGGTAGAAAATATTTTTTTAATGAAAGTGTTCAAAATATGAGCTTTAATTTTTCTTCTTATGCTTGATATAATGCATAATAAACTAGGCAATGATAGAAATTATTTTTCATTATGAGAAAGGTAGACTTCAGATCAAAATTTCAAAAATTCTTTTACGTTTAGAATTTAAAAAGAAACAAATGTTCTGCTTCTTTATGTAACACATTCGTTCTCAAAGTGGGTGAAAACGCCCCCTTTTGGGCGCTGGAGGCCTTAAAGGAGGGGGTTAGAAGGCTGACAGTGAATTGGAGGCGTTCAGGTGTTCTAGGAAGGCAATGGCTGATTAAAAAAAAGGAAAAGTTATGTTTTCCTGATATTTCAAACTAAAATTAAATAGCTACTATACTAGTACAAAAAATTAAAGGGACACCTATATTTTATGATAAAAAATGATTGTATTCAAATCACTTTAATAATTTTGCAACCAAGAGGCTTAGAGAGACTAATAAAAAAAATTAATGCTGAAAACTCTACTTTTTGACAGTACACTACAGATTTAAAAAATCATCAAATTAAAACAAAAATTAGTGAAAAGAAAAGTTTTAAAAATCTGAAAGTTTTTCTTCATCTTTGATCGAGCACTTGGGAAAATCAAATTTTTATCAGTAAACTGCATTAAAATTGTTTTAAAGCTTAAGACTTTAGCTTTAACGTCTTTTTTGTATGTCTCTATGATTTTTCTGAACCAAAATATTGCACTTTAAATAGAAAAGGCCACTTTTTTGTATATGGGGCAATTGTTATTTTTAACAGATGGTAAGTTTGAAAATTTTTGGGTCGCTAGAAAATTTTTGATTCTCAATGTGGGAGATGGGCAAAAAGTTTGAGAATCAATGATGTAACATGTTCTCAGATAATTTTCATAAACGGCTTCAATATTATTTTTCATAGTTATTTTATTTATTTATTAACCTTACCTATTATTTTTAAGTATTAACATGGGTATATCCATTTCTATTTTTTAATTAAGTATTTTTTATGGGCTCTGATCATGATTAAAACAAGGTATTCTTTAATCATCCAGCAAATGCTGAGGCATTTTATTTTTTTATCTAAGGTATAGCAGCTATCTATTCCCAACATAATATATTTAATGCATTATCATATACTCATAATAGAATATTTATTCATAAAGAAAAAAAATGTGATAAATTACATGAGCTTTAATTTTTGTTCTAACAAAACATTTAAAAATTTTTGACAGAATACAAAGTAAGCAAAAAGGAAAAATGACAATGGGAGGTCGCAGCTCACAAATATATTTGTAAAATGACTATCATTCCATCTCTTAATTTCAACTTTCCAACTGAGAAATTTTATTCAAATTGCATTAATGAAATTAAATTATAACCACTTTTACTTTGTTATAGTAACAAAGAGGCAAAATTTTATCATGTGGGACAAGATTGTAAAAGAAAATTTAACAAAGAAGGCTAACAAAATGTAGAAATAGGTATTTCAGATTTATTGACGCAGATCTCAGTAGTTTATATCTTGAAAGAAATATAATAAATAAATTTTTTCCTTAATTTTTTTTATATATTATTTTATTAATTGAAGTTATTGACAATACTTTGATGAAGATTAAAAATCATTTATACATGAATTTTTTGTAGGAGGTATACTGACTCCTGGTTGACAGACAGTATTTTTTATAGCATCCTTTGTAGAAGACATTAAAATACGAAAATTATAATCATACGGATCGAGACTTCGATAAAGATATTTATGTAATTTATTACTTAGTACCCATACATTTTGATTTGGTTCCATATCGACTTTAATATCATTTGGAAAATTTAATGTTTCTTTATTTTGTTCAATAATACCTTGTGATTTAAATGTATGTGGTCCATTATTACTGTTCCAACAACCTACAGCATTTAATGATACTAAGTTATAATATAATATACCATTACGATCCATAGCAGATGCAGTTGCATGACTATTCTGATTACCTCTTGGTTCACCAACTAAATTATATGAATCTCGTTCAAGTTTCGTTCTAGTTTCATTACGTAATATAGCTGTTGATACAGAAAATTCACGATAACTTGATAGTGGATGGAAATATAGTGTTCGATCGCCAGTTTTAGAATTAATTGGTGATAATGCTAAACCAAATATTCCATCTGTCCATCGAAAAACAATACCATCTAAATCATAACGGCATACAAGTGGATCTGGATAAAAATGTGGGTGATTAATTCTCCATGATTTATTTTCTCTCCATGAATATACCAATAATCCATACCTAAAAACACAAAATATAATTTATTAATCATTGTAAATAAGTATATACGATAGTTTAATCCACATTTCAAACATAATTTATCTTTTTATTTCTCCTAAACCCTTTTGATCACCTAATATCAAGATGGCCAGACTAGTTTGAAAACTTGTCAATTAATCTGCTGAAGAAGTAGCTGTACATTAAATTTGAAATCAAACAATTTTTCACTTTAAAATAAATTAGGGTCCACTAACTTAATATCAAACTTTCGGGATCATTAAAAATAACTAGTTATAAGTTAATTTAACTTGGGCAGGAATTAACCAATTTTTAATCACAAAAAAGAAGTAATTTGTTACATCAATGCTACTTTATTTTTTAAACTTGTAGTGGATCTCCTAACATAACACCAATCAATGAGATTCATGATCTTAATTGGGGTGAATTAAGATGTAACGCTTATTAAATATGCAAATATGGTTTCTAGACAGTTATACCGCATAGAAAACTAAAGTAAGAATGCATATCAGTATTTAACTTATACCTCACTAAGTCACTTTTTATTAATCATAAAAATAATTTTTAATAGAGAACAAATATTAAAAATTATTAATGGATGAAAAGCAGCAATAACAATACGAGTTTCATCTAAACACATTCATTCTATGTGTTGTAAATATATTGACATCATTTTAACAATCCTCAATTATATTAAAATTAAAGTTTGCGACACAAAAATTATGTGGTTTATGTATGATCAAAAAATGGTTAATTTTTGTCTAAGTTAAGTTTTAATAACTTTAATTTTCTTTTTTAGCTCTACAGCCTGTGATTAGCCATTGCTTTCTTTATAAAAAAGTATTGTACCCTTAATTTACTAACAAAATTAAACTTTATATTTTTTTAATTTATGGCTAATTAGCAGCAAAATTTCTTTTAGTTTATGAATTTTCAAAGTAGTCCTGAGATCTTGATAAATGTTAAAGTCAGTATTCTATTCTTACATATATATATAAATGTAAGATTGTATGTATAATTGATACTTTATTCCCTACTAAAAAGAATTGCACATATACTCATAATTTGGTGTACTAGTTATTTTAACCATTTTTGTTTCAGCCAAGATGGTTGCAGGTAACCTCGTATGAGATGTAAGTTACTCTTGAAAATACCCATGATCAAGGAAACAGAGTATGCTAATGTGCAAAATAAAGAGTGAACTATTTTCCCATTACCTTCTTCACTTGTACCTTCTTTAAACACCAGCATTCCAAGTGATACTTTTATAGTTTTTATTTACTACTGTTAAAATACATCACACTATTAAATTTTACCTGAAATGCAGTTGATCTTCAGTTTTACAAGGGATACCTTTACACTATTCGCAACAGGCATTGGTTGCATTGTGAACACCATTAATTTCAGTGTTAGCAGCTCTGTTTGTCTCTTGTACTTCAAGTGCTTTATATATAACATACCAATAAGAATGACTGAGAGATAGTACAAATTAACATATTAGTGTATCTTTTCCAGTTGCCAAACTTATTAATCGGACCTGAAACGACAGTAATTCTGTTATAATATTAGAGAAATATTTATTATTACCTAAATACATCAGCCGCATAAGCAAACGCATTATTACAGTCATTATTTCGTACATCAACAGCAATATTTATAAATAAAGAATCCTCTAGTGATTGTTCTTTAGGTATTTTGTATTTCCATAATAATTGTTCAGTGCGTGCATCAAATACGACGATTTGTGCTGGACATATCTGATGTACAGTTGTTAATAAATCAATTGAACCAGAATCAAGAACCCATAATCTTCCACAAGAATCAACAGACATTCTAAATACAGAAGTTAAACCATCACAGTTACCAACTTTATGCCATGACCATCTTGGAAATGGGCGAAGTAATGGCGATTTATTATTATCATTTTTATTTACTACTGCTAAAGTACATGGCACTCCTGATTTCCACCTGAAAGAAGAAATTAAATAAATAAAATTTAAAATCACTTTCCATATTAAGATTGTAATCAGTCTATTAACAAATAAGCCTTTGAAAGTATTCATATAGTACCTCAATTAGTAACCCACAAATAATAATTATTGTTAATATTATCAATTGCTATTCAGACTACTAAAGATGATGCATCCCTACCTTTCTAATAATCATACTTTTTTACTTCCTTTACTTCGTACAAGGAAGTAAAAAGATACAACCAAAACAAGCAGTCATAAAAATATGAATTCAAATCTACTTGTTGATCACAATGTATACTTAATCATCTGGAAAAGTTTCAACGAGTGATTTTTTAAAATTATTCAGTGCATTTATTATGATATTTCTTATTGCGTTCAATTTTATGAAAAAAAATTGGCAGTGTTTACATTTTTAGAATGAAATGAATTTGATAAAGGCATTTTAAGAAATAATAAGAAATGCTGTAAGTTTGGAATAGAGTTGAGCAGGAAACAAAAATTACTTTTAAAAAGATGATTGATTCTCTTCAAATCAAGTAGATGAGCGATGGAGTAATTTACCAATTCAGACGGGTGTATTTTTATCTCTCTCTCACCCTCTCCCTTTCTCTCCACTCAGCTCTCCTTTCTCTCTTTCTCAAGTTGTATGAATCAACAGAACTTGAGCCCTTTTACAAACATATGTAGGCATTTACTGCTCTTAGACCTATTTTCAGCATTAAATATGCATTTTTAAACTTTGACCCCCTCTGGAGGACCCCTGATGTTTCAATCAAAATTTCCCGAAAGACATTCCTACTAATTTTTTATGGAGAGCCCAAATCAGATCTCAAAACCTGGAGCCAGAATTCACCCAAATTGAATTTATAGATTATTCGGCATATATAGTTTCTGCTTAATGTAATTTGTCTGCATAAATTACCATATGATCAACTTAAAATATAGTCTTATATTAAAAATGTATTTCTTAAATATTTCAACATTATTTTAGTAGTTTTTTTTTAGAAATTTAAGATAAAAATTGTTGTTCACTTCACTTACTACACCAGAAATTATAAAATCAAACTACCAACATAGAGTGGAAAAACTACAATTTATTTGTATTTTTTACATCAGTAACTCTACAATGAAACATAAAAATTTCAAATAGGAGTATTAACCCATTTTTTAAATTATAAATTATTTATTTATTACATATTTTAATATTATAGTGATAATACTTTGTTAAAGTTACTTTTCTTTTTCTTTTTAAATTGGATAAGAAATTAATTTTTTATAGCATATGCAAAGCACCAAGCCTAATCAAGGCTTGAACTAAATTTTTTGAGCAAAAGGCAAATTCTCTGCTGCAGAGTTTGTTCAAGTGTATTGCATATTTTTATTTTTATTAAAAGAAATAAACAAATTGTGGAAAAAACTTTAAAAAATGTCAATTTGTATAAATAAGAATATAAGCTTTTTCGTGGAATAAATAGATTGAAAAATGTTTTTAATTAATTTTAAAATAAAATAACATTCATTATTTATTTCGGTATAATATCCTACCAATGAACTGTTATTTATTTCAAAATCAGTTAAATAAATAATAGGTTAAAATCCGAAAATGTCTTTTTTAAAAGAACATCAAATCTAATATGTTAATGAATTTGTAGTTTAGGTATATAATGATTACTATTAATAATAAATAAAATGAAAATATCACTTATTGTTTATTTTTTTTTTTAAATTCTTCCCCCATTAGCACATCACGAAAAAGCTAATGTGGACGAATTTTTACAAAAATGAGCACTAAGTAATATTTTTATTTTATTTATTATTGATAATATATCTAACAACGAATAAATATATAAAAAAAGCCAATTATATCATATATGTGTTAAAATATTAATTTTAAGATGTTTCCAATTTTAGAAATTAATATTAAAATCCGAAAATGTCTTTTTTAAAAGAACATCAAATCTAATATGTTAATGAATTTGTAGTTAACTTCATTTAGAGAAGTTAAAATATGAGTACAATAAAATATATCAACATACTAACAGCAATGTATCAACACATCTTAATTAAAAAAAAAAAAAAATTATAGTAACTCTATTCTATGTTTTTATTACATTTAAAAAAGTTCTCCAGTGGAGTTCTTAATTTTATGAACATTTTCATGAAAATGTAAAATGGATGATTGATTGACTGATCAAGTTTTTAATTTTACTTCAAATTTCCATTTCGGGAAATGACTACAGCAGTAGAGCCCACGCAACCTCATAAAAAAAAATTTGCTTTGAAGAATCTGCAGTATATGTTTATATTAACATGAAGTGTAAAAATATTAATGATAGATTATATACAGGTACATACTCTGTAAATATGGAATGATAATATTATATCTAAAATAACTTACAATTAAGATTTATTTTTATTACCCAGAAATACTGAAGAAAAAATGGCTTATTCACTTTCATTCTTCAATAAAATTATTTAAATTTTTAAGATTAATTTACAAGTAGCATAACCATAATTAAATTTTAACCATTGATAATTACTTGTTAGTCGTAAGCTTTTGGCTTTTTAAAAGATTAGTTTTCGATAGAAACCTGAGAAGTTAACGTTAAAGTACTGCACTTATTCCAAATCAAGAAAGTGTGTGAAATTTTAACCAGAAATATTACCTTTTAAGTCCCAAATTATAGCATTCAAATGTTTAGCCTTAATAAGGTTTTTATTGGCTATTTAAGATTAAAGTACTCTGTGTTTTTAAAATTTTATAAGTAGTGTGTCGTAGGGGAGAACAATAAAGTTTTTTTGAAAACCAATCAATATCTAATAGTGCACTGAAAAAGGTACAATGTAAGGTTTAAAAATGAAGTAAAGTAAAAACCACAGTGTAAGGCTTAAAAATGAAGTAAAGTACAAATAATTTTATATGTAATCATAGCCACTAACTGGAAATACTGGCTACATTAAGTCCAGGTTGCATCAAGAGCGTATGTGTTGTGATTTATAGATGATAGAAACTTCCCTATCTGGTCACCTTACTACCACCCCTCAATGTATAACAAAAATAATAGTAACCACAATTTTGAAATGGAAAAGTTTATAAATAGTTATTGCAGATATGTATGTAATACAATGAACCAACCTAATTCTAAAAAAAAAATAAGAAAACATGTTTGGTTGAAACTGTATCAAACTTAGATGGAATTATCAAAACACCTGATCAAAACCTCCCTAGAATTGACTGATTTAGTAAAATAGTGTGGCCAAAGACTAAAAAATACACCTAATATTAAAAATTAATAAGCTATTATAATAGGTGTTAAAATTAAAATTTTTCTCATGACTCATGGTGGAAGTTCACAGCATAATCAATAGCCAGTTCGTAGATCTCATTGAGTTCAATTAAAGTAACGCACCTTTAAATATTTAAAATGAAAAAAAATTTAGACAAACTTTGGCGAGAGATATTTATATTAGTATTTCACTCAATAATAAGACAGTATTAGTTAGTATTAAGATAAACGTTAGTTATTTGATATTTTCCTCTATTGTAACATAACTATTAAGCCCATTAGCTAACTCAGTATTCATTAACCAAAATATAACATAAGTAACTGATTGTATTATATCATTTTTATGTTGACATCAGTAAGTCACAGAAAGTAGATTAGTATTGTATTGAAACATACATTTTTAATTCATTTCCTAAATTGTACTTAGCCATCATTTTTGCGCTAAAATTTTGTTTCACCTTTCTGAATTTCTTCTGGTTGATTACATTATATTTCACACCCAACAATTCAAATAAGATGGTTTTTAAAATTTCCCTTTATCAATAAAAAAAATACATTAATTTTTCAGTAGATAGCAACTTTGCGTTATTAAAAGTAAGGTATTTATTCCATTTTCATAGTGGTTTTGTTTGTATGTATTGTTGCTGTTTAGTGTAAAATTATTAAAGTAAATTTTTTTAGAAGTTGATGATTCTATGTTAATGAAAAAATGTACTTTTCCTTTATGATCAGGATTTATCTTAATTGTGAAAAAAAATGTTGAGTTATTAAATTAAAAGAAAAGTATGTAAAAATTAAAAGATTTTGCATGCAAAATAAATTGTCTCTGTAACAAAAATCTTTTACAGAAATAAAAACTGTTGTTACTTCTTCCATGTTTTAATGATATTTAACTCTAACAAAATGAATAACGTCTACCACAAACTGATGTAAAAAATTAATAATTGATCAGTTATGAACACAAAAATATGAGTGTAATTTAAAAAAATATATATATATATATGTATATAAAGTAAAAAATAGTATTATTAATTAAAAAATGATTACCTTGGTATTGAAACAAATATCTTATCTTCGAATATTTCCAAACCAAGTGGTAAGTTATTGGCTGGTATAAATTCTTTTGAGGCAATTGCTTCTTCTCTAGCAAAATCATTTGGAAATACAAAATCAATTTCTTTCCAACTAAATACTTCTTTTAATTTATTATTATAATTATTATTCTTATTTATTGGTATTCTATCAGCATCAGTAAGTGATGATTGTATATTTCCAACTAACCACATCGAAACAAACCAGGGAAATAACATACCTGAAATAAAAAACAAAAAAAACCATTATTTAATTATGTAAATGGATAATCAACATGGAACATCAACTTGAATAGGAAATTTTTTTAGAGAATATTAATTAATTTTTAAAATAAAATATCCTTTTTTATATAAAAATATTATCAATTTTATATTTTGATTCAGTGCTTAGCATGCAAACTTTGGATCAAAGGTTTCTAGGTTAGAGTCCCATATAAGCTTCTATCACATAATTCCATATAGAAACTACTGTTTATGTAAGCACCGAGAATGGAATTGTAGTTTTATAATAGAAACTATACAAATAATTTATCTTCAGCAGCTTATCTTTGAGTATATCATCCTTACTCATCACCTCTCTCTTTTTTTCTGTTTAGCCTCCAGAACCATCGTAAGGTATTATTTCAGAGGATGATATGTATCAATGTAAATAAAGTGAGGCCTTATATAGTCTCAGGTGAACCATTCCTGAGATGTGTGATTAATTGAAACCCAACCACCAAAGAACATCAGTATCCATGATCTATTATTCAAATCTATATAAAAATAACTGCCTTTACTAAAATTTGAACTTAGAACTCAAAATCAGCTGATTTGCGATGATAAGTTAACCACTAGACCAGCCCAGTGGGCTTTCTCATCACCTACGCATTAATCATCCTTACCATTCATTTCTTTTGCTGTTTACACTTAATTATATCCATGTTAAAGATGCTGGGACCTGCAGAGTCAGTGTATCCTCTGTGTCTGGTAGGAAGGGGTTGCCTAAGGACTGAAGGACTGGTGGCTATATTTCTTGTCTGGTGGTATACAATAAGACTAATGGCTGAAAGGTTGGTTTTACTATGCAAAACTAACTGATTTTTAATCTGCTCTAAACATATAAATATAATATTTAAATGAAGTAATTGTGATATTTAGAGGGGCCTAACAAAGTAGCCTACAGTTTACCCAGGTAAACTGTAGGCTACTTTGTTAGGCCTTACTTATATACTAGGCCATACTTATATAATCCACAAAACTGAATGGGCGTGGGTGTTCCTTTATGATGCCTTGGTTTATTTTCAAGTAATCTTGAGTTTATGGGATTAAATATAATATTATTTATTAGAATACATATTTAAGTTGATCTTAATTACAGAATTAAATAAAAAAGCAATATATGTAATAGACAATTCACATCACTTAACCAGTCAGTCATTGACCAAAATTACAACCAACTGACCATGCCATTTCTTTTATACAAATGAAAGGTAAAAAATTCATCAAATAAAATATATAACACCTTTTTTTAAACCTTTAACAGTCTACAATCCTTTTTTTTAAACAACCCTTTAGAACCTATATATTTAAGTACACAGTTAGTAACCTATCATAAATTATCTACCAGCATAATCCACCTTTTTCAGTGGCAGAGTGATGATTTTAGACTTTTACCCTTTTTGATTCAAGTCTATTCAAGTCATAGACTTGAATCAGGGTCTAAGTGAAGCTAGGCATTTTTAATAAGCTACAAAATTTCCATACCATGCCCTAAGCACAAGCTTCCATTTACATGAAGTAAATACTTTATGAAAATTGTTTTCTAAATTCAAAGAATTTTCAAACGTTTGACACTTATGAACATTAGAGAGGTTATTTATTTACAAATAATTATTTCTGTTTAATATTTATTAATATACAGAGACAATTTAGGGAAAACCCCTAATTGTCTCTTAAAAATATACAGAAAAAAATTCTTTAACATTTTAATCTTGCTACTAAACAATGTAAATGAGGCCTTGGCCTTAAAATAAATTTCAAATTATTTTTTTTATTTTGGATTATAAACAATTTTCTAAAGGTTTGTTTATAAAATTTTCAATTTTATAAACAATTTTTTAATTTTACTAAATTAAATTTAATGAAGGAGTTTCAATAGAAAAAATGATTTTATTGAAATTTTAAAACAAAATTAATAAAACTGGTAAAGACCTAACAAGTTCTAGAAACCTGTAAAATCTAACTTTGAATCTACCTACATGTACATACTAAATAAATAACCTTCATTGAAATCTAACATTTAAGATTAAAACCATGTTGTCGACATGATCTAAAATAGAATCATTAAACAGAAAGATCAGCTACTAAATTTTCCCATTAAAATTAACTTCATCACAAACACTTCTTGGCAACATATTTTAAAAATAGATAAAAAAAGTTTTTTTTTCTAAGAAAGAAACTAAATTATTCTGAGGATTTACCAGTACTTTACATGGATAAGTAATGGAAGTTTAAACTTTAAAACTGAAATAATTTATGAATTAGAGTGTTTGAAAATAAGCAAATCTAACAAGTATTTAAATCCAGAAACATCTGATTTAAAGAGAGAGTCATCATTACTATTTTCAGTCTTTTTCTTATACACAGTCATATATTTTAGTTTTTCAGCCTCTATATTGGATTACTAATACTAAAGTTGAATAGCTTAATACATGATTTATCATCCTAGTTCTTCCTTCTTTTAAGATTCTATGACAATTTTTTCTTCTTTCCCTTATATTAAAATTATCTTATTGAATAATTACCATCAAAATTAATTTAATAATGTTATAAATTATCTATCTTAAAATAATTTTAATGAATAGGAAAGTACATCTTTATTTTAAGATTCATTTACTCAGTTAATTGCCAACATCCTCCTGTATAATTATATTTCAAAAGCTTCATACTTTATATTTCATATGAAAACATATTATTCTCCACTCAAATATTTATGAATATTAGTTTCTCTTTGTAATTCCTTACCAATATAAACAAAAATACACCTAATAAATATGTTTTAATATACTGTATAACTAAAATCTTAAAAATCACAGAATGACAGTATGTTAAAATTACATTTTTCTTTACTTATGAATTGTCTCAACGTCAAGTTCGAAAATAAAAATATTCAGTAATATAAACATATAAAATCACACAAAACTTACCCATGTTTTAAGTCACAGTGTTAAACAATTAATCCAAACAAAACAACAGATCAAGCAGTATAGTTCAATAAAAGAAAAACAAATAAAATTTAACCAATACTATTGATATCAAGGTATTTTAAATGAACTCATTAAATATCTATGACCCTGACAAACCACAGTTTGTACAACGGTGTTTCCTGTTTAAAAATGAAATGTAATTCTATCTTTCTTTTGTCATCTATTTATCTATCATCTCTATCTAACTCTTATACTGTACACTGCCTCTCTTTTTCATCTTCTGATCTGATGGAAAATGTCCTTCTTGGGTAATTATTCAGGGTCACCTGAAAATACCTTCTTTTCAAATTTCTCTGCCTTTGTCTAACCATCCATTAAATAACCCTGCCAAATACTATTCAAGGAAATGTATGATTGGGGAATAAAAAAAAAAACAAATTTTTTAAACCATGTCCATTCAGCTTTTAAAATTAACAGTAATACACCTCACTGCATGACAACCAGTGTTTAATCTTGTTTATCTGAATTAAATCTGTAGTCAAAATTATTCATGGTCTAATGACATTTAATTTATTTATTTTTGTTATAATATAAATATAAGCCACAGTCATATTTATTTACAATTTAATTATATTATGATATTTAAAATAATGTTTAAGAAGTAAACACCTTTAACACCAGTGTTGAGAATGTTACTACATGAGTCAGTGTAATATACTACATGAGTTATTAAAAAACAATAATGCATTGCAAGAAAAAATAACTGAAATGATAATTTATGTATAAGCCATACCAGAACAAAATTACATCACGTACAACAAAACTTATTATACTGCATTCAGCTTAATAATGTGTTTATCTGTTTCTAGTTCTCTGGCTGAAATATTTTTACAACACTTTGAAAACGTATATATTACACGATCAGACATAGAAAGAAAATATTATACTGGCATCATTAAGATGATTATATAATATTCCTGAACAAAAGAAACATGATATGATGTCACACATTTCTCCCATCTATCAACAATTTACAAACTGATCTACTTTAACACTAAAGAAAAATGAACAATAAAAAAATCATTTATCCCAATGCCATAAAAAACTGATATCTACCAATAAATTTATTAATTTAAGTGAAAAATTCAATAAATAGTCAACAACATGTGAAACTGTAACCTCTGTCTTCTGCTCTTAATCAGAAGTTATATGATGACTTATGAAACCATTCATGAAAGGTTTGGTTTTTATAAACTCCAAACCAAGTGAAACTGGTTTATCAGTTTGTTAATGATATTACTGAAAAATTTTTATTCTTTAATCAAATCATTTTGATTTGAAAAAAATTAAATTCTTTCACATTAGCTCAAAATAAAACGATACTAAACCATAAAATAGTATTTTAAAAAATAATATCAACACTGATTGCCATCTTTTCACTGGACAGTGGTAGTGATGAAGAGTATAGATTTGCCTTTTCCAGGTGTTATTTTTAATAGCTGAATAAAATTTATATAACTGCAATATATATGTATGAAAAATGATAAAATGGGATAAATTTGGCAATTTTTAAAAAATTTTCTGAGAAAAAATATTAAAAAAAATTATGCAATATAGCTGCATGACTTCTCATTCAAACTTGTTACTTTTTAATCACATTGTAAAGCCATTATATTTTCCAAAATAATCATGATCTTCTGTTCCCTCCCATTTGGTTCCCCAAGGAGTAGAATATTAGACACTGGATACAGTGTACTTTGGTGGTTGCAGTTCAATTAACCACAAGGAAGGTAGTCTCAATGCTGAGGACGTTTTTAGTCCATCCACATGCAGGAATGGTTGGATTGGGGCGCTCTGATGAAGCATTGAGGACCATTAAGGTATGTGAGGTGGGCATGTGATCTGGGGGGGGGGGTATGCATGGGGTGCATACCCGAACTCTGATTAGTGTATGGTGATGGGAAGGGTAGGCTTTCTGGGAAGGGGCGTCATGGCAACTAGAAGTGGTGGTCATGATGTCTCAATGAACCAGGATGATGGGACGATGGGACCCTGACGGGGATGACAGCAATATTAGCTGCATGCACAGGGTGGGTTAATCTGCAGCCACGTCACTCAGGGCCAACCGAGGTAGTGTCTTCTAGGCAATTACCGGTTGCCCCTGAGTGGTTAAAAAGGTCTGAAAAAAAATTCAATTAACCACATGAATCAGGAGTGCTTAGCCTGAGGCTATACAAGACTACCCTTATTTACATGTCATTCACATCATCCTCATCTCTCACTGGGCCATCAGGGGGAGGTTGTTTATTGTTCACTAGTTTGAACAGATTTCAACATAAAACATCATTTTATTTTTAGGAAAATAAAATAAAAAAAAGAATTATCAATATGTATAAAAACAATGATTTGTTGGTGAAAATAGAAGAATGCAATAAATTATAATAATGTTAGACTACATTTTTCAGTAATTAAGGTGAAAAGAAAAACTTTACCTTGATATATGAAACTGTGATAGTGTGCCTACCTTTGGAAACCTCTAATTTATAAAAAATAAACAAAACATTTACACCATTTTAGAGGCATTATAAACTTTAACTGATGTACAGAATTTAAATATGTAAATATATAAATGTAAAATAATCTGTTATATTCTGTTCTAAAATACTGATTTTATGCAGATTTGATGCTGGTAAAAAAAAAAGGAAAGAAACTACTCATAGAAACCTTTTTTTTCTATTTCAATCCTGGGTTAGTGTGCTCAATCTATACTGCGACCAGTAACTTTTTAAAAATTCTATTATTCATTTAAATTTTATCGTAGCTTACTTTTACTTCTTTGTACGAAGTAAAGGAAGTATTGTGATCGCAAAAAATTTCTGTTTTCAAATTTCATTCAAAGTATCCATTTCAACCACTCCTGGATCCATTTTGACTGCAATGCATAAAACCAAGGAACCAAAACAAAAACCTAGGAACCCCTGGATTAAATAAATTTTTAACAATATTTTCAGGGAGTTCTTATCAGGAAGAGAAATTTTGTACGTATAGAAAGGTAAAAAATAAGAGTTTTTAGGGGAAAGGGCCTTATTATACTACCTTGTTATATTTAACAGATTACCGAAGAATATAAAATTCTTCCCTTCAATTTATTTAAAATATTTAGTTTTATGTACAGTGCGCCGAACCAAAATACAAGCTTGGCTATGAGAGGCAGGCGCTTGTGATACATATTATACTACACTTCCTGTAATGTTATACTCCTACATCTACCGTGTGTTTTTCATGAGTAATTGTTTTTAGTAACAAATAAAATTACTTGAATAAATGAAGGAAATTTTTTTTATCCAGTTTTTTATTGTTTCATTAGTAAAAAACAATTTTATCTCAAGTTTGTTGTAGATTTACTTTACTAATATATTTTTACATATTTATTTTGAATAATAGTAGTCAAAAGCATTTATTTTAAGGGTTATCGTTACAAATGCAATTAATATATTACTGCAATTTCATCATTTTCTTTAAATATTTTTTGTGTTCACTGGTTTTTGTTTCTTGAAACAAAACATGGATTAATATTATTGTGAGGGATACATCCGCTCACTTCTTGCTAACACACACTTGGTATTTACATTCATTTGACAGGAGAGCCTCTAAGTGTGCGTTCCTACTTGTGTGTTACTGTATCCCACTATATAAGAGTAAAGTATGTACGATACTCTCCCGTCTTGTGACCCTGTATTACTTTACTTTAATTTTAAATCACAATTATTTTTCATAGTGAAATGTGTTAATCTATATGTATAAGAAGGGCAATGCGCGATCCTACCTTGTAGTACAAAGTTATACAGAGACTTCATACCTTTTTCCTTTCCTTCCCTTCCCTACCGAAGTGCACGCATGATCTATGATTAAAAACCCACCCATCGACACGACTCTATATTGATGTATACATGGAAATGTGATTGACCTACCTACAACAGAAAAATTAACCTATATGTGCACTTTGTAAAAAAATCATTCATAAAGCAAGAAAAATCCCCACACATTATTGTGAACCTACCTTGCTAGTATTATGTTTCTAGTACAATAACAGGATAGAAATGGAGGTAACCTCTGTAAAATCAATTTAAAATTCATTCCAAAGCAAGACAAAGCAGACAAAAGCAGTTCTCCATGTAACATCTGTAACTCCTATTAGAGAAATGAGAATTTATAGCAACAAAATTAATGCATTTTTATTTAATTGTTCTATTGTTGATAATTTTTTTAATTATTCTATTTCAATGAGTTATATAAGAATTAGAATTTAGTAATTAATCAGTCTTATATGTGTTCCTTTCTCAAACCAAAATCAGAGTTACAGTAAAAGCAGCTATAATGAAATTCAAAGGACAGGCAGTATGTATTCGTTACACCCCAAGACGAGGCATATTAGATCTGGAGGGTCGAAATAGGAGAAAAAATTTACCCATGCATGCGACAAAGTGAAAAGGATTGTTAAAGTGTGTGAATAAAGAAATGAAAATCTTTATAAAAATAATCTGTTGCTAATTCTTTTACTTTCCCGCCTAACGCTATAGCAAAGCTACATCTGCAGAAGGGAAAGTATTGTAATCCAATTTGAGTATATGCGGTTTTCACCGGATCTTTAGATTTTGACACCTAAGAAACGCAAAAACCGGACGGAAATGTTCTAATGTAAATGTGTGTGTTCGGTGTTTGACATCTTATATATCCAGAACTAGCCGACCGATTTTGACTAAACATTGTCAAATTACGTCTGTATATATGATGCACTGATGTAATTAAATTTTCAACTTAAAAGGTCAAGGGAGTGAAGCTGTAGAACAAGGTCACCCTCAATATCTCAAGATTTTGCCTAATTAAGGTGTTATTTTTATTAGACACGTTTGTTAACAATTAAAAAATAATATTTCCAAGAAAGAGTTTTTGCAAAATCGCACCCACACCCACAAAAAACGCTCTAAATAAGCTAGTGGCTAAGTGCGTATAGTGCTTCATTAGTACCCCCTCTCCCCATTAGGAGCACTAGTAGCACTTACGTAAAACTGTTGTAGTCGTCTTTTTTCTTTTTCTGTATAGCCTCTGGAACCACCGATAGGTATTACTTCAGAGGATAATATGTGTGAATGCAAATAAAGTGTAGTTTTGTGAAGTCTCAGGTCGACCATTCCTGAGATGTGTGCTTAATTGACACCCAACCAGGAACCCATCCACCAAAGAACACCGGTATCCACGACCTAGTATTGAAATCTGAATAAAAGTAACTGCCTTTACTGCTTTAGTCGTATGGTATATTGTAACGTCAGAGGTGATTGGTATAATTAAATAAATGAATAATATTTAAAGTGTAAAAAAGGATTTAAAGTGACCGCTAGTACCGCCAAACCTGCGCGAATGAAATACGGTATGCGCGTGCGCTTTAGTTAGGATCATTAAATGAAATAAACCGAAAATATTATATTTAAATAAAATGATAAATATTTTTAATTAAGTTGTGTGCGTAAACCGTGCATCAGAAAAAAATCGCGTGGCGAGAAAGTACTACAACTGTGTTGTCAGTTTTTTATTAACAAATCATTGTAAAAAATTAGTTTTTTTTCAGTTTTCTTTGGATTTTCTTTAATATATCGGTTATTTATTAAAATAGAGAAAATCCGCTGGTCCCATCGGAAAACTGAGAAAAGTTTGCATAATTTTGCTAGTAAGCATTTTTTTCTACAACCAGTAGATTCGACAGTATATACAAAAGAGTGAAATTACAATAATAATTTTTATTTCCGTGTACGAAGTAAAGGAAACATTGCAATCGCGAAAAATTTCGGTTTTTAGATTTCAACGGAAATATCCATTTTGACCATCCTTGAATCCATTTTGACTAGTTTCAGTGTGACGTCGTACGTACGTATTTATCTCGCGTAACTCAAAAACGATTAGTCGTAGGGTGTTGAAATTTTGGATTCAGGACTGTTGTAACATCTAGCTGTGCACCTCCCCTTTTGATTGCAATCGACTGAACCAAAAGTATAAAAAAAAAGTCAAAAATTCAAAACAATTTGGATTTTGAATTTTTTTTAACTGCATCAATAAGCCCTCATTGAGAGCTTTTCAATGATGTATCATTAGTGGTACTTATTTTTATTGGTTCCAGAATTACAGCCAAATAAAATTGTAATTAATGAAATATTTGGATTTTACGAGGGGAAGGCACATCGGTTCGAATCAGACTTCATCTCCTTTTTTTTTTTAAATTTTTTTTATATAAATGTATTGATTTATTAATAATTATTAAACGACTGGTGGTAAAAAAGTTTTACGATATATTAATTCAATAATTACAATAAGAAAAAAAATTATGAAATGATATCAGCAGTTAGTTATTAATGAAATAAAATTTTATGTACTTTTCATTTTAATAAAATGTGTATATGTAATTTAAGAGGCGTGCAAGGAAGCCATGTGGGTCCATATCAGAATTTGTTATAAATATTACAGTTAAATACATCGTTATTGTGACTGATGAAGTGTGTGCATTAGTAATCACGGACAGTAATTTTCTGTGTCGTGAAAATAATTTATTATCTTTCAAATTAGTGAAAAATCAATTATTTTCGGCATAGTTGCATCCTATCACTTTCCGTAACAAGTAATTATTTTTTGCAACAGTGGTACAGGAATTTAAAAAAAAAACAATTTCTATAGAGACATGTCTCTCAATTCTGAACATCGATTGACAATTTTCATGGTAAGTCACTTTGGAATAATAATTGCTTAAAAATACATTCATTTGTTAAATTTTATTACAGTCTTTTTCTGTAAATTTCATGCAGTACGCGTTGAAACACAATTCTGCATGCCAACATTTTTATATCATTAAATGTTTTCATCATAATTGATAAAGAAATCTATATTAAAGCATGATCAAATGTTTCATCCTAAGCACATCGACTCATTCAATTCTGAACTATGGTAGGTTATTTTTAGTATAATTCCAAAAAATATGTAAATTATAAAAAAATAATTTCTTTATATTCTGTTATCAGATTTAATTATCTCAGAGCATAACCTTTTCCATAAATATTGAGAAATAAATATTTTTCTTTTTAAATCAGTCAAATGTACACGAGTGGTTTGAAGTCAGAATTTTTTAAACCATGAAAAAATATTTTTCCTTTATTATTTAAATTTCTGAAGAAAAAAATCAAAAGATTTTCCGTATGTTGTATTCTAACAGTTTCTATAATCTATAATAATGTTTTCAACCAAATTTTATTTTTCAATAAAACTAATAGAAAACTTTTAAGAGCAGATATTTACTAGTGGTCTCTCGATTCCAGTCAGAGATCGACTGCTTAATGAAGCCGATAAGTTAACTTATATTATTGAATTATATTTTCTCGAAACTCCGTTGGTTGAATAATCAGTTCAATCATTTATCATGAATAATTAATTCTATAGAAAAAAAAAAATTAGTAAATGGATTCAATACAAAATTATTAATCATTCAATTCCGGACACTGATTGGCTGGTTAGCATTACGTCTTATAAAAATGTTATATTAATGAATGATAATTTCTCGGGGTTCTATTGTTTAGTGAATTTTATCAAACTTAATGAAATTCTGTACTTTGCAGGAAGTAAATTTTTCGATTTTTTTTCTAATACATAACGATGGGTAGTTAGTCACGTTGTTGCAATTCTGTTTACCATAGAAATTATTTTTTACCCACCTGATTATAAGAAAAACCTTTCTTAATTAATTTTTCCTTTTTATCATTTGTTCTTTAATTAAATTTTCTTCCCATAAATACTATGGATAAGCAGATCTAACATTTGAATATTAAGTAAAAAAAATAGATTCGAATTATTGACTTTTTAATGATCCATATTGAAGATTTTTTCCTATTTAGCCTCCGGGAATCACCGTCAGGTATTACTTCAGAGGATGAATGAGGATAATATATATATGAGTGTGTGAAGTGTAGTCTTGTACTGTCTCAGATCGACCATTCCTGAGATATGTGATTAATTGAAACCCTACCACCAAAAAACACCGGTATCCACGATCTAGTATTCAAATCCGTGTAAAAGTAATTACCTTTACTAGGATTTGAATATTTGAACTCTCGATTTAGAAATTAGCTGATTTGCAAAGACGCATTCACTACAAGATTAACCCGGTAAGTTCCATATTGAAGATTAGTATAATGTTATACTACATCGAATTTTGAACTGTTGTTACATAAAATTGTACTGATATATTTAATTTTATCATAACAAATCATTTTCAACAAATAATTCAGAGAAAAATATATTTATCTAAGCGGGTAAAAGTAAAAAAAAATTCATGTCAGTGGTTGCATGATCTGAATTTTAAAAAATAATTTTTTAATAATAATATTTTTTCTTTATTTTTCCATTTAACAGAACAATTTCTGTAAATGAAGTGTAGTCTTGTATGGTCTCAGTTCGACCATTCCTGAGATGTGTGGTCAATTGAAGCTCAACCACCAAAGAACACCGGTATCCACGATATAATATAAAATCTACAAATCCTATACGATCTACAAATCTGTATAAAACCTTTACTAGGATTTGAACCCTTGACTTCGAAATCAGCTGATTTTCCTCGACGAGTTCAGCATTAGACCAACCCGATGGGTTAATAATAATAATAATAATAATGGCAGTTAGCTGCTTAGTGTAATCCCTTTACTATATTTATATTTTAAAGAGTTATTAGTACAATTTTATAATTTAAGATTATCATAACACATCATCATTTTTTATGATTCTATGAATTATGTTTATTTAATGTTTTCTGGTTTTTTTTCAGTTAGTTGGAAAGGTACACAGGACTCAAAGCGGTATTCTCACAGGTGAGAATTTTTTAGAAATATACAATCTTTTCTCTCTCTTAAAATAACAGGAAACAGTTTTAAAAATTTTCTATATTTTATTCAGTCTATAATTCTCCATATTAAAACATTACTAGTTAAGTTAACATAACAATTTACAATTTAGACTAGTAAAGCCAGTTATTTTTACATGGATTTGAATGCTAGATCGTGGATACCGGTGTTCTTTGGTGGTTGGGTTTCAATTAACCACACATCTCAGGATTGGTCGAACTGAGAATGTACAAGACTACACTTCATTTACACTCATACAATATCATCCTCATTCATCCTCTGAAGTATTATCTAAACGGTAGTTACCGGAGGCTAAACAAGAAACAGAAAAAAGTGGCGAAAATTTACAATTTAGAATTTTTTATTTTTTAGAATTTATAAATTCTAAAAAATAAAAAATTCTTACGTAGTTATGCGCAAGAAGACCGAATTTTGGTTATCTTATTTTGCATAATATTTTTTGTATAATTATTTTTTCTTTCACCATTGTGACTCACTCACTGTATAAGCGCGTTTGAAAAATACATCAATTCAAAGTCAACATAACCTCAAATATATGTTGCCGATTTTAAACTGACCATAACTGAAGAACGACTCAACCAACAATCTTCATCAAAACTTCACAAACACGACTTCAGATATACTTCCATAGCATATCTAAATTTAAATAAAATTGATTTAATAGTTTAGAAGATTTTTGAGCAACAAAATTTTATACATTAAAGATATTTTCGTAATCTTCATACGTCAAAATATTAAAAAAAATAATAATTTTTATCCCCCAATCCTAACATGCGATCGAAAATATATCTCAAATTGAGGTTACGTTGTCTATTATCGACATTAAATTGAACATAACTCAGGAACGAATCAAGCAATCTTTATCATATTTTTAAATGCACAATTTCAAATACATTACTATAGTATATCTAAATTTCAATCAAAAACTGATCTAGTAGTTAAGAAGATTTTTGAACCACAAATTTTATACGTCGAATTTCTTATATATATATATATATATATATAAGAAAATTATATTTTAAGTGAACGGTATTTTTTCACTCCTTATACCTCAAAACGTAAAGAAAATTCAGTTTCACCCCCTAATCACACCGCGCGACCGAAAGTAATACCGTAGTTTTCTTAGAAAATTTTGTAAAAAAAATTATATAAATTCAAAACAAAATTCTTAATATAAAATCTAATTCTAATTATCATTCAAGCAACTAATTGCTAATATCTAATACTAATAATCTTACGACTTTATTCGCCGGTTGCTTGATTAGCGTAATTCAGGGACGGATTTATCAATAGAGCAAAGAGATCACAGACTTCTGGCTACAGTTTTAGTAGCGCCAAATATTTTACAAATATTTTATGGTAGGTGCGTAATTTTAGCTTATTTGTGTTATTCAACAAATCTTATATTAAAGCGTGTTATTTAAAAAAAATAATAAATTCTCAATCTATCCAATCCTTTCTTTATTCTGTTAAAGATCTTTTAACGTATCCTTTGCTTCGTGACCGCAGACATTTGAAACGCAAAAGTCCATAGGTAATCGTTTCTCAGTTATTAAGTTGTCAGTTGAAACAAACTACTCAAGAATCATACTATTCTAAACATCAACAGAAAAAACATTTTCGTTTGCATTATGTAATTCTCTTAAAATTTCGAATTAATTAGATTATATAAATAATGTTAATCACATTAAAAATAACAAGTGTTATTAAAAATGTTTCATGTAATCAAATATGTGCAGTGTTATCAAACTTCAGTGCTTCAACTAATTAATCGAAATTACGTTGAAAGATTAAATTATCTAAAATGTATAATAGTAAAACACCATTACTCAAGCACTTCTCTCTACATTCATCATAAAATCTTTCAAATCTGCGACTCTCTTAGCCCTAGGCACCTACTATTTTAAAATATTCAACCCCTTAAAAGTATTTAGGGATTAAACTGGCCGATTGAATAATACTAATTAATAATTTCCTAAACATTAACAAAACAGTAATTGTGTTTCTTTAAACCGATTTTCATGGGGGAGCGGTAGGGATTTCGTCCTTTTATCCGAATGTCCCAGGTTCGAAACCGGCTAGGCATGACGTTTTTCATACGCTAAAAATTTCCTTTTTCATATTCCCTTGTAAAAGCTTCTTTGTAAGCTTGATTAATTCATCAGTCAAAAAAAAAATTAGTTTCATCTGTTATTTTGCTTGATACAAACCCAAAAAATTAAAAGATACTGGTATTTTACTCTTAAAATTTATTTCTGTAATTTATCAATGAACAGTATGATATTATAATTATAAATGACTCGCTTTAAATTAATAGAAATCATTCTATCAAAGGCCTTTCAGACTATTAATTAACGTCTCCATCAGTGTAATTTCCAGTAGCATTGTTGTTATCGATATCTGTCTTTCAAAGTTTAAAAAACTCCTGAAGAAAGATAACAAAAAATATATTTATATATCTTTTGTATGTTTCTTTATTTAATATCAGTTATTTAATAATCATGTTAATACTACAAAGTAAGATTTTATATTTTTAAAAAGTTAAATATTAAAATTTTAAAGATACGACTTGGTGCCATCGTGTTAAGCAACTGCTCCACATTAATTTTAGATGTGGAAGGGGTAGCCGCTGCTTCTGCATAAGAAGTCGATGGTCGTGGTGTACGCTGAATAACAATCTTCTTCACTTCAGGATAACTGACCTTCTGAAGCGTTTTAACTTCCTGAATCGCTGTTTCTAATTTATATGTAGGGCAGTTTCTTGAACGACAATTGTGATCTCCTATACAGTTAACGCAGGTTGGAGGGTCTGTACATGGGTCCCCCTCATGTGTTTTCTCTCCACATATACATATTTCCTGCGCTTCACATCTAGCTGCTATGTGTCCGAATCGTTGACACTTAAAACATCTCATCGGCTGCGGAATAAATGCTCGTACATCAAGCCGATGGATACCAGCTCGTACCTTTTCAGGAATATTCGGCCTATTAAATGTTAAAACGTGCGAGGCCGAAGGAACAACTTCACCATTTCTTCGCATGGTTAGTCTGCGACACTGAGTCACTCCCTGAATCGACATTTCTTGTACAATTTCTTCTTCTGTACAATTAAGAAGATCGCGACAAACAACAACTCCTCTGGATGAGTTCAGTGTGCTATGCGGTTGAACAGAAACCGCAAATTCACCGATCTTCTTCAACGCCTGGACTTTCTGGCTTTGCACGTCGTTGATAGTTTCGACGTGCAATCCATTAAAAGTCTTTTGGATTTCTTTAACGGGACCACCAGCACAATTTGTAATTTCTCTTGCGATTAAGAATGGACTAACTTTTTGGAAGTTTCCATTCTCCTTTGTAATAATTAAAAATCTTGGCTTAGGTACACTATAGCCAAACAAGCTTTTACGTAAGTCTTTACTGATTCTATCAGCATCTTTCTTGATTTTGTCACACTCTTTGCTCTTTTTCCTCTTCGCTTGTGGCGAATCGGAGGATTCTAAACGAGGGTGTTTACGTACACCCTCTGCCACGTTTGATTGTTCAATATTCATGAACGGTTGATCCCTTCTGTAGCAAGGCTAGCCGCCGGGGTACACCCCCACTCCAGGGCTACTAACCTTGGAGGTCCGATCCGGTACTCCGGTGGAACCGGCATATGCCCTGGCAGAGAGCGGATGCGCAGTCTCTGCACTGACTCCAGGCTCCTACTCACCGAAGCTTTCAGAGCTCCCATGCACCGACATACATGGGCACCATTCTACATGCTTGCCATCGCAGGGAGCATGTGGACAATGGAAGGGTCTCCGTTACACCTGCAATAACATTGACCCTGGCCGCCACATCGCCAGCTCTAAGAGTGGTATGAGTCCATTTCCAAAATCGTTTATTATTCCATTTCCTGCAGGTAGCCGAAAAATCCAGTCCGTTTTTGACCTGAAGTTGGAAACAGGTCAAACGTAAAAAAGCATAACCGAGGAATTTACTCGGAACCCCGAGTAACCTATTATAATAATAATAATGATAATAATAATAATAATAATAATATTATTATTATTATTATTATTATTATTATTATTATTATAATTATTATTATTATTATTATTATTATTATTCAAGAAGGAAGAAAATAAATAGTTACTTCATAAATTTTATGCGATAGGAAAAAATAAAATACACTAAATGAAGAAATTAATGGCCTGCGATAAAAATAACATAGCATGCAGTTACCTACTGAAGTAACCGACTTTCTTGGTCAAGTTCAAGGTCATGTGACAGGTGACTGTCAGTAACCACGTTACGTAACCATAACTTGTCTGTTACATTGCTCTCCTTACTATTACACTTTAAAGAAAGATACTGGCTAATTATTTGAGTCCTCAAACAACACATCCTACTGGAATTTTTTTATGGAAAAAATTATAATTAATTATTCATAAAAAAAGTAATAAAAAGATAGACTGGTTTCAAAAATCCACTTAACCCCTTAAATTCGGAATTTCCAAACCTCCTTTCTTAGTGTGCATTTATACCGACAATTCGATCGTTACAGGACATACTAATTAGTTTTTAGATTTCTCCTCGGAGCTTCGCTCGTGAAATGTAATCAGAATTACAAACATAAATATCACAATATTACCAAATTTCATAAAAATTGATTCAATAGCGGTAGCATAAAACTGCAAAATGTAAAAAACAATTTATATTTTTTAACCCTTAAAATATTAAAATTCAAAAACCCGAAATTTTTTTTTAGGTATTTATCTGAAGACTATTTGCAACCCAAATTTACTGAATATCTCGATTAGTATAGTCGGAAATGGGAAAAATTTGTAAACATTTTTCGGAAGTTTTTACTTTTCATCACCGCTTTCCAGGTCGAATTTCGAAAAATCTAGAAACTGGTTTTTAGATATTCACATGATGATTACACACACCAATAATCAAATCTATATAATTTTTTTACAGAGAAATTAGAAAAAACATAATAAAATTTAATGTTACCCCATTTTAACCCCTTAAACTCGGAATTTCAAAAAATCCTTTCGAGTGCACATACACCGTAAGAAGAACAGTATAGAAATTTTCACCAATTTATATTTAGTAATTTTTACTGTATGTTGATTATGAATCAGACACGATATTCTTTTATTTGTGTAGATAAGACTAGCGTTCCCCCGTTATGATACTGTGAGCTGCGCCCGAGATATCAATGTGACTTCACCTGCAATATATTTTAACAGCAAACTTATTTATTTATTTATAAATAAGAGTTATTTAATCAAGAATATTGATTTTAGATTTTCATTAAATTCTGATAAAATGGTTAATAAAAATTTTTGTAAAAAATATAGAAGGAATATACAACGATTTGTTACCCAACGCTTTAATATTTACGGTCCTGATAATGACCAATTTAAAATGTAGCACTGAAAAATGTTGTTTCAGGACACCTTTATAAAATACATTGGCAGTTTTTTTTGTGCTGTTAGAATGAATAGCTGTTTTTTTTGTTTTTTTGACGTAGCATCTGTGTATCTCGCTTGTCGTTTTCTATATGTTGTTTTGGTAACAGATAACGCTTTCAAATGATGGTATTCAGTTAACGATAAGAATTCGTTTGCTTCAACATGAGCAATGGATAAATCACCAGAGAAGTGCATCCTTAGTACAGAGTGAAAGTCGTTACCGAAAGTAATATAAATTTCATCAATACGGTAAACCTAGAATACAAGTGGAAATAATTTACCAGCCGCTATCAGTTCACACAATCCATCATAAGTCGAAAAATTCTGGATATTTGAACGAAATATTTATCGCAGCTCGAATAGTTGTAACCCAAATTAGTTTCCGTCATAGTTGAGAATTCCTCCCAATTCTCAATCATATGTAACACACTTATTACCCGCATTTTGGTCGCCAATAGCTGTATATAGTATAAGAGATGATAAAGAAATCGAAAAAGACACGCATCATTTCCTTACAATGGAATTGTACGAGGAAAAACAATTCTCCATTAATATTTAAATATTCTATGTGAAATTTTATACATTAAATTAATTAATTAATTTTGATAGATTTCTAGAATCCCCATTGCGGCTTCCCCCACGCTATTATTACTTGCGTTTCGGTTGGGGAATATTTAGCCGGTCATGGCTCGCTTCGCTCGCCCTTCCCGTATAGCTAGAGACCTCTCGCCGCCCTTGTATTAATTAAATTCGTGCTTGTGAAAATAATAATTATAAATAAAAATTAAACCTGTTCTATTTATAAAAAATATAAATGTATTGTAATTTCTTCAGAGCAACAGTTTGGTCAGTACAGAACCTGAAACTTTGAATGATCGAAGAATATGAGTTTCAAAACAATCGGCCTCCACCTTAAAAATATTAGATATAATTGGTTACTCGTAATTCGTACGGGTAAAAATGTATTTTACCCGATTCTTAGCGTTACCCGATAAACACCACTAGGAGGTAACTACTTCGTTTCTCAATTTTTTAAATGTTTTAATTACTTTTATATTATGTTTTTTAGTCAGGTAATTGGAGGCAGGTGCAGCCAGTCGGATCGCACATACAGTACAGTGACTGTGTAAGTTGAGCCGCCGTTAACAACATCGTTGAACCCCCTTAAAAAATGAACATTTAAAATATCCCGAAAATGGTTTTTAGATATTTATCTGAAGAGTATTTGCAAGCACAAATCGAGTGAATATCTCGTTTAGTATAGTCAGAAATAGGGAAAATTTGCAATAATTGTCCAAATTTTTTTTTTACCTTTCTTTGTTTTTCCAAGGTCGAATTTTTAATAACCTAGAAATTGGTTTATAGATATTTACATGAAAGTTAGGCGCGCGCGCGCACACACACACACACATACACGCACGCACACAAAACCAAGTTGATATCTTCAATTGTTATCGAGAAATAAAAATAAAAAAAACAGTAAATTTCATTGTTATTCCATTTTAACCCTTTAAACTCGGAATTTCAAAAAATCCTTTCTTAGTGTACACTTATACCGTAAGAAGATGTATATAAATTTTCATCAATTTACCTTCAGTAGTTCTTCATAAGCGATGATGAATCAATCAAGACAAGTTGCTTTATAAGTACAGATAATAGATTTTCCAAGCTTCCATTTTACTTTCCCAACCTTTATAGTATACAACAATGAGAATTTACTCTTATCGGACAATAGAGAAAGATTGTCTTACGTTTAAGATTTATTTAAAATGTTTTTTAAAGTTATGAGATATCCAGAGTCGAAAAGTATAAACATTTTAGAAAATTGTAATAAAATGATATATATATATATATATATATATGTTAAAATTAAACATTTTATGATAATATATTACCGTTTACAGAAATTTTATCAAGTAAAACAAAAAAAAATCCTTTCGCCATGCAGGAAGGAGCAGGTAGATTTCACCGGTGCTAAATAGAGGATAAAAAAGATTTCCACCTTAAAGTTATGAAAAACTTCAAATTTATTCAATACGACAATGGTTGCATGTGAAAAAAGTTTCACATGTTTAGCATACGATAAGCCCCATCTTCTTGCAATTCCAGCAACATTTTGGTCATCCCTTACCGTAAGAGTTGGTCATATGAAAAGCTGTTTCAGACAAAAGATTTAGGTAATCTTTAGAAGACTAACGACCACTTTAAACCGATTCGATACTGTGCCTATTAAGGGAGGTAAGTTTTTTTTGTCTTCGAAACCCCATTTTTTTCCAACCCCTGGGCCAATGGTTGGTGATATCAAAAAAATTTTCTTAGATAAGTTTTAGGCCCTTATCCAAAGAATAGTAAGAACTTTAAACGAATTCGATGTTTTACTTAATAGAAAAGTTTCAGCAATATTTTGTTTTTTTCAAAACAGCCCTCCCATTTCCAACCCCGGGGTTCGACTTTTCCCATTACCGAACTCGACCAAGATTTTGGGTTGTTATATTTTATGTATAAATTTGAAAGTGATTAGCGGAAAATTACGGTAGTTATTGTGTCCACAAGAAAGTGAAGTGTATATATATATATATATATATATATATATATATATATATATATATTTATATAAACTTCATAGCTTTCTTATAAAATCTACCTAATAGCTAACCGACCAGTAAATTAAATGGCACATAGACCTTTCCATTCTGTTTTAATGTTAGAAATACTGAAATCAAACTTCAAGGCATAAGGAATGGGTATAAACAAGTATGACTTATACGCAAAAATCGCTATATTAAACAGTTGAAGATCCGTTCTATCCGAAAAATTCGAATTTTTATAGGAATAATTATTGTTTATTTATTCTTTTTTTATTTCTGTTAAAAATATAGATTTATATTTTTATTCAACTTCACAAAAACTTCTTCGAAACTAAGAAAATTATAATTAGAAATTTAAAAAATTGAAAATATATTATTTAGAGCAATTTCTTTTTTAATTTAGTTTTTGATTTTTATGTTTTTTATTAGAAATTTGGGTAACCCTACAAAAGAAAAATACTATCCGTAAGAAATAAAAATGGTTAGATAAGGAACATTTACGGTGATTAAAATAAAAAAAGGAATTCAGAGAAATGACGTAAAAGAATACAACTAAGTGTGATCTAAGACTTTCTAGAATTTGGGAATTTTTATTGTTACTTTCGCTAAGTTTTCCAATTAGATTTTCTTTAATTTTTAAATGAAAAAATCACATCATTAAACTAAAGTAACACTATATATTAAACAACTAACCGGCCCGGGTCGGGGCTCTGGTCAGCCCAGGTGAATCCCGAGGCCTACCACATGGTCGCAAACCTCGCTTCGCTCATCATTCCCAATATTCCAGGGGGACCGGCGCCCTGGACACCTGCACAGCTTGCTTCGTTCGCCAATCCCATTTACCCAGAATGCTCCATCCGCTGGACCCCGCACTGTACGTTATCCTTACGGTTATTAGAATAATCCTGATAAATAATAATTGTAGTATTCAGGTTTTATAGAAACCTGAAAAATAAACTAGATTACAAAAGATAGATTAATATTAACTACAGTAACTAAAGTAAACACACCTTTGACGACTAAAAATTCACAACTTATTTCTTTGCCATGGAAGCAGAAATATAATAATGAAGTAAAAGGATTAATCTATTTTTTCTTAATGAATATCTTTAATTCATAACTTCACCCTCCTTGGGGGAGATAATAAATACTTTTATTATCTTAACCTTCAAGGAAGCTAGGACCTCGATCGATGGCTTAAAACCTTCCCAGGGATAACACGAATGTATCCTGCAAATTTGAAAGTAATCGATAGGTCGGTTGTTCTCGCGTGATGGGATAACAAACAAATAGACAGACTTTATATATACACGTTTCCGAATAACCGTGATCTATTAGATCGAGAGTGTACCTACGCGTGCAAAAGTTAGCCTTCAACCTACTAACAAATGCCCCGTTTTAATTTTGAAAATCGGACGATTGTTTGCAGAGATATAAGATTGCGTCCGCTACATTGCATCCGCTGCAACTCCCAAAACAATGCCCCATGGGCACCCCGTTTGTTACCTGCTGATGGTAACGATCGGTTTAGCCTCCAAGGAGGTGCTCGCAAACCTCACCATTCTAGCCTTACATACAGTTCCCACGGGAAGCCCGTTATTGTTAAACAGAAATCTTTTAAATTTATTTTATTTTATTTTATTTAACGTAAATTTAATTGTATTATTTGTGTAATATTATCATTCGATTGATTCGGTTCAAACCCTGCTCACACACTGATAGCGACTCACATTTCATTAATTCAATTGATTAAAGTTTATGCTTCAACCGGAAAATCTCCACTAGTACACAGTATATATATATATATATATATATATATATATATATATATTTAAGAGATTTTTTGAGATGAAATATATCTAAAAACCTTCTCAGTTATACCAAGAAACATGGGTAAAAATTTGTTTGCGATTGATGGAGTAGTTTCTTTGTCTATCCTGAACAAACAAAACCCTTTTCCTCTTTATATGATTATATAGATGATAAAAAATTTAAGACAAGTTGCATAACTTTCCGGCTTCGCGCTTGATAAACCTTTTATCAAATACATCATCGGGGTTTTAAATATTAATGTCTTCATTATTTTTACTTAAAATGATTTTAGGGATCGAATTTCGAGAAAAAATTTTATAAATTGGTTTTTATATAGTGTTCGTAAAGGCTCTAGCAATTTTTCACTAGGTGGTATAGAATGTAGCAACATTGTCATTTAAAAATCAACAATCCTTCGTATACTTCCCTTATAAGGAAACATTTAAATTAAATTTCGCTTTTTAATATAACAACTATTTAATGATATTAGAAAAAACTAATAAATGTGAAATCAGGTAAATTCTTAACCTCTAGTTTATAAGGGATGTGAACTGTAAATTATGCAGTATAAACTGCACAGATCGTGGATACCGGTGTTCTTTGGTGGTTGGGTTTCAATTAACCACACATCTCAGGAATGGTTGAACTGAGAATGTACAAGACTACACTTCATTTACACTCATACATATCATCCTCATTCATCCTCTGAAGAATTATCTAAGCGGTAGTTACCGGAGGCTAAACAGGAAAAAAGAGAGTATAAACTGCACAATGTTTAAACCTGTTTATAAGAAATAATTTTTACGTTTCATTTTTACATATTCCAGCTGCTTATCAGTCTATTTGATTAAATAAGGTATAATTTTATTCAAAATAAAGTTCTTAACAATTGATCTAATAAAACATTATTCCATAAAACTAATATTTGTGGAATTATTAATGATTAAAATTTTAATTTCGGCCATTTCAGAATTTTCAAACGTAAAAGTTTTTAAATTATTTTTTTGTAGTTGTTACTGAGTACATATTTGATGTTTTGGGTAGATACTTGTTGTGGCTAAATATATTAATAAAATATCTAAATCTATTTTTAATATATAAAATTTTATTGAAAAAAATAAATACAAAATGGGGAACAGAAGGAATAAAACGAGATAGTGCATTTATCTATATGAAGTATTTTGATGCCCTGAATCAGTCCCTTAAAAGTGGTTGACAACTCCCAGGACATAGCTACTGCCCCTGGAGAGGGGGAAATGGTAAAGAGAGGAAAAATGAAGCAAGGTCTATATAAATTTTTTTGTTTACTTTAATGTACCCATAAGTTTCGCTAACGCCACCCGGAACATCCTGTCTGGAAAAAACGTAAAAGAAAATATGACTATCGTGATACCCCCTTGTCCGATGGGATCTAAAATCAGGTTAAATCTGAAATATATCTCCAAATACTTGTGCCAAATTTCAATTTTTTTGAGCAGCGGGTTTTCAAGATATTAGGTGAAAATTGTTTAGAAATAATGTTGAATATCCTCCTACTCCTAACTCCAGTTGATTTAAAATTTTGGAATTTTAAATAATTTAATAAATATTTCATCGTACAACAGCTTAATTTTTTACGATCACTATACAAAAAATCAAAATTGCGAAAACTAGTCAGTCTTTATTAAATTTTTCCCAAAATTTAATACCATTAATATACGAGTATATAGACAGTTTTTGAATCATTTTCGAAGAATTTATATTGAACCAGATCGGAGATATTAATCAAAATACAGGCAAATACACCTACGTACGTACGTTGTGTATACACACCATCCACAAATTTCTGTTTTTTTTTTTTTTACTTTTTTTAATAATCAATGGGGTTGAAACTTCGACATTTACAAAAACAAACCTATATCAAAATTATAGACAGATTTTTATACTTTCCCTTTATAACGTGCTGCAGCAGAAATAAATCCATAGCCGGGAAAATAAAGATGTTCTTGATCTAGACAATTTTTCGTTAAATAATCCAAATAGATGCCAAATCATGAATGCCCGCAGACCAGAAAAAAATTCAAAATCTGTTCCTTTTATTAAGTTTTTTAATTACACTACTCAAAAAATAAATTCTACAATCGTACACTAAGAAAATCTTACCTTTGAAAAAATCATCTTCTCTATTTTAAATGTACTTTTACTTCCTGAAAAATAATATACCGCCCTCTATATAGAGGGCACTTGTTTAGAGATATTACTTGAATTATAGCACAATCCAAGGTGATTTACAATTTATTCCAACTACCTTTTCCTCTGATATAGTCTAGTCTGTTATAAACGTAGCATATATAGTTCATTCGGATTAAACTTACTTTATGTAAAATAGTTTAAAGCTGAGCTAAATCTAAAAAAAGAATATTCTTATTAATGCGGAATTAAAAGAGAAAATGTTCAGTATAGAGTTTAAATAACCGTTCAATGGAATCGTGAGTCACGTAGTTTAGATAAACAATGCTAACATGTATTATAGTAGAACATAAACTATTACAAGTTTGTACTTAAATTATCTAATCTATGCGTTATTTTGTTGAAGAAACTTACCTAGCCGTTAAGTGAAAGGAAAGAAACAGTTTATCGTATGCTCACTTGTAATTAATGTTATATCCTTGAAAGAAATAAAATATTACAATGAAACACATTTTATGTAATTCAGAAACTGGGATTTTTTTATTATTTATTTTTTATTTTTTTTGTTTATAAGTGAGTTTTAGAATATTTAACACATGACTGAGATTTATTACTATTATTAATAATTGGACTTTTTCTTAACTGCCCTAATTGAGAGCTTTTCAACGATATTCATAAGTGATACGTATTTTCAGTGGTTCCAGAGTTATAGCCAAATAAAATTTTAATTAATGAAATTTGTTAATCTTACATGGGGATGGCACATCGGTTCAAATCCGACTTGCATCTCTTTTTTTTTAACTTTTTTTATAATTTAAATATATTGATTTATTAATAATTATTAACCTCTGATTGCAAAAAAAAATTACAATAAATAATAATTTAATAATAACAATAAAAAAAAAGAAAAAATATCATAAGTTATTATTGAAATAAAATTTAATGTAATTTTCATTTTTTAAATGTGTATATGTAATTTAATAGGCGTACAAGGAAGTCACGTGATGTCCACATGAGATTTTTTCTTTAACATCAATTATAATATCAACTGTGATTCCGATTCAAATTTTTGCTTCAAACGTCCAGGCACTCCGGAATTCAATAGCCTGGTTTTATCCTGTGGGGTAATTTAATCCGTAAGAAGCCATTTCCATGATATTGTATTTTAGATTCTTGGTTGGGTTTTGAGACCCAACAGTTTACAATTCGGGTTGAGAGCTCGAAAGGGTTCCTCTTTAGTTTACTCGTAATGCAACCTATCCAATGCCACATCGTGGAGGAGCCGCCTCACAATTTTACCCTCATAATTTCCGTTTTTCAGAAATTCGCAAAATGTTTTTTTTTTTTTTGGCGGGAGCAGAAGGAGACTGAGATTTATTATTATTATTATTTTTTTATTTTTTTTTTTTTTATCTGAATTTTTACGGGCATCGACTGCTAAGGTCATTAGCCCTCGTCACATTCTTTAAAAGAAATTTGTATCACCATCTGGATCGTCATATGTAAGGGTGTAAAGAGCCCTTACATTTTATTTAAAAGCACAAACTACACAAAACATTAAGACACAAAAGACAAGTACAACACACAACACTTACGGGGTGTAAAGGGCCCCGATATTAAAATTTGAGATAAGGTTCTCAAAAGACCATGAAATTAAAAATTTAACTTATCAATACCATATCTTTCTTTCTTTATTCTATGAGTCTTGTTTATAGTTTGTTTAAGCACCCTCGGGGCGACCAGAACCGCCGTTTAGCAGTATATCAGTCGCGCCAGGATGCCGTGGCAGTTGAATCCTTCTTATAAACAGGCATGCACCGCGCATACCCATAGCCTCACGCCCTCAATCCACCCTTGAGGGTCCCCCATGCCATCATCGGACACACCCCGACTCACTGCTCTTGAATGCAGGTGAGCCAAAATGGCCTAGGCAAGAGGGCTAGCTCCCGTTACTACACGTGCCACGCTTCGAGACTTCCACATTTAAATGAAACTACCTCTTAGAGATTCTTTAACACAACTTTTAATTTTTCACTTTTACGGACTTCTAAGAAGTCCACTGGCGTGTAAAAATGCAACTATATTTTCTTCATTTCCATTATCCAGATCAGCAGTAATATTATTTCTAAGACGGAACCTCTTTCTGAGGTCCTCATATACGGTACACTCTTCTATTAGATGCTTGATTGTCAGTGTTTTATTACAAACACCGCACATTGGTCTCACTTCGCCGGTTAACAGATATGAATTTGTTAATCGCGTGTGACCGATTCTAAGTCTGGTCACCGCTACTTGTTCACGGCGAGTCAACTTAAAGTCGCTTTTCCATTTATATGGAGAAGTTTTTACTGAGTTTAGTTTTGTATTTAAACTCCTCCATTCAGCATTCCACTTGTTTTTTACTATGTTTGTTAGACGGATTTTAACATCTGCCATTCTTACAGGAAATGCATCCAAATCATCGCAGACTGTTGCCTTTCTGGCAGCTTCGTCTGCGCTCTTATTACCTGTAATACCAGCATGCCCTGGAGTCCATACAAATACGCATCGCTGTCCTCGTTGATTTAGAACGTGTAAAATGGACAGGATGTTTGCAATTAGGACATCCTTAATGTTCTTGTTCCAAGTTGCGACAAGTGCACTTAAAGAATCGGAACACATTAGCACTCTCTCTTCGCAATAGAGTTCATAGTAGCGAAGAGCTTGCTGAATTGCAGTAAGTTCTGCCGTGTAGACACTGGCTACATCTGGCAGTTTCCAAAAATGGGCTTCTCCATTTACATATATGGAGCATCCAACACCATGTTCGGTTTTAGAACCGTCAGTATAAATTCTAACATGTTCTTCGTAACTACTGACGGTTGCCAAAAATTCCTGTTGGATGTTCACTGCTGGTTTCTTTTTTATTTCTCCTTGAGAGAGATCCAACCTTGTATTTACCGCTGGCAAGAGCCATGGCGGTATTTCTCTAGTAGAAATTGCTAATGTATCTGGAATGGCAATTTCGTATTTACTTCTTAATTCATGGTACCTAATTCCGGCTGGTCTGGAATAGGTAGCACGACGTTGGTATAATGCAGCCGTAGGATGGTTGTTGAAAAGTTTATTATTTATATGGGCAGGATAAGCCCATATATTTGCTGCGTATCTTAGTAAAAGGATCTCTCTTCTATAATAATGATAATATTATTAATAATAATTTTGAAATTATTATTATTATTATTGAACAGAATTGATGGACAGAAATTAAATAAACAAATATTCATTAAAATCTGGAAACAAAAAAGAAACCATGGCTACCTAACAAATAAAGAAAGAATAATAGCAGAACCTAGGAATCCAAGAAAAGAAAATGAAAATATAGAACGTTATTAAGACAAAAAATATACGAAGTTGAGTTTGAAATGATGAGGAAGGAAAAGAATCACACCAAGATGAAAGGGTCGGAAGAGAGAAAGGCCAGTCACACGCGGAAAGAATAAAACAATATGCGGAGGGGAAAAAAGAAACCAAAAGAAATTATATTTGTGTGGTCCATAGTTAGCCTAACAGCAAAAAATATATATCCACTTCTATTAAACCAGAACTACTCTTACGTAACACCGCATAATGCTTTGGTCTACGATGTCGAGTCGTATTATGTTTCGGTTGCCACTTTAAAATAAATTACCGATCGATTTAAAACAACTTGAAAATACATTAAAAATGATATAATGATGGAAATAGATATGTAGCTAATAAAATAATATTAGCAGATCAAAATTAGTATAATTTATTAAGTGTTTTAATTATTTTTATTTACGTACTGTTTATTTATCTTATTATTCAATTATTTTTAATAATCTCTTTTTTCTCACTTATTTCTACTTTCAACTACACATTACAATTTTTTTCTTTAATAAAAACAACTATAATAATTTCAAACATTTAGGTTATATTCAGAGTACTATTTATAAAGATGTGTTAAAAAGGGGTTAAGCAATCTAAAAAAAAAAGTTAGAAGGTAAACAGAATAATATGAAGGTGTTTGAAATAAGGACACTGAGATAATAAATGGCAGAATCGAGTACAGTGAAAGTTTTGCGATAGAGAAAAAGTTCAAGTCGGCTCCAATTCCGAGTAGTAAGTTATAATAATATTAATTGATTCTTTAAATGTAAATTTATTTTATTTACTCGTTTAATCTATTAGTTTTTCAACAGATGAAAACTGGTAAAAAGATTTTAAATAGTACTGGTATTATAAACAGAACTAAAATTTAAACATTTTTAAGAAAGACCTAACAATTGTTTAGAAAAATGAGTAACATTTTGTAATATTTTAGTATGTTATTTTTATTATAGTAACAACACAATTAATTATAAGCCTATTTAATTTGTATTGTATAGAGTTTTTCTTTGGTTGATATATGAGTACGGGGTGTCTAACACTATTAAAAAACACATTATCCCATTTATTTCTGTTCATTTTAATGTTTATTAAGCATTTACGCCTTATTATTATATAACAATGAAATTTCATCATTTTGTCCATTTATAATATACTTTTTTATTTTCATTGTTACAGCTTATAAAAGACCGGCGACAACTGCTAATAGTTTTGTGAAAAATAATCTTTGCCGTCTCTTCGTATTAAATAAGGTAGGATTATAAATAAGATTAGTAGAAAGAACTAAAAAAAATGTAAGCTTTTATTAGCTATAATAGTTGTTATTAATTTTATAATATTTGCTATACAAGTAAAATTAACTGTTCGGAAAGGTTAGGAATTGAATTATCTTTTAATTTTAAACTAAATTCCAGCACAAGCTAATTTAATAACAGCATATATTTTCACCACCATTCAAAATATTTCCTTATTCTGTAAACAATGTTTCTATGTTACAATTATACATTGTTTCAATGTTACAAACAAAATTAGTTTTTTTTTTTTTAAGGAATTAGAAACCCGATATTTTACCCTTAGGCTTATTATGTAGATACCTGATGAGAAACAGAGTTTTCCATCATCAAATAATAATTTGATGGAGAGATATTGGTAACGCTTTTTAGCACCAGGTCGAATTAAAGATGCACGAGCACAATAGAACGTACACTGTTTCACTGTCCAGAGTGGGAAGAGCACCGCGGACGTGCTGGCATCAGTGACCTAGAGCCGGAAGATCTGACAACATATATGCTAAACTCGGAGGACAACTGTACAGCAGTTGAGGCATTCGCTAGGGCAAGTCTTCGGGCTAAGGAAACAGAGGAAACTAAGAGGGGTTTCTAGTAGAATAGATTACCTAAACAAAGCCCTGTGTAATAGTTGAAGAAAAGAACCGGAGAGCGATGGGGTGAAGGACAGCCTCCTGCGGAGTCGTCGTTGGTCGGCGCTTGCGTAGATGGACATCGGTGATAAAGCACGGGAACTCTGGATACCCTGAACTCGAAGGCACTTCACGGAGTTGAGTAGCGCTTGATTGCGGGTCCGGCCCCGCGAGGGGTGGTGGTTAGATAGGAAATTTATTCGGTAGGGCGCAGGTACACATACGCACTTAAACAACATCTTGCGGAACCTGATGAATGAATGAAGCAACTTTGTCAATAGGCTGTTAGAACATAAGGAAGTGGTTGATGAATTTCAACCGAAAATAATCTTTAGTTACGAGGCTCATTCCCTCCTTAAAACTTCATGAATAAACAAAATTTTCGAATTTGGAGCAGTGAAAACCCAAAGAGAGTTCACACGCATTCCGTGGATCCACAAAATGTAAAGGTATGGTGCACAATTTGGACTGGGCCCTGTTTCTTCGAGAATGAAGTTGGTATTACTATTATCGTGAACGTTGCTCATTATCGTGCGATGTTCGAGAATTCTTTTTTTGCCAAAATTGGAAGATATGAACGTGGAAGATTCGTGGTTCCAACAGGACGGTGCAACCTGTCACACATTATATGAAACCATCCAATTATTGCAGACCAAATTTCTAAGTCATGTAATCTTTCATTTTGAAGATCAGAACTGGCTAGGAAGGTCGTGCTATATAACACCCTGCGATTATTTTTTTGTGGGGTTATTTAAGAGTAAATTGTATACCAATAACCCATAGACACTCCTAGAATTGAAGAACGAAATTCGCTATTGGATTGAAGAAACTGAGTTATAGATATACGAATATGTACATGAAAATTTTATTAAAAGGGTGGACGCCTGCTGACGGGAGCCATAGCGGATATTTGGCTGATATATTATATTTAAACTCCTACATTGTACTTTATATTACAATAAAAATATAAAATATTGTTGATAAATAAAGTGAGCTTTTTCGTAATTAAAATGCCGGTTCTTAATAGGCCACCTTTATATAAGCGTTTCTTCTTAAATAAATACAAAATTGATTGTATGACACAAAAATCTATAATTATAAAAATAAAACAACTGTAGGAGAAAAACAATAAATAACATCTTTTCTTTCTTTTTTTAGCCTCTTTTTTCTCTCTTTTTTTTTCTTTTTTTACCTTTCAGATAATACTTCAGAGGATGAATGAGGATGATATGTATGAGTGTAAATTAAGTGTAGTCTTGTACAGTCTCAGTTCGACCATTCCTGAGATGTGTGGTTAATTGAAACCCAACCACCAAAGAACACTAGTATCCACGATCTAGTATTCAAATCCGTGTAAAATAAATAACATCTACATGCAGTCTATTTAACTTTCAAAAGTTAACAAAACAAAACTGTTAATAATATAATAATAATTGAAATCTATTCAAGAAAAAAAATACTAAAAAATAAAAACCAAAATTATTTTAATATTAAAAAAAATAGATATTTTTTTATTTTTAACAAAAATTATTAACGTTTTAAAAGACTACTGCAATGAATGGTAATTTTATTAAATAATAATTAAATTAGTATTATTAATTTAATACTCTGTGTTGTTTCCTTAGTAAATTAAAGACGAATAAACAAACGAAGCCAAAATGTGAGTTAAGCAGAACGTAAATTTTATTTGCATACAATAGTAAATTGAACAGGAAAAAAATAAAATCTATTAATAATACCGTGGAGTAATATTTTAATCACTGTGCAAAATATAATTCATTAATAAAATAATTACTCATTTCATTAACAATAATTTATGTTATAAGTAATAAAAAGAAATGTCCTTAAACTTTTAAATACACCTAAATACTTCAAACTAACACAGTATGCATAATTGTTTTCATGCTACATCAAAAATAAAGTATAACTATTTATAATAATAGTAATCCAATATAATGCAATCAATGATACGGTCTAATAAGTCTTACAATAAAAAAGCGACATAAATATAAACTAGTAAATGCTTTCTGCCATTCCTCTGTTAAATTATTTGACAAAACAACCGTAAAAGTAAATAAATAAAACTATTTATTTGTTAATATATTTTTTTTTTTTTTAATGAATAGTTTACTTTTAAGAATGACAAAATTATTAAAGAACAAAAATTTTATTTTTCTGAAAATATTAACTAATTATTTACAATACATAAAAAATCTGAAATTCATTAATATCAGATGCTGATTCAAAAAAAAGAATAAAAATTTGGAAAAATTAAGCTGTGATAAAAAAATATAACGTGATTTACATTATAAAATTTCTAGTTCCCTACCTCGAACCCACCGGGTTGATCTAGTGGTAAAACGCGTCTACCCAAATAAGCTGATTTGGAAGTCGAAAGTTCCAGCGTTTAAGTCCTAGTAAAGGCAGTAAATTTTATCCGGATTTGAGTACTAGATCATGGATACCGGTGTTTTTTGGTGGTTGGGTTTCAATTAACTATACATCTCAGGAATGGTCGAACTGAGAATGTACAAGACTACACTTAATTTACACTCATACATATCATCCTCTGAAGTAATACCTGAACGATAATTGCCAGAGGCTAAACAGGAAAAAGAGAGGTTACCCCTATCTCGATCTTTTTCTTTTAAAGATTTCTATTCATAGATCCCTCCCCTCCAAAGGTAATGGAATAAAATGTTAATATTACTTAAAAAAATCATTAAGTAAATAAATATGTTACGTGTAGGATATTGTACAACATGAAGGATTAACTGTAACATATAGGATATAACATTATGGCTACGTAATAATGAAAATATTAATGAAAAACTGTTGTAACTAATTAATTATATTTAAATCCGAGAAAAAGCTGGTAAAGTATTACATGATTTTATTCATGTAATGTTGCCTTTGTAATACGAAGTATTACATATTGTGCAATAGCTTGCACAGATTTTTCTTTGTAAAACCTTTCCGGTAAAGCCGGAAAGTACCAGATATTTTAGTAAGTATAACAAAAATTTCAAAAAATCTTACAAGTACATAACTTCGGTTTAATTTGTTATCAATCTAGAACTCAAGTAAGTTTATAGAATATATATGCTTAATCAATATAACACGTGACAAGATGTCATTTGATTTTTATCTTATTATATTTAAAACTATGAGTTTTCGTCACATCCTGGGCAATAATAAATTAGTTTTGGATCGGGTATTTTTATTTCTTCAATGTATTAGTTTTACATACTATTAACAGTGTTGTTGAAATTTCCTTTTTTGTACGGTAGTTGTATATTTTTATATTTAACGTTTTAGTTCGTTTTTTTCTTATTTTGTCTTTGTTTTTTTTTAGTTTGAGTTTTAATTTTGTTTTTAAATTTCTACTTTACTTTTTTTATTTTTGTTTTCTTAATGTCTTATTAGATTTTATATTTTATTTTTATATTTCACAGTTTGGTTTTCCAAGCGATGATAACACGAATAAGTTTTTAACTTTTAAAAAAACTACTGGGCCTGAATGACATCCTTAATAATTCAAGAGAAGGATTTACTTTTCTTTAGAAAGATACTTAAATTGTTCTTCATTTATACTAAATGGTGTCAAAAATATAAAATAGAGTATATAAATTCAATTAAAGAATGTTTAATATACGTTATATAACAAAAAGGAGTTCAAAGTTAAATAATGTACGCCAAGTCATTCAAGAATAGGCCTTGAGTAATTCATTAAAGGTAAAATTGTGTGCTAGTAAAAAGATAAGACTTAAGTGTAATTTCATAGTTCCTGCACATTTTGCGATCTAATTGTGATAAAATCAACAATTTGAAAATAGCAATAAATCATATCTGAAAAAATCAGATCTTCCCTTTTAAATCCTATTAAAAAAAAAAATTCCTAATTTTGGTATACATTTTTAATACATTGAATAGTAATTAAAATTCGAGAACTAACTTAGATATTTTATGAAAACGTATTTTGGGTTTTCCTTTTGAATCAATAATAAAAAAGCAAAATTAAAAATGGTGTTTCCTAAACGATTTTTTGACCTACCGAAATAGCTAGAAACATTTTATAAACTTATTAATATGCAAGATATATCAAATGGAATCAGCTGAAAAAAAGAAACGTGTATATATACAGAGAAGTTTAAAACTATACTGCAATCTTTCGGGAGCTGATTTTATAGCTAAAAATAGGAAAAAAGTTCATATGAACATAGGCCCGAAAACACTTCGTTAGCGAGTTACGGCTAGCGATATATTTTGCCCGGATTTCGGTTCGTGCGGGGAAACGAAGACTGCTTGAAATTCTGGGAAGGTAAATTAAGGGTAGAATTTAGTTGTTTCTTATGGTTTTTGGTCTGAAAATATTTTTAAAATGTATCCCAGAACTGTACCTCCATTAGTTTTAAAGATATTTGACGTAAAACACAAAAATTGGGGGTAAAAAAACACGTTTTTCGTTTAACGTAAGAAAACTTTGTTAAATGGTTAATTAAACTGTATTTTTTTCAATTAAAAATGTAGAAAATTTAATTCTGAAAAGATTCATTTTAATTGCGTATGAAAAAAATTAAATACAGGATATTGAAATTTAATTTTATTAAAAAAAAACATACTGAATTGCGAAAAAACATTTTAACAGCATGAAACAACTAAATTTGTTCATACGTTGGAAATAATAACTCATCAGAGTTGAATAGAATCAGCTCCCGAGAAATTACCGTATAGTTTAGAATCACTATATATTACTATGTATATTTATATATATAATATCCTCTATTGGATATATATATATATACATAATAAAATGATGTAAACCCCCATGAGAAGAACAGGAATAGCAGCTAATATAAATAAAAAGCAATTTTTTTTATAAATATTTTTCATTAGCTTATCTTAAACCCCATTTTAAATGTTTCTTTTGCAATTGATAGTGTACTTTCACTTAAAACCATCATTAATAATAAATGAGAACTAGCATGTAAGCTGGCCAGAAGCAAATATTCAATAATTCAATATTATAAAATATACGAGTATGTACATAAATTATTTATGTTTTTTTTTTTTTATAATACCATAATGATGTAGCTTTTTTGAAAAAAAAGTAATTAATTATTATACAAATAATTTTAATAATCCTATAAAACTTTATTGCATTATTTACTTAAAAGTATTTATTATTTTTATTAGCCTAATAAAGTACATAAAGCACATATTATTTTAGTAATAAACCTATTAACGTTTAACTGACTTGTTTTATATATATATAAAATATAAATATAATATTATATTAAGATTGAAATATATATTCTATATATATTTCAATTACAGTAATTAAAATAAAAATCTATATATAGAATATTTTAGTACCCCGTTTATTATTAAACTTGGCCTTCGTTTTTTAATTATAGTAAAGAAAATCAGAATTTCCTGTAATTGATATATAAAAAAAATAATAAATGAATGTTGATCAATTTAAGTCATAATAATTGAAAATATTATACGTTTTTAATGAAACGCAAACGATATTTGAGCTTGGATTAAAATTTTGATTGTATATCATTATTCAAAAGATACTTGAAGGATCCAGTTGTTCCGCAATGATTTTCCGCAATTTTCTCTCCTAAATGTCTTTCAGTTTAGAAATGTTTTGATAAAAATAACAATTAGAAATTAAATTATATAATTAATTATATAATTTATTATTAATTATTAAAAAGAATATTTCTCTCTTGTCTACACACCTAACAACAAAGTACATTCCTTCCATTATATGTCATATACAAATTTATTTCTTTGAAAAAATGAAAGTAATGTAACACAAAACAAAGATTTTATTTTGAAGAGTTATTTATATCTTATGAAATACTAGAAAAAAGAAATTTAATTTCATACCATTTTAAATAACGTTCTTTTAAGCTTTTTATTGACAAAAAGGATTAGAATTTATTTAAAGAAAAATTATAAGAACTGGATAAAGTAACCAATTTTATGACAAGTTATGAAATAATGTCTCCTTACTTTATTTATGGATTTTTTTTAAACAAAATTGATAATTAAATAAAATAATAGTATAATTAAGAATAGAGTTGTTGTATCCGTTGTTAAAATCATTTTAAAATATTTTATGGATTCAATATAAAACTTTTAAAAAATTCTTGCGCCGTTCTTCTCAAGAAGACTGACTTTTTATTTCCGAAGGCTTCACTAATTCGCAGTCAGAAACGTACCGATTTTCAGAGTACAACACTTACTACTTCGAGTAACGTGTAGATCCTACACACAACCATCAAATTTAAACTCAAGTTAAAATTAACCATCAAGTTTAAATTTGGTGGTTAATTTAAACTCACCACTGTGACTCACTACGTAAGTGCGTATGAAAAATACACCATTACACAGTCAACGAAACCTCAAATTTTGTTCGACCTTAAATTGAACGTAACTCAAGAACAACTCAACCAATCTTTATCAAGTTTTCATATTCACAACTTCATATAAATTTCTACAGCATATATAGATTTCAATGAAATTTATCTAGTACTTTCGGAAATTTTCGAGGCAAACATTTTACGAAAAGGCCTACACAATCATATATATATATATATATATATATATATATATATAAAGAAACCCCAATTTAAGTGAATAGTAACTTCGAACGCCTCATACCTCGAAAGTTAATGAATATTTATTTTCACCCCATCACTCCCACCATATAACCGAAAGTAGTACGGTACTTTTCTTCGAAAAGTTGGTAAAAACACTGTTTCAACTTTTTGAAGATACGAACAACCAAAATTTATGTAATCCAGTAGACATTTTTCATAAATCCTACGAGTTTTCTTTAAATAGATTGTAACTCACACCAATAAGGGAACAAGAGATAAATATTAAAAATTAAAAAACACGACTGCCAAAAATCATTGCTCTTTAATACAGGATAACTAGCAGACCCGACAATGCTTCCCTATTGCTAGATTTGAGTATATATATATATATATATATATATATAAATGAACACATTTGAAAGTTTGATAAAATATTAAAAATCTGAACATTACGGAACTTCGCAAAATTTAATTTTTCACTTTATTCCTTTCTCCATTCCCCTTTCCCCTTTATCCCTTTCCCTTTTTTCTTTTTATACCCTTTTCACTATTCCCCTTCTTCATTTTTTTTTGCCTTTTTCCCTATTTCTCTTTTTCACTATTCTACTTTTTCGATTTTTCCTTTTTTCCCGCGCGTAAATCGGTCCAGTAATTCTTTAGTCTATAGCGGATATACATACATACAAACATCGCGTTTTATATATACGTATATATAACAAGAAAGACGGTTTGTAATTTTTTTTATTTTTTCGTAAATATCTTGACACCGGCGCCACCTAGCCGGTTCATTTTTTGCAAAAATATTTATTTTCACGTAACTAATATATATTCTGAATATGAACCAAATCGTACCATAAATGTAATTTTTCCAAATATCTCAATCCCAGCGCCATCTTGGGGGTCCATTTTTTGCAGAGATATTTTTATCCATGTAATACATATTCTGAATATGAGGCAAATCGGACCATAAATACAATTTTTCTAAATATCTAGACCCCAGCGCCACCTAGCAGGTCCAAACTAATTCAGCAATCTTCGCGGGCGTGCGCACTACAACTCACCAACGTATCATGGCAATGAATGGTATAGGAAAGCATACAGGACAAAAAACATAAAAAGCACTCATATATATATATATATATATATATATATATATAAGATGAAAGAGCTTGCGGGTGACAATTTTGCATGTAGTATAATTTCTTTTCAAATTATTTAACATATATAAATATATATATACATTTGCGGTAACGTACGGCAGGTTCAACGCGGGTTCATACATCTAAATCGGTTCAGCCATTTAGCTGCTTCGGTGAAACAAACATACATATACACACCCTAAATGCACTACTCCTTTTTGGGCAGTCGTGCAAAAAAGCAAGCACGATTTTTTTTTAAAAGTACTTTCTTTTTTTAAAAGAAAGTACTTTTTTTAAAAAAAAAATGAAAAAAATTTATTTTTTAACTTATTATTTATTTATTTAACTTATTTTGTAACTTTATTTATTTTTTATAATTAATAACATAAGAATCAAAAACAATTTTTTTTTCTGCGATGTTGTATAAGAGAAGCGTTGAGAATTGTGTTTAGAATAAATGAAAAATTTCGAAATTATATGAAAAATTATTATTACCATTACTATCTTTATTAGAGCTGTTATTATTATTATTTGTTGAAAATATATCATAATTGACAACTAAAACAGTTTAAAAAGATTAATATGATTTGAAAATATAAAAGAATATGTAACAAAAAGATGACAGTCCTTAATTGGTCTATTACCTTTTTTACGTAACTCAATCAACAATAAGCATCATTATCAGTAACCAACAGTCATATATCTGTAACTATTTCGTTGAGCCAACATAAACTTATTTATAATTAGTGTGTAGGAACTTAATTTCTGCCAGTTACAAAACACTTCATAAAAGTAATAATACCTGGTTCTTTTAACAGCGGAAAAATTATTTAATAGAATAAACTAAAACTGTTAGATGTTGGCATCCCTAACATAGAAATATCATGTTTGAAAATAATTTCCATTATTGTTAAAATAACAGCGTGCATAATAACATTTTATTTTTTCAAGGAAATTCACTCACGGTTGTTTAAAATGGTACTGTAAAAAATTCATTAATCGTGCAAATTTTTATAAGTTCATTGAACAATTTAAATCGTGCAAAACAAGAATCACCGATCATCATCGTAACGAAGATTGGTTAAAGTTTCGACTACCGCTTTGTAAAATCGCACTAATCATACATCCTATTCGCAAGAACAGATGCATAAAAATTTGGAAAATTTCTGAAACTGTAGTGCAAATATGGGACTATGTCCATTTCATTTGCTATGATAAGCTGAGTTGCTGCAAAACATATTCAAGCTGAAAAAATAATGGATAATAGGAAAACTAAGAATGTAGACTTTTGAAATTTGATGATAATTTAATTCTTACATACAACTGATTAAATAAAAACTATTAAAAAGAATATTATTACACAGAATATTGAAAATTAAAAAGTTTTATAATTATCAAGAAAAAATTAACGAATCACTACATTTTAAAATATTCAAGAGTGGTTCATTTGTTTTTGAAAGGAAAAAAATTGAGTGAGAAAAAATTGTAAAAGAAAACAAATACTGAACAAAAGTACACATAAAAAATATAATTGAAGATAGCAAAGATCTTTGAAAATAGTATCAAAAAGATGAACAAAATGGATTTAAATGAAATAAATATTTAATTATTTTAAGTAGTAAAAGTTTGAATGTTACTCGTATAACTACATTAAAAATGTTTGATAATACTAAATCCATCAAATGTGACTAATTTAATTGAATAATATTCAGGAGATTGGAACTTTTTAATAGAAAGTCTCAGTACAAATAGTATACGATATTTATTGAATAATTTTTTTTTATAATTTCATGAACAACTTTATTTTATTATTATTACTTAGAAGAGAAAATTATTAAATTTTTATGTATTTTAATGAACAGGCAGCAGGAAATAATCCATACATTATTATTGAAAACACTTAACCAACAAATAGTTCTGTAATTAGAGAAAGTTTATTTTCAATTTTTTTTCTACCCTGTAATTTATTCTACAATGTTAGATTAGTAAGACATTTCATCAGAGATGAAATATCGATTTATTACTCCATGGTTATTAATTTTTTTTCCAAATTGACCAATAAAAAACGCGTTACAATTTGTTTAACTTATTTATTTCTATTTATTTATTTAATTTAGTTTCATTAAATAAATTTATTTATTTACAACATTATTGTTTTAAAATTCATAAAATATTTTTTCCTTTTATTGTTAAAGTCGGTTAAGATATAATAAAAAAAGATAATAATAATAATAATAATAATAATAATAAAACACTTCATGATTACTGATATTTGTTAACATGCAATGAAATGTTTTCACGTAATCATGCGTACTATTTTATTAATTTTTTCCCAATTTGACGAGTATGGGTTACAACTTTTTTTTCAAACTTAAACTGGGGATCCTAGGGCTTAACTAACTCAAAACTGAGGAAGGAACCCCGTCTCAAATCTGGCTCATAAATAGGACAAAGGTAAATTAATATCCGCGATTACACACTGGCCACAAAGTGACCCAAATAGAAAGCGAACGCTGTTTTTGGCGTATTAAGGGCGTTTTTTTTAAGCCATGCGCGATGCTACAATCCCAGTAGATACCCCAAAGAAAAAATAATAATATACACCGGGGCTACATACAACTTCACTCACAGGATAGTTTGTTGTAACCCCCGAGCCTAGGGAAACTATTGCCTTTTCCCTTCCTATCATACCAAACAAAATAAAATAAAACCTTTTTTTTTCTTTTTGATGCGTGTGAGTGTGTGTGTTGTGTGTGTTTCTGTTTCTATGTTTCAGATTTCACAGCCAACACAACATAGGCAATCACGGCGGCCACGCGGTACTCCCAACCCCTTCCCGGACACACGTGTGTCTGGATGATTTATTAATTATTTTTATGTAAGAACTCGCTTACTACTTCAAACATCAAGGCGATCGCCGCTCCCAAACCGCGACCGCGAAATTAAACCCCATTGTAAGTTCCTTACTTTCTTTTACCTTTTAAGAAAGAAGAAAATGGAACGAGCCAAGCAGCCACCAGCCGTAGACCGAAGAAAGAAGAAACCTGCACTTTCCCCCGTTACGCCCTTCCGGGCCACGGGACTTCCTAAGGTTAGTGGCGTGTAATTCGATTATTGCCAACTCACGGAAAGTGCAGGCCAAAGAAGAAAAAATAAGTCAAGAAAAGAATAAAATGAAGAAAGAAGAACCACAACGCGACTTACCGTCACGAACTAGAGTCCGGTAGAAGAGCCCAGCAGAGAAACAGCGTGAAGGGCAGCCACAAAAGAAGATCTACAATCCTGTTACCCACCATCCTCAAAATTTACAATTTAATTCAGTCAACACATGCGACTCCCTCCACAGAAGGGGGCGCAGTTCTTCCTCCAAATAACTAGGACTCCGGTAGGCGTATTCCTACTAGCCCATAAGGTGCTAGTACCGAAAGGACATCAGCGGACGGACTGAAGGGGAATCACGCCGGGAATACGAGGCTCAAAGCTTAGTCCCCCACGGTCAGATCCAGTAAATAAATTTCATGCTGGTCCATAGGAACGCAAATTACGAAATCCGTACATAAATAAAATTTAAAATTTATAACCGCCACTAAATAACCCATGAAACCCGCCCGATAATAGAAAGATACAGCAGCAAGGGACATTGTCCAGGCTCTGCGATCTGTAGGGAGAAATATTGAAACTCCCGCCATTATTGCGTTCCGTTCCGTTACGTTCACTTCACCTTATTTTTTTGTTTTCTCTTTTTTGCTACATTCTTTCATTATTTTACTGCGTCGTTTTTTTGTTTCTTCCGACTACTATAAAAAAAACTGTTTAATTCGTAGAATTTTCTTACCGACTTTTCGAAGAAAAGTATGATATTACTTTCTACCGCAAATGAGATTAAAGGGCGAGATTGAATTTTCTCCGCGTTTTGAGGTATGAGGAGTACGAAAATACGAAGGGCTTATATATATTATGGCTCGAAATTCTCAAAAATTACTGCATAAATTACACTGAAATTGAGATATGCTGTAGTAGTGTATCTGAAGTTGTGCATGTAAAAATTTGATAATGATTGGTTGAATCATTCCTGAGTTACGCTCAATTTAAGGTCATAGCAGACAACATAACCTCAATTTGAGGTATTATATTCGGTCGCATGGTTGGATTTGGGTATGAGATTAAATTCTCTTTACCTTTTGAGATATGAGAAGTTCAAAAATACTATTCATTTAAAATGCAATTTCCCTACATATATATATATATATATATAATTTGTTGCTCGAAAATCTCCAAAACTATAGGATCAATTTAATTGAAATTTAGACATGCTGTAATTGTGTATCTGACGTTATGCATGTGAAAACCTCAATTTGAGGTTATGCTTGGTAACTTCCAATTTTTAGATTTTTTCCTAAATATTTAGCTATTTTAGATTTTCTCTTTGTTTTTCTCATTAGTCTTTTCTGACTTATGACTACCAGATTAATTCAGTTTTTATGATTTTAAAAAATTTTCAATTCCACCTTGCGACCGACTAGAATACCTCAAATTGATGTTTTCTGTTGTTCAGATTTAATTGATTGTAACTCAGGAACGACCCCTACAAATCTTCACCAAATTTTCATATGCACAACTTTAGATACACTACCACAGCATACATAAATTTAATTGAAACTGATAAAGTAGTTTTGGAGATTTTTGAGCCAGAATTAATGACTTAGAGAACATAAACTTTAAGTTTAATGTTTCTTTAAACTTTTCATTAAGTTTTTTCATTAAATTTCTCTTTCTTCTCAAATCAGAAATTTTTTCGGTTTATTTTCTGCATATATCAGAATTTCTTTTTATTTCGTTTTGTGATCCTAAAATTATTCTTATAATTCTTTTTCTAATTTTTCTATATCTCATTCAGATTCGAAAAGACTTTCAGATTTAATTACTGTTATTGTTGCGTTTCTAACGCATTTTATATTTCCCGCCTACATACATGTATTTGATTTGCTCTGCAGTGAAAAAGGCGTCCCATTCGATTCAGTTAGCTGGTTAAATTTACTTAAAAATTGTAATTGTCTATAGTAACAGTAGCAGTAATAGTAATATGAATTTGTTTACACATTTATTCAGTTAGAGGACAGTCTATATTCAGTAGTTTTGTAATCAGTTCATTCATGTGGTATATGAAGAATAAATTCACCCTTTTTTTTTTATTTCATTGTGTTAATTCAGTTTAAGACTTGGGACCTAATCCTACAGTTATAATATTTTATTTGTGCGTTTATGGAAAGGTATTTTTTTATATGGATTCTTTAGTTATTCGTTTGCGTTATTCATCTTCCCGTTTCTTACATGGATCGCCATTTTTTCTAAGCCATTTTGTTGGATTGTTTCTTTTATATAATGAAATTTTTCATTTCATTGGATTTTTCCAAATTTTAAGTTTAACAAATTATGTTTATTTTATTAATATTTTTTTTTAAATAATGTTTTTGGAACTTCATGTACAAATAGCGAAATTGAAGAACCTCAAAATGTTTTGTTTTTTCAAAAAGGCATTAAACTACAGGATGAAAAAAATTAACTCACAAATTATAAGTGATTTTGATCTTTTTGTGATAAACGCAGAAAAGAACGAAATTATAAAACTAAAATTTTTTTATTATTTTTTTTTTATTATTACAACAGCCTTCATCACATTTTTATTTTATATATTGTTATTCTTTTCAGATTACATCTTATGTCAAAAACTGATTCAATACAACCGTAAAAGATTTCATTTTGCTGTTCGTTATTTATTTATTTTTTTACTTATTTTATTGGTTGGTATTATATTGCGTATTGTTTAGTAGTATTATTAAATTTAAAATGTCATCGATTAGATATGTTTGTCAAAAATCTTACATGGTTGTAAATCCTCTCTTTCTCAATAGCTTACACATATTTTAATTGATTTAAAAAATATGTAGTTCCTTGTTGAGTAATAAAATACTTTTACAATATACAAAAATTAAAAATACAAACAATTATAATAGGAAATAAGATTTATTTAAATAAAGACAACGATTTTCGAATTTTTTCTACATTTGCAGCCCTGCAATGATTTATATATTGTCGATTTGATATGAGACAACAGTCATTTCCAAAAATGGCATATCATGATTATTTAAAGAATAGTTTTCTTATTTCAAGAATAATAAGCAACCCATGCCTTCCTTACTATTGAAAATCAGAAGTGAAGTAGTTTTTTATTGCCTTTTTTACAGAGTTGAATAGACTGTCGTATATCAGCATGTCAAATCCGTCGAAATGCAGAAGATATTCGAATCTATTTTATTCCGTTTAAAATGGATGTTCACATTACTTTTAGAAAGAAATTCTGACTAACTGTGATCGTATCTCAGATGCTTTTATATGAATCATACCCATGAGCAAACTCAGGGAAAATAATGTAAAGCAACAGATTAATTTTATACTTACAGGAAACAATGCATCTTATAGACTGTTTTCACTCAGTACAGAAACCCCCATTGGTTAAAAATTAAGTTTTATCTTCTTATTTATACGGAGTGCGGCATTAAACGTTATTTATTTTGAGTCGGCAACACTCCTTGTGTAGATTGTGAAAGGAGTGGCTAACAGCGGAGATTAATTTACAAATGGTCTTTGATTCAGCGATCAACAGGACGTCGATTTGTTAGAAGCACATATTCGATGTGGAAAATTTCGTATTAAAAACAAGTCAATAAAATCTATGCAGCAAGAATTTTGTTGGATATTTAGTGACGATCGACAACGCTAGACAGTTCCTTCATGAAAAATAATCGATCAATGAATGGCGTGAAACTGGATTCTTAAAAGATTAATCGGCTGGTCTTATAAAATATGAAGCATACAATAACATCCTTGGAGAGGAATTTATATCTTTCAGTGCAGCGGCATTCGCAATACTTTAAAAAAAAATTATATTATTAAAAATATTATATTAACTACCACGAACAAAAAAAGCGTTGGGCGTCCTTTTCTGCCAACTAATGGTTTAGCTTTATCACAGGCACGATGGCCTTGAGAGGAATCTGATCACGAGTGATAAGTAATATTCTCGCTCAATTGCTCTGTAAAAAAACAATTGCCCATAGAGGCCTACAAATCCCCCCTGACTCCGCGAGCGGCTAGTACACAGTCCTAATGTAATATGGTGTGCCATTTTAGTACGTGTAAAGGGCCTTACTTTATCGATGGTGATGACAGTGTCTATAATAGTTAACGCCAAACGTTTTAACTACATGTTGGAAAATCCTTTCTCTAAACCTGAATAAGGATTAATAGTATTATTAATAATTGCATGTTGAAAACTTATAAGCTTGAATATGGTAAAAATGTAGTTTCAGAAGGACGATGTCACAGTCAATACGGCACGACTTTGTATAAACTGCTGCATTCCTCGGACGATCTCTTTTTCAGCTTGGTTACATTCAGTGGTCTTCCCATTCTCTTGACCTTACTACAGCAGACTTTTTTTTTTATGGAGGTCACTGAAAGCTCAACCTTTCACTGCCTGATATATAGCCTTAAAGAAACAAATCATCAGGAGACACTGGATGTTATGTAAGACACTCCTCTATCCCGCTACAGGACAGGCGAGGGTCCTGTCCTGTCTGATTTATCTTTTGCAGGTAAAATAAAATTTTAGTAGGAAAGTACTTTAAGTTTCTTTAATATTAAATTTGTATATTCACCGCTTTAAAAAAAGGATTAAAAACATTCTCACAAGTTCTTACCACGGTACAATTCAATAGGTAACAAGAATTTCTAACTGTAAAAGATAGGTGAATTAATGTTCGATTTTGATTTTTATTTTTGATTTCTTACGGACTTCTCACTGTCTGAACTTTTAATTTGTTAACGAACTAGTAAATCACAAAAAAAGGTTTTTTGCAACCCAAAACGAAAAACGTTTTTAATAAAAGTTAAATATGATTTATCATTGGAATCTTCAATAAATATACTTTTAATATTTTTTTGTTATGGAAATTCAGCTCTATTAAAAAAAAGTAGGAAAGGAAATAACGATACCAGGTTATTATAATTTCATATCAATTTTTTATACAATAAATTTGGTAAGTTACGAGCTGGACACATTTTATTAAGAAATGACGAAGTTAAACAAATTTGATTTGACATAAATATAATACGTATTATACGTACATGACATCTTACAAAAAAAAATTTGCTAAGAAATCGAATTGTCATGCACAACAATCTACACCTTTTGTTAAAATTTATTTCGTTACCATAAAAATACGAACTATTCTCATATAATATTTTATCCTTGAACTCAATAAACGAACAACAAAATACATATAAAAGCGCAAATGAAATTAAAATACCAGCTATCAGATTTACTTAAATATAAGTTCTTACAAAATGAGTACATCGAACTTAGATACGTATATCCAAACCCGCGCGCGCGCGTGTGTATGTATTTCGTATTGATAAATAAGACTTAGGCAGCAGAAAGGTGTATCTATTAGTACAGACGTATGAAAAAGGGAAAGTCTTGTTGGAAAGATACTATGTCAAAAAAGATAATATAACAGTTAAAAACTTGTCTTAAAATCTTACAAAAAAAATCTAAAATACGAACAGTCGTTACAGATTAGTACGTGCAGTTAATTACAAATCCTTTGTTTGGTATTTATACGCTATATGCCATATTTTGTCACAAGGTATAAAATCATGAAGTTGTATCCGATACCACCCAGCTTCCAAAGGAAATAAAGACGGAGAAATTCGCCCAGTGAGTAGTAAAATTACAAAATAGTATGTTAAATGTTTAAGTCCCTTTTTTGATGTTTTTGACCGCTGTCCAACGAAAAAGTACTCGGGATTTGTCAAAAAATATCCAATTTTTTCTAATAGATATAATGAAGATATTATTATGATATGATTAAGATATCTTTATATCATATAACGAAGACATAACAGATATAATGTATTTAAAAAGAAATAATATCGACAATCTTATGATTTGTTGAAATCAATACGCCAGCAGTTGAAAGTTCTACAATAGGTAATTAGTTCTAGAATAGGTAAGAAAGATCCCTTTGTTTGAATTAGGAAGACTAGCTTTATTCAAGAGGGACTTCACCTATAAGGCTTACTAACCAGCCTTACATACAGTATGTGAGTACCTTTTCTCGCATACAATAAAGGAAAATTTTAATTGATCAACAGATAGTAGCTCCCATCACACAAAAGATTTAACACAATGTAGGTTCCATGTCCACATCATGATCCTAATGGAACTATAGATTGAGCCTACTTTTAAGAATGTAAAATAATAGAAAATCATTTAAAAAATGAAATCAAAGATAGGAAAAATAGGAAACTATGAGAAAAACAATCTACATCATGGAGTCACTTTAAAAACATATAATTCCAACAAAAGGAGAGGTTCAAGGCTTTAAATATATCCTACAACATAGACTGATTTTTCTTAACACCTTGGCTGTTGTGAAGAAAACTGGTTTTCCTCAGAAAAGTTTTCTGAAAGGCTGCGAGGATCCACGGTGATTCCTCAATTCACATAATTTTGGAATGAGTTACAGAAATGCAAAGCCTTTTGAAACGCTTTGAATCTGTCTTATAGCCCTCTTGTATTGTTAATAATAGCAACTACATGTCTCTGCCATCTAGTGACTGTTCTTGAAACTACTTTGTGCATTTTTTATACTGAGTACATGTGAGTGTTACAGTGGTTTTTTTTCCAGTGAAGTACTTATGTTGTCTTTAATAGTGTTCTTATTTGAGAGTTTCTGGGTTTTAGTTCATAATAATATAGGTTTCATAATAATATTTAATCCACGAACTGTAAAATCAGCAAAAAAATTCCTTCATGAAAGAAGAGCTATAATAGTTGATAACTATTACACGTCAGTAATGTATACATAGTACACATTAGCATGTCATTGTTGTAAAAACATACACATTTATTAGGCACACTACGCCAAAATTGAAAACATTTACCAAAAGATGTCATTGAAGCTAAAATTAAAAAGAGGAGAAATAGTTGGCAAACAGAATTCTAATGTGATTGTAGTAGCATAGAAGAACAAAAGAGACATACCTTTCCTTTCAACTAAACGTGATGACAGAAGACTGAAATGGGATGCTGTAATAGATGTGGAGATGTTGTACAAAAACCCTTAGCTATTATTGATTATAACAAAGCTAAATATGGTATTGATCTCACACATCAGATGATTAATTATTTTATCTCTCTCAGAAAAATAATACCATGGTACCATAAGGTAGCTTCAGAAGTACTGTTAAACATCTCCATTGTAAACATGTAGCTTATCTACACTACCACTTTCACTCCAAGAAAATTCATTTGAGAACTGGTATTGCAAATATTGGGTATAGACAGAGATGGAAATCCTCTTCAACCAGTAAAAATTCAACAGCAACAGGCTAATGAAAAGTACAAACTAAAAGAGTTACAGTTACAAAAAGAGACAAAAGTAACAGAAAAATAAGGTGAAAGTGTACTGGTTGTTATGCAGAGGCTGCCAAGAAAGTACAGGATGTAGCACAAAAGGTTATAAAACTTGTCAACAAAGTGTTATACTGTCAATCACGAACAATGAAGTAACAATAAAATTACAAAAAGGATCATTAAGTAAAAGCTTAGATGTTCTGGGCACGCAACAGAAGGTTGTTGAGCCAACAACGACGGCTCAATCTGCGGGTTATTGCAGGGTACTGGACGATATATACAGAGGCGGCGTCAGTCGTAGCTGGTGTGCCATCGAGTGAACTGCAGGCCTAGATGAGACATTCTATTGCTTCTAGGGGAGAGAGTGAAATGCGGCAGAGACAGGTGAAATGCGGCAGAGACGGGACGGTGGACACAACGACTCATCAATGATGTTAGGAGTTGGGTAGAGCAGAGGCACAGCGATACCAAGTACGAGATCAACCAGTTTTTTATCAGGGCACAGATGCTTTCAAGCTTACCTGTACTGTATGAGTAGGAGTACCACGAGATGCTGCTAAGATTGCGGAGGGCAGGAGACGGCAGAACAGATAGTGTTCTTCTGCACGAGGTGGAGAGACTTGAGGACCATCATGATGGGCCACAGCGCAGTAAAGTGGATAATGTTATAAGTGTGATGTAAGGTGACAGAGGTGCTTGGACGAGAGTAACGGCTGCTGTGTTAGCCATGTTTCGAAACACGGCAGCAGTGGAGAGGGGCAGATAGACTGGAAGTCTGTAGTTGACATGAGGTGGAACGACCGATGCCGGATGGCTGTGGGCAGCCAGCCTCAGGGGTTAGCGGAGGGGGCTCCTCGGAGTCGTTCACCGATGATCCACTGGGGACATCGTTCTGGCTATTCTAATTCGGTGACAAGAGCGCCCGGGTGATTACACACGGGCTGTATACATACCATGTGGATTAGTCCGGCCCCTGCGTGACTAGAAGTAGAGGTTTTTTAGCGGGTGAGAGCCCGCAATTGCCGTCAGAACGAGCCTGGCAGAGTTTTTCGTCCCTCTATGGAAAAAAAAATATGTAAAGTCTGTAATAAAAATTAATACCTAAAATTTTTTAAGTGAAGATTACCGGTGAACATCAAGACACTTTGGTAATACAGAACACAAACGATGAAATCGTGCGCCGTGAGGATCACCGGTGATCCTCGCATTTTTTTTGTTATTCCAGTTTTGTTTTGTATTTTTTCAATATTGGCATAATATATTGCATTTATATAACAGTCTTAGTAGTTTTTCTTTTATGGTCTACGGGTGAAAACATTTAGTTATGTATTGCAGTAGACAACGTGTTTTAATAAAGAACTGTAAATTTAGATTACTTAAAGGAAGACCCTATATATCGTAAGAATCATATGCCATGCTACACAATCCAACTAAAGTATAAATAGTTTGCTTAAACTCCCTGAAGACCGTAGTCCTGGCGGGGATGCTCTTTTTGGTGTTTCTATTAGAGGCAAGAAGGTATCATATACCGAATCCCGGCTCCTGGGATGGGGGAACAGGAACGGCATAGTCGGGCCTGGTAACCCTACCCCTGAGAGGTAGGGCAGTAGCATAAGATCCGACCGGCGAGTCGATCTGTGTTGCCGGTAGACGGGAAGGGTCGTTAGAGTAAATGTACAACCCCGGACTGTGTCATGGTTCGTTGTGAAATCCGGTCCAGGGGAGAGGAAAAAATACTAGGTTATAAAATATTCCAAATGTTATGGAACTATTATGTTTTAATAGATGCAGTTTATTGTTTACCAAAGAATTCACATGAAACTATTTTAACTTTGGTTACGATTTAGGTTAATGTATTTAATAAGTAGGTAAGAAAGGAAATTTTACTCAAATTTAGATGAAAAATATTTTTATTTATTAATTTTTTTTATAGATTTTTTTGTACTTGGGAATATTAAATGAAATATTTGTAGCGTAATGTAAGAAAAATATTAGCCTGTAGCTAATGTCTTGTACTAAACCTTTCTTTTTCTTTTTCCTGTTTAGCCTCCGGTAATTACCTTTCAGATAATACTTCAGAGGATGAATGAGGATGATATGTAAGAGTGTAAATAAAGTGTAGTCTTGTACAGTCTCAGTTCGACCGTTCCTGAGATGTGTGGTTAATTGAAAAGAATACCGGTATCCACGATCTAGTATTCAAATCCGTTGTAGTAAATCCTGACTGGGTTAACCCCCACCCCACCACCTTTAACATAGTCGGCAGAGTAGTAGTACTAACTCATAATGCCTATTAACAAAGTAACTACATCCAATAAATTTTTTCAGCTGTCACTGAAGGAATTTTTTTTTTTATAAACCAATCTTACAGTTAAGTATGATTTATTCACTTGGGATATGCTGTATACTCGTATTTTTGTAAACAATTTCTAAAGACAAAAATTACACCAGTAAATTATCAAACATCTTATTTAAAAAATAATTTTTGGAATTTTTGACCTTCGGGAAATTCATTTCTGATAATAGATAACTGATATAATTGGATAAATTCCGATTAATCGAGGTTTTAAACTCTAAAAAAAATACAAAATACTTTTTAAAAAAATAAAATATTACTGTTCTAATAATTCTAGTAATCTGTTCTACAAAATTATTAAATTTTATTGCTTATTTTAATATTTTCATGCATGATTTCATTTAAAATTAATGTATTTGTAAGTCCTTACATAAACAACGCCTACATATAATATTGACTGTTTTATGCCGTTTAAATCTATCATGAATAATTTAACACCGTGAAAATATACGCTTATCTATATAAAAAATATATTCTTTAAGTTACAAAATAAATTTAGGAAACATAACCAGAATAAATTCAATTTTTGACGCTATATCATTCTCAAAAATTTTTTTTTTGTTTTTTTTTCTTTAAGCTGTTTGTTTCTTTATGGTCTGTTAACTTAAATAGTATTATCAAAATTGTTTGCGTGTTCATTCACAGTCAGATAAATTATTGTTTCAGCTGTAACGATCGTTTTAACAGTAGGTTGTATTGTTTCTGTGTTTGTTAATATTATTTTTATTTCATTGTACATTGCGTTGTAAATAGCTCAATTATCAATTTTTATCACCCTGTTCATTTTTTTTTTTTTTAATTCTTATTTGTTATATAATAACGCACAAAATCTATATATCTATTTCCCAATACATTACTTTTTGGTTGAAATCAAATATACATTAAACTGAATTACGAATTTACTTCTAAAAATTTTTTTATAGTGTCTAATTTTTATAATATTTTGTAGCCAAATTGCACTGTTATTATAATCAGGATTCTTCAACAAAAAAATTGAATTCTCATTCTTGTTTATTAAATCTGTTTAAAATAGTAAGATACCTCAGAAATAACTCAATGAATTTTATAAAATATTAATCAAGAATCTTAAAAATCAGATTAGATTTAAATAAATTTTCTATTTCCCAGGAGCACGCAGCTTCTCCACTATATTTTTCAGGGTGCATAGAATAAGTTTTAATGTTTATTTATATATTTAGCTCTACCTCTAATGAGTACCGATCTAATTTTATGTAATCCTTAATAAAAGAAAACAAAAACAATAATGGTTGAGATTATTATATTACAAAATTGTTGGCTATTACTCTAATAATAAAGACAGTGGAAGAGTGGTAAAGACCCTTTTTTCCATCCGAAAAATTCTGAATTTAAATTTTACACCCGCTAAAGAAAAAGGTCGATCGAATATCTTTTTTATATACTAGCCGGTCAGGATTAGCTTCGCTCGTCCCACCGTTTAGACAGGGAGCCTCGCCCCCTAGACCCGGACGCATTCGTTATCCTCATGGTTGTTAGAATATTAAATATTTTACAGATATTCATTAAAGAAAAAAAAATTACTCATTCTACTTCATTATATTTCTTTTGCCAGAAATTTCTTATTTTTGGTGATAGAATATAATAATGAAGTAAAAGGATACTTTTTTCTTTAATGAATATCTTTAATTCACTTATTAATTTCCGAAAGGGTTAGGGCCTCGATCTGTAGCTTAAAACCTTCCCTGGGATAGCACAAATGGATCCTGAAAATTTTAAAGCAATCGATGGGCTGGTTCTCGCATGATGCTGTCGCAAACAGACTAACTTTCGCATTTTAAAAATATATATATAAGATTTTTGTGATATTTTAACAGAGCTCTAACCGCAATGTTTTGCTTTTTTATCCCCAAAACACAAATATAATTATAGAAAAATCGTTCGTATCAATAAATATAATTTTTTCAAATGATCATTCGAAAAATTCCTTCAAAATAAAAAATGAGCACAAACAGCAAAAAAACCAAATCACCGTGTTTTTTTTTATTGAAGAAATTAAATACATAAAGGAAAAAGAACTTGGGACGTGCTTTAAAGGAATAATTATATTCGCCAGAAAAAAAAATGAAAAAACCTTTCGTAACTTACTGGTTATTTCAAGAAAAATTTTAAATCTAATGATTTGTGATTTTTATCCTCTAGATCATTGATTTTCAAACTTTTTCGCCCACTGTCCACACTGAGAATCAAAAATTTTCTAGCGCCCTCAAAATTTTTAAACTTACCATCTGTTAAAAATAATAATAGCAAATGTTGTTTTTAAGATGCGCTCTTAAAAACAGCAATTGCAATTATTGTTTTTAAACGTGGCATAACATGGTCTTGGGTTAAGCTGAGAACGGGTGATACATGTTGCAGTCTCAATCTTTAAAGATTTTAATATCTCGGCACAAATTGAACAAAAGTCAAAAACTGTAACGCTACATTAAAAACCTCACAATTTGTCATTAAAGCTAGATCAAAACCCTTTAATTTCCATATTTATTTGTATCAATACGTTTCTTAGATCGAGATATTTGCAATATTAAAGAGAAAAGTGGCCTTTTCTCTTTAAAGTGGAATATTTCGATTAAGAAAAATCGTAGAGACATACAAAAAAAAAAATTAAAGCTAAAGTCTTAAGTTTTTAAACGATTTTAATGCAGTTTACTGAAAAAATTTAGTTTTGTCCCATGTACTCGATCAAATACGAAGAAAATCTTTCTAATTTTTAAAACTTTTCTTCTCACTGATTTTTTTTTTAATTGATGATTTTTTAAATCTGAAGTATACTGCCAAAAAGTAGAATACCAAGGTTTAATTTTTTTATCCGTCTCTCTAAGCCTCTTTTGCAAAGTTAAAGTAGTTTGAATACAATCATTTTTAATCATAAATTATAGGTGTCCCTCTAATTTTTTGTACTAGTGTAGTAGGTATTTAATATTATTTTGAAATATAAGGAAAACATAATTTTTGTATTTTTTACTCAGCCCCTTCCTGGGACACTTGTAAAGCTATCAATAGTTGTTTTACGTATATATTTGTTTATAGTATAATGTGTAGTTAATTAAACCCCAACCACCAAAGTTTTCGTGTCATCCTCAGTGTCATTTGCGTGACATCCCTCAGTGGAGCTGTCGTCTGTCCGGGCTTGCGCGGGTGGGCGGCGGTGGTGAAGCTGTGGGGCTCCTGGACCTCCCTGCTTTGGCACCCTCGGGGTTGTGCTATACTTAATTGCAAACCCGGTCCCGGGTGGAGAGGAACAGTGAAGTATGAGTTTTAGTCGGTAGGGTGCGGGCACATATAGGCTCTTAATAACATCTAGCCGAACCCGTGCGAGTCCGACACTCCCCCACTTGTGGAGGGTACGTAAATGGTATTTCTCCGCAACACCGATAATAAAAAAAAAAACCACCAGACACCGGTTATCCAGGATCTTTTATTCAAATACATATAAAAACAACCAAGTTTTACTAGGATTTGAACCTAAGTACCTTCTCGACTTCGAAAATCAGCTGTTAAATAAGGAATCTACGACGATGATTTTACCGCACTAGACCAGCCCGGTAAGATAGATGTATTTAGTTTACAATTGTTCCTAAAGTAATGTTAACTTGGTCTCGCGCCATACCTTTTGAAAGAAAAAGAAATCACTCTACAGCTATTTTAACATTATTATTTATTAGTAAATAAATAAGAAAATAAGTGAGGTCCAAAGTGTATTAATATTTTCAAACTGAACAAAGAATTAAGTTTTAAATTCTCTGCAAACGCCAGAGATTCTTTTTATTTTATTTTTTGAGAGGATTTTTCAATCGCTGATGATGAATTTTAATAAAAAAATAAATTAAAGATTAAGGATTAAAGGAATTATAATTTTAAGAAATTTTTATAGATAACATTTTTTTTTAATTTTTATAACTATAAGCTCTCTTTGTGTAACAGACTTTCATAAAAACTGATAAATGAAGAAATACCGGATAATTTATTAATCGTTAATGTAAATTCAGGTCGTGGAAATCCTTAACAGAGTTTCTCCGAACCCATATTATTTCGCAAACTTTATATTTTTTACTCAACTAAACCTCATTTTCCATAATTTATGATTCTATTCTTTTTTTTTTAATAAAATAAAAAAAATATTTATTACTGTACTTATTAATATTGATTGATTTATATTATTTATTTATAATTCAGTTGTTTAAAAATCGAATAAACCTTTCACTTTAAGCTGTAAATAATAATAATAGTTATATAGTAGTTAGTAAATTCACTTTTAACAAGATAAAGTGGTTTTTAGTTATTCAAGCCTTTCTTTCTTTCCATGACCAAGCACCGGAAATTTTTTTATAGTAATTGTTCCGGAACATAAGAAAATAAGTTATTTAATATTAAGAGTATAGAGAAATTTTCTTGTAATTATTTTGACTTATTATAAAGTTATTCGTACAAGATTAAAATCAGCACGCTAAGCTCCATTTTTTTTGTGTGTTCAGTCATTCGACTATATGATACAGCTATTCCCTATCTAGTGTCAGTCGTTACGCTTCGGTATACCTCCTACATCCTATATCCCTAACAATTTATTTTACATATTCCAAACGTTTACTGCCTACACAACTTTTCCCATCTACCTGTCCCTCCAATTTCAAAGCGACTACTAATAATTAAATAATACTAATAATTAATATGTGGCCTATAAGTCTGTCACTTCTTTTAACTATATTTTTCCTAATGCTTCTTCAGTTTGCTGCAACACCTTTTCATTTGTCATTTTATCCACCCATCTGATTTTTAAAATTCCCCTATAACACCGAATTTCAAAAGTTTCTAATCTTTTCTTCTCAGTACTCCGATCGTCCAAGTTTCACTTCCATATAAAGCTACGCTCCAAACATATACTTTCAAAAATACTTTCCTGATGTTTAAATTAATCTTTGATGTACGCAAATTATATTTCTGACTGAAAGCTCGTTTCGACTGAGCTATTCGGCATTTTATATTGCTCCTGCTTTTAGTAGTTTTTATATTGCTATCCATCTTTAGTAATTCTACTTCCCAAATAACAAAATTCTTCTACCTCCATAGTCTTTTCTCGTCCTAATTTTATATTCAGTGATCCATCTACTTTATTTCTACTACATTTCATTATTTCCGTTTTGTTCTTGTTTATTTTCGTGTGGTAGTTCTTGCGTAGGATTTTATCCATGCCATTTATTGTAGCTTCTAAATTTAAATATAAATTTTCTATGGAGTAATCTCCACGCTTACATAAAAATATGCAATGATTAATTGCCTGTCAGTATTTTGCTTTTTCATAAAATTATCTGGTGATATATAAATATATATATGTTTAATGGACAAACGTTATATTGTGTAGATAAAGTGTTGAACTTGCCTTTTTTATTTCATTAGACCGTATCATGAAACTACCTCATAATTCACAACGTACACTCGACTCAATAGTAAATACTCATAGTACGAGTATTAATAACATTAAAATATAAAAATAACTAATCTACAGATTGTTCAAAAAGTGACGCAACCTTATAAAAAAATGATTCCTTCTTTTGTTGCAGGTTTATTTGGGAAAAATTGAGAAAAAATGTGTTACACAATGCAACAGAGAATATTCATTGTCCCACAGTACATTAGATGTGCCAGTTATGCACAGACACAGAATGCATTTACAGAAATATTTGGTGCATCCGCACCAAACATGTCCTGTATCAAGCGGCTATACGACAAGTTCCAACAGACAGGGAATGTGGCAGATACAGCAAAAAGTGGTCGACCGAAAATGAAAAATTGATCGACGTGCAAGCTGCATATTCTGTTTGTCCCAAGAAGTCTATGCGATGACTATCTAGCCAGTCTCGTCTCTCCGTTAGTAGTGCCTACACGGTATTACGGAGGTATTTAAAGATGCAACCGTACAGAATTCGTGTTGTTCACGAATTGTTACCTCTAGACATTGGAAAATGTGTAGCTTTCTGTCAGGAGTTCATGTCATCTATAATATCTGATGGGGAAGAACTTGATGATTGATTTTGATCTGACGAGACATGGATCCATCTTGATGATACCTGAATTCATAGAATTCAACAAAAATGTGATGTGGAAATTCCACATCTGCACGGACAAAAAGTGGATTTCTGTTGTACAACGTCACGTAGACAAATCTTCATGACAAGCGAACAGTGAGCGCAACATACAGATAGTACAACAATTTGTAAACACTATACCTGCAGACCGGCTAGAATACATGTGGTTTCAGCAGAAAAATTCTATCGATCATATAGCCAACAACACTGTGACCTGATCATTGTCTTCATGGACAAGTGATTTCAAAGGATCTGTGGCCCCTTGATCTCCTAATTTATCCTTTCCTGACTTTTTTTTTATGTGGATACCTTAAGGATGCTGCTTACAAAACTCATCCTCACACCACTCCCGAACTGCAAAGCAAAATTGAACGATGTGTCGTTGCAATTCCTCAACAAATTTTACACAATATTTTTAAGAGCATGTAATGTATTCAATTATGTGAATCGCATAATATAGGTCACTTTCAACAACTATTTAACTTACTGATTTTCCCATACGGTTGCACCACTTTTTGAACACTTTGTAGAAGAACAAAAAACAACTTTAGAAGTATTTTATCGAAATTTTTTTTAATTTTCAAAAAAATTCGTTTTTTTAAATCGAAAAGTCGAATTCATAAACTGTTTAAAGATTAATTAATTACATTTGTTTTATCTTTATGATAGTGTACTTGTACATTTATCTCGATACATCGATTTTTAAACTGTACATTTCATGAACGAGGCAATGTTATTTTAAAGTTCCGGACAGAGATGGGGAGTTTTTCATACGTTACGAAAAAAGATTGACAACAAATTTGTAATATTTTCCTGGCATTATTTATTTATTCTTATACAGTGGAAAAATGAATATGTATAAGAAGATTCCCTAAGATTTTTTGGGGTAGAGGTAATTTATGATGAATTTTACTGAAAAATTATCATTATGTTTAAATAAACGAAAAAAGTTTTTTAATTTAAAAAATCGGTATTTTTTAATTTTTTCCTGCTCCCTCACCTCCAAAATTACTTTCCGATTGATTTTTCTAGGTTTACCATGTCAAATGAAAAAACTAAAACGATTTTCACTAAAAGATATACAACCAATAAAATGTTATCTAAGATTTCTTTTTTTTGGGGGGTAGGGGAAAGTAAATTACGGTGAATTCTATTGTAATATTATTTAAACTTTTAATGCTTAAATTAAACGCTTAAATAAAAAAATCTTAATCTTATTAAAAGCTTAAATAAACCAAAAAAAGTTTTGAATAATTAAAAAATGGATATTTTAAAACTTTTATCGGCTCCCTTACCACCCAATATTGCTACAGAAGGATTTTTAAGGTGCTTACGTGCCCCTTAATTACTACTTTGCCTAGGAAGATATTAAAAAAAAAAATCGGTTAAAAATATACAATTAAAAAAGATAGCGTTTTTCCGATTTTTGGGAAAGGAGAATTATGAGCAATTTTTTTTAAATTGTAAGATAAATATGCACGTATGAATTGAATTTAATATAAAGTGGGGTTATGTTTACAAAATTTTTAGAAAATTAACCTCCGCCCACCCCTGGAAATATTGACCCCAATAAATTACTATCCCAACCCCGTAGGGGGAAGACACCCAGCTTGTGACGCAGCTTGTGACGTTACCGGTCGCCACACCATCCCCTCCCTTCCAAGCCCTGATCAGTTAGACCCTCTAACTGATTACATCTCACAGTCATCAGCCAGGCCTCGGTCGGGATGCCACCGATGTAAATGCCTCAGCAGACATTTGCATCGGTAAATACATATCAAATTTCGCCTTCACGTAGGCCTCAAACCGACATCTTCACATCCAATCTAACATGATTCCCTCAAACAAACTAACCGAAACCGCGGACCCCGCGCCTGGTACAGATTTGACAACACCGTTCGTGGCTTTGAATGCCACAGAAAACGAACGAATTTAAAGTTAAATCAGTGCTACATTCATACCAATCAAAATTGTGTTTTACGCAACATAGAAATTCAGACCTACACCCAAATAAGTCGACCAGTTTAGGTCACCTAACAAGGGAAACCTAACCTCATTCCGGTCCGCGCGGGAGCCGGGAACAAACCCCGTACCCCCACCCGGTCCCATCATGGTGTCTCACGTGGCATACTAAGTCACGATTAGGGCCACCATTGGCGGAGGGAAGCCACGCTTCCGGTCGCACGGGCTACCATACCCCGACAGTGCAGCCACCCCCACCAGCGGGAGCCCCAAATCGAATCAAAAACAACACCAATATAACCGTAGCACGATGCCAATGCGCCTACCTCCAACCAATCCAATGCCTAAGCCGGAACCCTAACCACCCGGGATCCTACCACGATCGAGTATCAAATTCCCTTTGCAGACCTACACATCACAAGGGCGCGAAGAAAACCAGTCACTATAGACCATTCCTCGCGGATCATCCAGTTGGTACGGAGATAGAAAGGAATGTATTCTCTTTCAAGTTCCCTAACAGCTCGTGAACGTTCGACCTCATATCGGGGATAGACGTAGATGACGTGATCCACTATATGATCAGTCCCGCAATCCGGGCATTGACTCGAATCCACCAAACGAAACCTAACCAAACTCGCCCGAAAGGCACCATGCCCGAAGAGAAACTGTGTGATATACCGATTGGGGGAAAACCCATCTAATCGCACCTAAATTAGACAATATAGAAAATATACCATGCGTGTAGCGACCTGTGGGGGATTCGTCCCACCTGATCTGTCAAGACGCAAGGCCCCGGTCTTCAATCTTCTGCTTTCGTTCTGACGTCAATAGGTTATTTACCTTGTAAATTTAGCGTTCCTTACGCTCATTAGCCAAGATATCTATTGGTTTGACTCCGGCTAAATCACAGACTGCCTCCCAGTAAATTACCAACAAACTGCTCTGTATATACGAGTCTCTATACAAAATTTCATCAAAATCGGCTTATCCAGTCAAAATTTATTAAGCTTCAAAAATAAAAAAGAGGTAATTTTCGTACGAACGAAAATTACCTCTTTTTTATTTTTTGGGATTCCTGGGTCATGAAACGTCGAGAAATGTAAAAAAAAACCACTACTACATTTTTTTACTTATTACCATACTTTCCTTCTTGCAGCGTAGATCTAATACCTGATGCCAGGAAAGTAAAAATTCATTTTATCACACATCGCTAACTGCTGCAGGGTGCCAGTTAGAATAAAACGGAATATAAAGAAGTTAATTACTGCTGGCAATCTACTTCTCTCCTTCACGTTAGTTGACATTCAACACATCTATTCATTTTTCTGAAAAAATAAACTGTCAAAAAATAAAAATATTTAATTAAAAAAAATAATAAATAAATTACCCAAAAAAAGTTAAAAATGTTTTTAAGATTATTATTGAAAAATTGAACATCATAAACGTTTGTTAAAAATGTTACTCTACTTTAAATGATCACTGTCTGTACAATAATTACATATATAGTTTCTTTGAAATATTCTGAAATACTTTGAGAGTATAAAATATAAATTTAAAAAATATGTTTGGAGTCATTACCCCAAATAAATTTCACATAAAAAAATTCAGGCTGTGAAACTAACCAAAATGAAAGCCATTTAATATTTTTCACATCTAGTTTCTAACGTGGTCTAGAGTAAACCCCAACTCCTTGTCTCATTTTGAAAAGTAAATCATTTTGAAGTCTAAAAAAATAAAATTTAAGAAATGTTCCAGACTTTTTTCTTTTTTAGTGTTTTACTAATGAAAATTTATTTAAGTGGTAGGTATGACTATACCCTTTATATTTAGATTGTTTGAGTTGCTCCCCAGAGGAGGCTCCCTCTTGAGGTGGTCTTATACCAAAATTTCTATCGAATCGAGATAGGAGTATTTGCTAAATTTTATTTTTCTACTTTAACGGTTGAAAAACGTATTCAGAGTTTGCTATACTTCATAAAAATTCTGTACATAAACAGTTAAGCAACGGTTAAGCGGCAGAATATAACTATTTTATTAGAAACAATTTTTATAATTTACTGCTCTTATTTATTATTCTCGTTTAATACGTTCACATAAATACGCACTTCTTTTAAACGATATTTTACAAATTTAATTTTAGACTAATAAAGCTATAAACTATGTTGTCTTCAACATAGTTTGATTCAACATAGTTAATAATGTGTTAAACTTGGAATTTAATTTAATAGAATGTATAGCATTAAAAAACGATTGTACTATAATATACAGGAAAATTATAATATAAATTAATTAATGTCGATTTAAACAAATAATGAAATAAATAAATTCACATTATTTTAAGTTTGGTATTTCTTTAGATTTTAACTGAAACAAATTTTTTCAAAAAAGTTTAACATAGTAAAAATTTATTTTAAAATTAACAATAAAATGATATAAAATAGTTTTAATAATAAAGAGTTTAATTCTAATATTTATAACAAAGCACCTATTAATATAGTGTTTATTATTACACAATAAATCTGTACAGGAATGACAAACAAAAATTTGAAGGAATACTTTCAAGAACGTTTTTAAATTTATGGAGTCAATATCTAATACCATAATTAATCACATTAAAAAAAGGTTGACAACACAGTTGTACGATTTTCCCGCAGCTAAATCCGCCTTCCGGGAAAGTCCTACAATTTTGGGTTGTTTCTGATGCACGGCTTACACACACATACAATCGCAATTTAATTAAAAATATTTATAATTTCATTAAAATATAATAATTTTCGTTTATTTAATTCAATGATTACAACTAAAGCGGGCGCGCATACTGTATTTAATTCGCGTGAATGTGGCGATACTACCGGCGACGATCGGCACTAACCAAACTCATGTAATTTCACAACTCACATAAAACAAATTTCCCTTATACGGTTGGCAGAATGATGTAGCCGCAAGGCTTAACGCACCAGATACCGAATCACCCCAGAAATCAAGTTCGAGACCCAGCCAGATCGAGTCACTTTTTTTACAGTTTAAATATTATTCATTTATTTATTTCTACCGCTCACCTGTAATATCACAACATAGCAGACGACTACAACAGCATTTTTTAGAGTGGGGATGCGATATTTTCAAAAAACATTTTTTTTCAAATATTGTTATTTTTTAATCGTTAACAAATGTGCCTAAGAGATGTGGCCTTAATTAGGCGAAATCTCGAGATTCTGAGGGTGACCTTGCTATACAGCTTCACTCCCTTGAACTTTTAAGCTGAAAATTAAATGGTAGCAATGTACCATATATAGAAGTCATCTGACCAAGTTTAGTAAAAATCGGCTGAGTAGTTCTAGAGATATGGTAATTTAGAGATCAACATCGAACACACACTCACGTACATACAAACATTAACATCCGGAAAATCTCCTTCCGGTTTTTTGGGTTCCTTAGGTGTCAAAACGTCAAGATCTGGTGAAAACTGCATATGCCCAAATTGGACCAACTACAATACTTTTTTCCTTCTAGAGCTATAGATCTGCTATAGCGCTATCTAGACCGAAAGTAATAAATAAAAATGTTCCAAGTACAGAAAATAAAATACTACAATATTTCATAATATAATCAATATATATATATATATATATATATATATATATATATAATATATATATGTATTGATATATTGAATTTACCATCTTAGATTTATATATTTTTGAACAGACTGCCCCTAAATTGCGACCTTTAATCAATTTTAAATTTGCCATTTGCCCCCTGTTATATTGTGTTCAAAATAATAGAAAAAATTCTTAGGAATAAAATAAAAACATTGCCTAATGCATTTAATATTAAAAAATGGTTATAAATTAAAAATTAAATAGTTTAAATGTGTATAATGACACTAGAATGCTTAGTTATGCATAACTAACATGAATTCTAGCATACATACAGACACCATAAAAATAATAAAAAATAGATTAAAATGTAACAAAGACGATAAAAAATTTAGTAAAGGTATCACTATAAGAAATACTTGTCAACAAAATTATTTTGAATTTAATAATACAATACACAAAAAAATATCTTTCCTGTGAGATTTCCACTATCAGCAATAATGTCAGAAATATTACAGGGTCTTCATAAAATAAGATGATATTTATTTATCAAATTTGTTATCTCACTTTTTTACAAAACTAATAAATTTCAATATGTGCACCATTATGTCCAATCGATACTCAGTTTCTGCCCAAACCTTTGGATTTGGGAAGAAACAGAAGATAACAGAAGATTTGTTACTTAGTAACAAATTATGGTTACAATTGCTTTATTAATACTTTCCTTTAAGTGATATAGGTCGTGCATTTTTTTGAGAATAAACAATTTTTTTATATAACCCACAACAAAAAAAATCGCAAAGGTGTCAGGTCTGGACTCCTGACTCCTAACAACAAGTTTTGATTTTTATAGCAATTAAAATATCTTACATTTGCAAAAATATAAATAGTACAAATCTGCCACGAAGAAAAATTAATGAATAGATTTTTTTTTTTGAAAAATATTTAAATTGAAGAGAGATAGAACAAAAAACCAAAAAAAAACATAATATTTCAACCTGAAGAGATGGGAATTGATTTAAAAAAAAAAAAAAAATTTTTTTATTATTTATAAATGCATTGTAGGTATCAAATCTTCTTAATAAACTTTTCTCTAAAATGTCTCTGAAGAAATAGAAATTTATTTTTTTCGCTTTATCCCACCACCCCCAAACAGTTTTTTTTTTAATTATAACAATTAATCCCCCATATACAGAAACGTTTGAGTCAAATTTGAAGAAAATCAGTTTGGTTAATCCTGAGCTATAAGGTAGTGCGACACACATACGTAAAAATGTACGCATATACACACACACACACACACACACATTTTTTATTGGCCTAGATAAACTAGTTGGATCTTAAATCGTAAAGTTTTACAAAAAAACCCAATACCCTATTTTTGGCATGGTCACCATACTTTCCCCTTTAGTATAGTTATTCCAGCTGTATTCGCCGGAAAACTAAAAAAAAAACAACAGGGGATAAAAATTAATTTCTCTTTGAAAACAGTTTTGTTTAATAATAAATTTCATGAATTTTAAACAAATTTTGTTTATTATATATATATATATATATATATATATATATACTTTTTTTTTTAAGTAAGCCATTCCTGCTTTTTTCAAATATTAGTAGTATTTTTGTAAAATTAAAAAAAAAACATCTGATTTATGTTATTCATGAATCAACACAGAAATGAATACTAAATTTTGTCAATTTTTTTCTCTGGCGTGGATGAATAAAAGAAAATCCGAAAATGTTCAAAGCTATACTGTACAAAGCAGTAATACATTAATTGCGAACTATTAAATTTAAAAAAAAAACAATAATTACATATAATTTATTTAAAGTTTTATACATACCCGGTTGATAATCATGTTGTGTAGTATGCTGAAAATTACTATCGGAATGAACAGATGTAATTGGTTGAGCATTATGCCAATTATAATCTGGTGGCCAAACGTAACTTTTATCTGTCGCCGCTTCTATTAATGTCATCTTGAAAGTACTTGGTTCATGTCTTAATAATAACAAAAAATTATCGACAATAACTTATTACCACTTTAATATATGTTTGTATATATTTTTATTTTTCCTAAATAAAGAAAAGAATTTAGTAAAACACACACGCACTTTTTATTAAAATTAATAATTATTATTTATTATAATTACTATAATGAATTATGTTATAAAAGAGTGTTTGTTTCTCCCTTTCACTACGTTATATATACTAATTTATCCACCAACATAACCTATGTTTATATAACCCCCACTACATGTGCTTTCACATATACAATTATATCTTTCCGTTCAAGAACAACACAGTTTTATTTTTGTAAACATTATACCAGTATGCATGTAAAAACTGTTTAACGTATTGTTTTTTTATCAGATTTCATATTATATAATTTATGATAATTACAAAAAAAAATATTGAATTATAATCAGTACATATAAATAAGTAATTAACTAATAATAAGTGCTAGAATAATATTTTTTTTATTTTTTTGTTTCTGTTAATATCTATCTTATGATTATCCGATAAATTCTTTGATGAATATGGGTTGATAAACCGGTTAGAAATATCGGATAATTCCAGGTTAGCCATTAACAATATTAGAAAGTTGTCTAGAAAAATTATTAGTTTATGATATTTAAATTAATAAAACAACATATCTTGAAATTATCTTTTTATTCAGAAGTTTCAGAATTAGAATCCTAGTGAGGATTAACATTTTTCAATCGCTACGAAAAAATGTAATCCTTCACTTTAGAAAAAAGAGCGAGTGGGTATCTAATTTGATTTTTTTTTTTTTTTTTTTGTCTTCAGTCATTTGACTGGTTTGATGCAGCTCTCCAAGATTCCCTATCTAGTGCTAGTCGTTTCATTTCAGTATACCCTCTACATCCTACATCCCCAACAATTTGTTTTACATACTCCAAACGTGGCCTGCCTACACAATTTTTCCCTTCTACCTGTCCTTCCAATATTAAAGCGACTATTCCAGGATGCCTTAGTATGTGGCCTATAAGTCTGTTTCTTCTTTTAACTATATTTTTCCAAATGCTACTTTCTTCATCTATTTGCCGCAACACCTCTTCATTTGTCACTTTATCCACCCATCTGATTTTTAACATTCTCCTATAGCACCACATTTCAAAAGCTTCTAATCTTTTCTTCTCAGATACTCCGATTGTCCAAGTTTCACTTCCATATAAAGCGACACTCCAAACGTACACTTTCAAAAATCTTTTCCTGACATTTAAATTCATTTTTGATGTAAACAAATTATATTTCTTACTGAAAGCTCGTTTAGCTTGTGCTATTCGGCATTTTATATCGCTCCTGCTTCGTCCATCTTTAGTAATTTTACTTCCCAAATAACAAAATTCTTCTACCTCCATAATCTTTTCTCCTCCTATTTTCACATTCAGTGGTCCATCTTTGTTATTTCTACTACATTTCATTACTTTTGTTTTGTTCTTGTTTATTTTCATGCGATAGTTTTTGCGTAGGACTTCATCTATGCCGTTCATTGTTTCTTCTAAATCCTTTTTACTCTCGGCTAGAATTACTATATCATCAGCAAATCGTAGCATCTTTATCTTTTCACCTTGTACTGTTACTCCGAATCTAAATTGTTCTTTAACATCATTAACTGCTAGTTCCATGTAAAGATTAAAAAGTAACGGCGATAGGGAACATCCTTGTCGGACTCCCTTTCTTATTAGGGCTTCTTTCTTATGTTCTTCAATTGTTATTGTTGCTGTTTGGTTCCTGTACATGTTAGCAATTGTTCTTCTATCTCTGTATTTGAACCCTAATTTTTTTAAAATGCTGAACATTTTATTCCAGTCTACGTTATCGAAAGCCTTTTCTAGGTCTATAAACGCCAAGTATGTTGGTTTGTTTTTCTTTAATCTTCCTTCTACTATTAATCTGAGGCCTAAAATTGCTTCCCTTGTCCCTATACTTTTCCTGAAACCAAATTGGTCTTCTCCTAACACTTCTTCCACTCTCCTCTCAATTCTTCTGTATAAAATTCTAGTTAAGATTTTTGATGCATGACTAGTTAAACTAATTGTTCTGTATTCTTCACATTTATCTGCCCCTGCTTTCTTTGGTATCATAACTATAACACTAATTTGATACACGTCTGAAATTACCGAAATGTAAAATAAAAGTTTTTAAAAGGTCTGCGTAAAAAGACCGTGTTAAGACTCAGATTTCATTTGCTCCTTTTTTATTAAAAGAAGAAACTTTATATTTTATTAGTGAAGGACTTGAACATTTTAAAATAAAAATTTACGCTTTTTTTCTTACTCTATAAATTTTCTCTTTTTTGTTACTCTTATTAACTGAATTGGTCTAATGCCCTATTTTTAGTCAGTCTAGTTCCACCCTCCAAAGACTCAAATTGTGTTTGTTATGAATGTATAATTAATTGATATAATAATTTTATACGTATGAATTACAAGTTCAAATTATAATAAAAATAATTTTTAATATAAATGAAATAAGGACCTTTATTTATTTGATTGAACCAGGGAATAATAGTTTTTTTTTGTTTTTTAACCTCCTGGACCACCGTTAGGTACTACTTCAGAGGATGAGATGAATGATTTGTAGCGTGTGTGCAAATGCTATGCCTGACCGGGATTCGAACCCGGGACCTCTGGATGAGAGGCCGAAATGCTATCTAAAATGCTATTCTAAATAAATATTTAGAACAATTAAACCTAACCGAGGTATTGAACCAAAACCGGCATATTATTCGAAAGACCGACTTTTTGTTATTTTATTTTGTTTCTTTTTGGAAAAGAATCAACTGATTCTAATATAAAATTTTACAAAAAAAACCCTTTGATCCATAAAAAATTGTTATTACGCGTCAAAAAAGCACTACAATAAAAAATTGTTAAAAAAATAAATAAAAAATAAAAATAACAATATTGATGACTATAGATACCAAAAGAAACGTCAATGTTCCAACTTGCAGCGTCGTAACGAACCGCGTTTCTAACATACCCTGCTCAACTTTTTTCGACTTTAAATTACCGTAACTCAAGAAGGACTCAACCGATCTTCATAAAATTTTCACATACACAACTTCAGATACACTACTACAGCATATCTAAATTTTAATGAAATTGATTTAATAGCTGAAGATTTTCGAGCTATAAGATTTCATACTGGAAGGAAACCCCATTATTTAAGTGAACGATATTTTTGTAGTACTCATGCCCCAAAACGTAAAGAAAATTAATTTTCATCTACATTCTCATCATGCGAAGCAAAATAGTACCGTACTTTTTTTTGAAAAGTCGGTAATAATAATTTTTTTATTAATTAATTCTAACTGCTAATTAACAGAACAAAGTATTATTGCCTGAATATTAAAGATTTTAATACAAACGTTATAGGTTAAAATTTAATAAAATTTTATCATAGTGGATGGTTGAATAACAAAAAATGGGTTGTAAAAAACATCCCTTTAAAAACAAAAAAAAATCATTTAAGTGAATGATTAAATTTTGTGAAAAAAATTAATTTTTCTAATTAGAAAAAATCTATTTTTTTTCTATTTAATAGAAAAAAATTACTCTTTACTTAATTGGGATTAAAATTTATAATTTACTTTGCTGCTTCTTCTCTGCTTTGCATCCGCGTTCTGAAAAGATCGGTCTGTCTGTTCAAATCACGATCAAGTTTGATTTGTCACTCAATAAATTTCATACAATATTTTCACAAAAATCCTTCCCGTGGTGAATTAAAAGTTAACTAGTAAAATTCTGAACTTTATTTTAATGCAAATCAACAAAAACTTTAAAAATTATAACGATTTACTTTCAGATGAATAAAAATATTTGTCATTTAAAAAAAAAAAAATTTTTTTAAACGAAAAAACAGATCAAATATATTACTCAATTGTATATTTAAAGGGTTTATTACGCTTTATAAGACGAGCATTACGTAGAAAAACAATCTCATTAATACAGCAATAAAATGAATCGCATATAATTTCTAATAAGTCACAAGTTTTTATCATATTTCGTCGTGTTCAACGTAATAGTAAGCCAATGTAATTTCCACAATTATTCTACGTACCTGACTCAAAATACTTTTTTCCATTGCTCCTAGGTTTCCTACAAAAATAAAACTGCGTATTATTCTATTTACTTTCGTATCACAATAAACGTCAGTGAGCTGATCTCCTTTTTATTTTTTGATATTTTCTTAATGATACAAAAAAAATTATATTTAAGATCCGTAAACTTTTACCAAATTTTGAAGGGATAAGTTTTTATCACATTTTGAACCGATGCACAACCCACTTCATTATTATATTTTTAATTTATTTATTATTTTTATTAATTTATTATTTTTAATATAATTATCTATTATTTTTTTAATTTAATTTTTTTATTTACTAATTTCAAATGAAGATTGGAAATAAAATTGTTTAATCTTTTTATAAAAAATTTTACTCTACATTCCTGTATCTAAGTCCCTTAAAACTTGTATAAAAACTTTTTTAAATGTTTATGATAAACTGTAAATACAAAGATTTTACAAGAAAATATTTTTTTGTCGACCTTCTTTTATGTAATATTAAAAGAAAAATTATCTGAGTAGGTATTGTCTCAACATTTCGTGTAGAGGTCCCAGATTCGAATCCGATCAAACATAGCATCTTTTCATATGCAGTCAATTTCCACCGACCTTTGTTTTTCCTGTTTAGCCTCCGGTAACTACCGTTTAGATAATACTTCAGAGGTGAATGAGGATGATATGTATGAGTGTTAATGAAGTGTTTCCACCGACCTAATGACCATAGCTGTTGATGCTCGCTTTTTCATAACAATGATAACTTTAAGTAACAATTTAAATAATTTTTGTAAATAATATTTATAAAATTAGTTTTGATGAAGTTACATCCGAAATTTTATCAGAATGTTTCCCTTACGAGTAATGCATAAGAACTATACTTCGTGCTGTAATTATTATTTTATTTTTTTAATGAGAAAAAATTATAGGAAATGATTCATAACAAATATGTAATATTTAAAAAAGCAAAATAATCTAGGTAGGAATGTAATGATGTCGTATTAAATAAAGAATTAAAAGAGATTTTACCATGTAATCATTTAGTTAAGATTTTAATCTAAGGCATTTTATAACGTACATCAATTTTTTAGTTTGTTAAAAATCATCTAAAATATCACTAATTTCTCAATCCAAACTGAATTTTCGTTCTGTTCTCGCATAAAATATTCAGACGGTTCCAAGGATATGATGAACCGTTCTCAAAAGATGCAAAATAAAAATACAACTTCTAATGCCAGCAAATTCTAAAATCATAAAAATCAATTACCCTTCAAATCTAATGTTAAAGAAAAAAATTACTTTCAATCTAGAAATTTTGATCCTAAATCACTACCGAAGTTCAAGATTATTGTGAAATTCAACGAAAAAAATAAGTCATATTTTAAGCATAAAAATAAAAAAAAAAAAGACTACTGAAGATGCTGTATCGAATCTTGTATTAGAAAATGACAATTAAAATAACCAAGAAGTATTATATTATATATTATAAATATATTATAAAAGTGCCAAGAAATATTTTGACTGTTTTATTTTACAAAATTTTCAATAAGTGTAAGATTACTCGTATTATATTAGGAGCTATATATATATTCACTGAAACAGTTGAATACATGTTGCTGATTTCACTGAGGAAAATTAAATGCATTTAGATTGAAAATTAAAATTCCAGATTTTAATGAGATCAAAAAAAATGTTTGTATATCTTTCTATGCCTAAAAATTATAAAATAATAAAATTTTATTAACAAAATTATAATATTTTTATTAATAGCTTTATTAAAGTATAAAAATAAGATAAATTATACATGATTATCCTAAAACAACATCAAAAAAAAAAAATCTTGCGTAATTCTGCACAAGAAGAGAAACTTATCGTTATTCTATTTTGTATAATTTTTTTGCTCAAGGAAAATACAAAACATAAATTAAATGAGGAAACTAAAAAAAAATATAATTTTGTTTTAATTTTAATTTTAAAATGTATTTTCTGTTTATATGAAAATTAAATTATTATAACCGTGATTTGATGAAATAATTAAAAATAACGATTAAACCCTATACACAACACACAATATGTCACGTTTTAACTCGCTCACCACTGTGACTCAGTTCAAAAGGGTATATGAAAAATACACCACTGTACAGTCAACATAATCTCAAACTGAGGTTGTGTTATCTTTTATCGACCTTTAATTGAGCGTAACTAAAGAACAACTCAACCAATTTTACTCAACTTCAAATACACTACTACGCGTATCTTAATTGAAATTAAATTTTATACAGTAATTTTGGAAATTTTCGAGCCAAAAACTTTATATAGGTCTATAAGAAAATTACATTCTTAAGTTAATGGGATTTTCGTATTCCTCATATCTCAAAACGTAAAGAAAATCCAATTTCTCCAACCGCCAATCCGACCATGGAACCGAATAAAATACCTCAAATTGAGGTTATATTGTCTGTTATCTACCTTAAATTGAGTATAACTGAAGAACCACTCGACCAACCAATCTTCACATGCACAACTTCAGATACACTAGTAGAGCATATCTAAATTTCAATAAAATTGAACTAGTAGCTTTGAGAGTTTTGAGCTACAAATTTTGTACATAGGGCTAACTAAATATATATATACATATACAAAACATGTCGTGATGATTTATAAGCAACGCTCAGAAAAAACTACTTATGATAAATTGACGAAAATTTGTACACACTTCCCTTTTTACGGTGTAAGCGCATATTAAGAAAAGATTTTTTGAGATTCCGAATTTAAAGGGTTAAACCCGCTTAAAATGAGATTTACTATTTTTTTTTTTAATTTTTCGGTAACAAATGAGGATATTAAAAAGCTAAATTAAAGCTTAATTAAAGCTAAATTAACCTTCAGAGAAAAAATAAAAAAATGTTATATACAGATATATATATTTTATCAAATATTTTTTTATTTCAAAATTTTCTTGATTCACGTCAAATTAACAATTACGTCAACTGTTCGGATAATTAAATTTCCAACGATAAAAATACACTAATATAGTAACTCAAACTGAATTAAAACTAAATACATTTTTAAATCGTAAGACCAACGCTACCAAATATAAAAAATCGTTGTACATATTCATAGATAAATATACGTAAATAGAAGGGATATATTCATTTATTTTGTTGTAGAATTTACAGCTAGTGTTAACTAATTTGAAAAACATATTAATTATTTTTTACTGAATTTTAATATGTAATCATTATCAAAAAACAGTTGTAGCTGACAACTTGTCGGAAACGACGCGAATCACTCTTATTAAGTGGTGGCTAATTTCAACAAAAAATTTGATAATTTTTTATAACAGCTAAATTCTATTAAAAAATTAACTTCATTAAGATATTATTACTTCTTGTATACATAAATAATGCATGAATTCAATTAAAGAAATTGTATCTGAAATATATAACCTGATACTTGATAAAATCTTCTATTGAACTGTAATAATTTGGCGTATAATGTATTGAAGTACAACAAAATAAAAATTTAACACAAACCAAATTAGTAAAATCTCTGATTTATCCTAACCGAAAAACGTTTTCAAGGGTCATATTAATATCTTCAGACATATTATTAAAATTATATAATGAAAAACTAATGTAAATAAAGATTTCAATCAGTTTTACGTAATTTTAGTAATATGATCGAAGATTTGTGTAATTACGTTAAACACGTTCTGCGATTTTGTAAATCAAACGATTTAGTAATTGTAGTTTATAGAATCTTTTATTAGTATACTGAAAACTATAGAAATTCATCCAATAGATACAACAGCGCTCATTTTTACTTCCTTGTACGAAGTAAAGGAAGTATTGTGATCGCGAAAAATTTCGGTTTTCAGATTTCAATGGAAATATCCATTTTGACCATGTATTTTGATTACTTTCGGCGTGACGTCTGTACGTACGTACGTATGTATCTCGCATAAGGATTAGCCGTAGGAGGTTGAAATTTTGGATTTAGGACTGTTGTAAAATCTAGTTGTGCACCTCCCCTTTTGATTGCAATCGACTGGACCAAAAGTTTCCAAAAAAACCCAAAATCCAAAATTTGGATTTTGACTTTTTCTTAACTGCACCAATAATCCCTCATTGAGAGCTTTTTAACGATATAATGTGGTACTTATTTTCGTTGTTTCCAGAGTTATAGCCAAATAAAATTTTAATTAATGAAATATTTGGTTCTTACAAGGGGAAGGCACATACGTTGGAATCCGATTTCATTTCTTTGCTTTTTTTTACCTTTTTTTAAATTTAAATATATTGATTTATTAATAATTATTATACTTTGATTGTAAAAAAAAAGTTTTAACAATAAATAATCGTTCAATAATAACAATAAAAAAAAAAATATATATATATATATATATATATGAAAAAAATCTTAAGTTATTAGTGAAATAAAATTTTATGTACTTTTCATTTTAATTTAAAGATTTTTACAACAGAGGTTAATAATTATTAATAAATCAATATATTTAAATTTTATAAAAAAGTTTTAAAAAATATATGTTTATGAAGACGGATTCAAACCGACGTATGTATGGTTACGGATCCGACACGTCACTTATACCACAACTACTTGAGCGACGTGAAACAAAATTAATATATAAACTAATATAAAATGCTGATATGGACACCGCAAAAAAATGTGATATAATGTGGTGTCCACCACAATGCAATTGTGTAACTGTCCACTTTATTAAAGAATTGGAGATCACTTTCAAAGGAAATAAGTTTAAATGAAGTGCAATAAAAAATGTGTATATGTAATTTAATAGGCATACAAGGAAGTCATGTGGTGTCCACATCAGATATTTTTTCTTGTAAAAAGTAACGTAAGTAATATATCTGATAAATGCGATTCACTTCACTAAACAATAACTTTTCTATAAATTTTACGATTACGAAATACAATAAACGAAAGATAATTAAAAGAAATAACAATTATTTCACCGCACGAACTTATTTTATGATTTATTACTATTGTTATTTTTCTTGTAGTATCACGATCATATTTGTAAGTTATCGGTTCATTGACGAACCGTTCTTTCGTGCACGATGTATTTAAACACCCTTTTATAACAGTAAAATAACATTATAGAAGATCACCCTATTAAGGTAATGCTTGTTGGATTTTAAATATATATGTTATAGACCCGAGCAACATATTTCATAAAACGACACTCTTACATGGTACAATTTTCTTTTCAATGTTCACTAACTGGCATCGTAACACTGACTGACAATAAATAGAATAGTGTGCGAGTAGTGGAGTTAGAGTAACGACTGAATGGATAAACTTTCAACAGCGGTTACAAAAACAATGTTTTTAGGTTATTTCTATGTGGCTTTAAAATACTGAATGACAACAAATAGAATAATAATAAGTATAATAAATACAAAAACGAAAGAAAAAGAAAATTATTATTTTTATAATAACAATTCGGTTTGTTAATCGGTCACGAATGCTATTTATTTATTCATTTCATTTTTTTTAAATTTATTTTATTGTATTTTTTTTTAATACAAAAACTTTCAATATATCTTTTCATAATTTTTCAGTTTTTTTTTTTTTTACGAAACAGTCTAAGTTAATAATTAAAAAGTAATGTATATAACGGTTTCATTGTAAGACATACTTATGAATTAATTATCTCAATTTTTTAACTTTTAAAAATGCATTTTAAAATTTTTTGGGCTGCATTCCCCCTCTAACTTTATACTGTGAAGATTTCTAGTATTTACTTTTATCATTTATTTCAAATTATGACCGCCAAAAAAGTACTTAATTCATTCAGAGACTCATTTATTTTACAAAATGATTGGTCCTCCTATAGTTTCGAGCTTAATTCTGTAATTTTATCTCCTCGTTTTACCTAATATCATAAATTATTGGTTCCTTTAATATTTTTGTTTAATTCATTACTTAATAGAAAAAAATTAACATTTTTGAGTTTTAGAACTTCTCCTTAGTTAAAAGTTAAGTCTAATTTGGTTAATAGTCCTATTATTCCATTTATATATCCCATGAAGAAGCCTCAATCTTATGCAGTGATAACATCAAACAAAACAAAACTTTTTTCCGGCCTCCGTGGCGCGAGTGAAGCGTCCGTCCGCAGGTCCCGGGTTCAAATCCCGGTCAGGCATGGTATTTTCACACACGCTATAAATCATTCATCTCATCCTCTGAAACAATACCTAACGGTGGTCTCGGAGGTTAAACAAACAAAAAAAAATTATTCTATAAAAGAGTTCAATGAAAAAAAAAATTAGCAATTTTTCAATTCTTTCACGAAGTAAAAGTATGTTTGGAAAGACTTCGTTTTTCGCAAAATTCATAACCCAATCTGTGAATTTTTACTTCAATTGCGATCGGTGAGGAACAAAAAGATATTTTTTTCATTTAGCTCAAATATTGTATTATGAGTTAGAATTTGTATTTATTATCCTACCTGCTCAAAAAAAAAAAAAATGATTTGGACATCGCCCCCCTAAGGGATTAAATCTAGATTTTTTCTTTTTTATCTGTCATTCCCGACTGAGAAGTTTTCATCAATTTATCAGTCAGTGACCTCCTTCTTATTGTTCCTTCTTATTATTTGGGATGAGCCTTCAGTTGTTATGACTATAATTGTGTATTTTTATTTTTATTTTCCATCAGTGGTGTAAATATTTGCTCTGATATATACTCGGATTTTTGGGTTTTAAACAGAAAAAAATGGTTATTTGAGGCAAACTTCCTACTCTAGGGAAGGGCAGCCGTATTAAACGCATAGTTCTGAATAGTTAGACAAATCCGACACAAGAACTCTTTTGGAATTTTTTTCTCATTCTTTTAGACCTCCTTTTAATATTAAAAAAAAGATTCTGCGGGAACTTTTTCTTTAGAAAAGTCGAATTTTGAATTTAAAAATTTTCTAATCAGATTTGGCAGTGTAAAAACACTCCTTATCATTTATTTTGGCTCTGAGGCCTTTTTAATAATAAGAAATTCTTACCCAAAAGGGTTATAGATGAAAATTATAAACCATAATGGTTAAATTTTAAAATATGCAAATATTTATAGATATGATTTATATCAGTGAGTGCGTGAGTTAATGAAAATGATTTATACAGAGTGTCCCAATAAGAAGTGGAGAAACTTTCAGAACATGTTCTACTGGTCAAAATATTGAAAAATTTTTATAAACACAGGTCTGGAAACGCTTCGTTTTCGAGTTACGACTAACGAAAGATTTCGCCTGGATTTCAGCTCTTCTAATAAAAAGAAGCACTACTGAAATTTTTGGGACCTAAATTAAGGAGTAAAGCTGGTAGGTTTTTATATAATTTGAGCTGGAAAATAGGTCCCAGAACTGTAAATAAAATAGTTTTTATGAGATCCGACGTAAAACATAAAATTCGGTGTCAAAAACAAGTTTTATTTTAGGTTTATACACGGTCATTCACGGGAACCGGATGTTTTTGAAGTGGATTGTACTCGGGCGTTCGTGGTGGGAGGGGCACGTGGCTTTTCATCCCTGAGTTACGAAACCGGGGAATCGATTTTCAAAATGTGTTATTCCAGCAGGATGGAGCTACACAGCGAGGGCAACGATGGCTTTTCTCCGTAACTTGTTTCCGGGACGGATCGTTTCCAGATTCGGCGACATTCCTTGGCCCCCTCGGTCCCCCGACTTGAGTAGTTGTGATTTTTTTCTGTGGGGGTTTCTGAAATCGCGTGTGTACGGCAATAAACCGCGTACATTGGAGGACCTAAAGATCGCAATTCGTCATCACGTCACCCAGATTGATGTAGACATGCTGCAAAGAATTGAGGCCAGTTACCGTGAAAGGCTACAACAATGTATTGCCCAAAATGGACATCACTTGCCGGACATAATTTTTCGTTCATGAGTAAGTAACAAATGCTTTGATTTAACAAGTTTTTCAGTACCAATAAAACTTTTTTAAAGTAAATATTCAATTTTTTATGATTATTTTAAAAACATCCGGTTCCCGTGAATGACCCTGTAGTACAATAGCTTTGTTAAATGACTAATAAATACGGAAGATTTAGTAAAAAAACTTGAAGAGAATTTAATTCTAAGAAAATTAATGTAAATACAATTTTTCAGTTACCATAAGTTGTTCAACGTAGAAAAAGATCTAAATCGATCTCTAGTTATTGTTAATTATCGAAATTAAATTATCATTACAATATTGTCTAATAAAATGAACTTTTTTCTCTACATATGTTATTTTAATTCAAGAGTTAGGGACGTAACACTTTAGTTTAATTGTAAAAGTCTCGCTTTCTAATCCAATCATCACAATTTCAACTTAATTTATTATTGATTATACTACGATATAATTATTGTATCCTTCAGATTAATTCATAATTATTACAACTGACTCAATTTAAATTAAACGTCCTTAATATTAATGTATTTTTTAAGTACCTTCTTTATGTATTTATATTTCTAAATCATTAAATATTAATCAAATTTATTTTATTCTATGTATAAATATAGGACTTTATGGATCACTTCCCTAATTTGTTTTATCCTTTTTAATTATTTTTAGATATGTAATAGCTTTTCTTTTTTATTATTTACCGATAATTAAGTCATTAATCATCAATATTTCGCAATACTTGATTTAATATTTATTTTACGTAATCTTTAGCTATATGAAATACAACAGACGTTCTCTCAAAGTACTTCCCAAAAATGTCAGCTATTTTTGCCGTATTTTTTTCTTAATAAAAATATTTTTTGGAAGTTATTTTAAAAAAGATATTTCAAAAATTAGTTTTGTTAATCATGACTTATTGTTATGATTAAAAAAGCTAATTTTTAACCATAAAAATATGATAAAGTACCAATATAGTATACCAATACTTTATTGGTATAAAAACATTTCTTTCATTACTTAATTTACAATAATCTATATATATAAAAATGTTAAGTTCGTTTGTGTACGGCTTCAAAAAGTCAAAATGTTCTGCACCGATTGAGCTCAAATTTTAGCACGATATATAACCCGCATCAAAGATTATTTTCATCTATTTTTAATAAATCTATCTATCTATTTTTAATTTGTACATTTTTAATTTGGAAATGTAAACAAAGGAAAACCAATCAGATCAATGCAAGATGGCCGCTGTCAAACACAACGAACAATCACAAAGAGCCCGTATGGCCGTTGCCAATGTTAACAAAATCACAACTGATTAAGTAACAAAATTCTTTGAATTATATTTAACAGCTAAAACATCTGTATTTTATTAAAAAAAACACCAAAACAAAAAGAAAAGCCACCGATGACTTACAGTAAATAAATTAAAACACCCAACTTTCTTATAGCCCAGATAGACTTAAGACTATGCAAACAAAAAAAGTGAAAATAAACGAATACACAGAAAATAATATCCCTACATAATGACCAAAAAATCCTTTGTTAGGTTATTTTTTTACATATATATGACCAAACAATCGTTTTTTGATCATTTAGCGTTCTTTGCTATGTAAAAGCAAAGAACAAAATTCACACTGAAACCACACAACTAAGTATTCGTTTTTTTTTTTTGTTTTTTCTAACCTTCGAAACCACCGTTATGCATTGCTTCAGATGATGATATGAATGATTTATAGCGTATGAAAATGCCATGCCTGACCGGGATTCCAACTCGGAACCACCGGATTAAAGTCAGAGACGTTACCACTCGCGCCACGGAGGCCGGCAAACATATTCGTTAGGAGCCGAATAAAAACACGACTTACCAATATGGCGTTGTGTGTCAAACCAATTTTATAAGGACTATAATTACTTTTAATACGCGAAACCCTTTGCAATGATTGAACATTAACTTAAACCTCTTCAAAAATTATTACTTTTGAACTAAGCCACATTTTGATATCATTGTTTTTCTATAACACGGCTGGAATTCTTTTCGATTAATGATAAGAAGCGTTGTCGAAGACAATAACCGAATTCTCTTCCAAAGGACATAATACACCGCTAAACTATTTCTAAATAATTCAAATTCGTGTAATTTTTTTACGAATCGCGTTTTTATCAAAATCTCACCTTTTTCTCAATTGACCTGCGGGGTTTTGTTTTCTTTGGAGTCCATAATTCATTAGTAGATTCATACTCGAGAATCACGTTGTACACTGAAGCAGCACAACATCTACTAACGTTAGCAGTTTATTAACATCTGAAATCAACGCCGTTTGATTATTCTGTAATTTGTAAGCATTACTCTGCTTTTGTAAGCATTTAAAATGATGTGTTTTTTCGCACGACTTTAGGGCTTTATTTCGCAGCCCACAAATCTTTAAGTATAAAAATGTTAAGTTCGTTTGTGTACACTTCAAAAACTCAAAATCTTCTGCACCGATTGAGCTCAAATTTTAGCACGATATATAACCCGCATCAAAGATTGTTTTTATCTATTTTTCGCATCAGTCACATACTCGCGACCGCGAGAAAACAGTATTTTAACGGTTAGCTGTGTACCAGTGACCACACCATCTGCCGGAAGCGAGGGGAACACTCGCCATACTAGCTAACGACAACCGCAGTCACATGTGAAACAATACCTGTTCCCAATTACATTGTTTATTAACAACAAAAAAAACCTATCCACTTGCATCTGATTCAGATTATTATACAATCTGAATTAAACATTCACTTTAATCGAAGTACTTTTGTGCGATCGTGTCGTGATTGAGCTGCGCCTTTCATCAAGCTCTGAATTTATTAGAATACGACCAGCAGTGGGATATATGTATTAATGACGCGTGCAACACAGCACATCCAAACCAAATTCGCGCATTATTCGCAATTATATTAACCGCTTGCTTCCCTTCATCTCCCACAGAGTTATGGGAAAGATATCGATCGCATATGGCTGAGGATATTTTGCATAGAGTACGCCTAGAAAATACTATGTCCATGGGATTTACAGAAGGCATTTACAACGAAGCATTGATAAATATTGAAGACAAGCAAGTGCTTAGCTATTGCAAATAAAGTTCTTAGTCAATTGGGCCCACCCGAGCTGTGATTGCTTCATTTGATGTGGATTTACGCCGTGAACAGAGTTACAACATTGGTGATCTTCAGTCATATGTCCAATCAAACATTCTCAAATTAACGCGTGAACAGAAAGGCATTTATGATCGCACAATACAAATGATAAATGACGGAGTTGGGGGGACCTTCTTCTTGGATGCGCCAGGAGGAACTGGGAAAACATTCCTCATTAGATTGATTCTAGCAACGGTTCGATCAAAAAATGACAATTATCCTGTTGCGGAATATTAATCAGCCAAAACTGCAACGGCACGCGACTTGCAGTTAAGAAATTGATGAATAACGTAGTGGAAGCAACGATTTTAACGGGGCCTTTCAAAGGTGAAGATGTCCTCATTCCTCGAATACCCATAATCCCGACCGATATACAATTTTAATTTAAAAGATTGCAATTCCCAATTCGATTGGCATTTGCAATCACAATCAGTAAAGCTCAAGGTTAATCTTTAGAATTGTGTGGTTTAGATTTAGATGCGGATTGCTTCTCACATGGGCAACTGTATGTTGCGTGTTCCCGAGTCGGCAAACCAGATAGCCTTCATATCTACGTAGACAGTGGAAAAACAAAAAATATTGTATATCCACAAGTATTGCAAAATTAAACTTCTATGAAACGTACGTACGCTTTGTTTTGTTTCTCATTTCTCATCCATGCAACCACAATGTGCCACAGCGAAGCATGGCGGGTAGAGCTAGTAAATAATAAATGTATGAAGTTATTTAAATAATTACATCCGAAATTTTCGATTATTCTCTTGGTCGGTTGTAATATCAACCATCATTATCGCATAACTTGTTTTGCGAAAAAAATTTATGTTACTAAATTACAACTGACATAAAATCCATGTTTGATATGTACGATAAACTGTACGTTGGCAATTTATACATGTAATTTTGGGGATCTGTAAATCTGGACAGTTTGCATTGAAAGATTAAAATCTAGCTATTTATAAATAAAATTATTAATATATAAAAGATCTCTTACATTCAAATAATGTTTTTTTGAAATTTCGCAAACCTAGTTGTTAGATTTCTTATACTGAATTATGAATGTCTTATATTTTTTAAAAACCATTCTGCTTAAAAATCTTAATTGTTTTCTAATTAAATAACAAATGAATCGGCGATAATTAAAAATTTTTAAAACCCTCGTTTTAGTCGGTTAATGACTAAAATAATCGATGAAAGCTTGGAAAAAATCGAGTAAGACCGGCACTTTAGCCGGTCTTGATATCAGTAACAGACTAAATATCGTCCACAAAACAGATTTAAACCATTTCAAGAAGGCTGAAAAAAAAAAAAAGCTCGATGTATCGGGTTACATGATCTGACGATAAAAATTGAATGGATCGAATTCCCAACTGCAGATTGAACCATTTTTTGAAACGGCTTGTTATAAGAGTGAAAAACTGATCACTTACGACAATATTGTATGGAAAAATACGTGGTCGAAAGAAGGTGAAGCTTCGAAAACAGTGACAAAGCCAAGATTGTCGCAAAAAAAAATTCGAATCCGACTGTTAAAACTTCTTTTACAATCAGAGGTTAATAATTATTAATAAATCAATATATTTAATTTTTTTTTTAAATAAAAAAAATTATATGTATTGAAGTAGGATTCGAACCGATGTGCCTTCCCCTTGTAAGTCCAAATATTTCATTAATTAAACTTTTATTTGGCTATAACTCTGGAACCAATGAAAGTAAGTTCCATTTATAATACATCATTGAAAAGCTCTCAATCAGGGCTTATTGTTGCAGTTAAGAAAAAGTCCAAAATCAAAAAAAAAAATTGGATTTTGGCTTTTTTGGGGAGTTTTGGTCCAGTCGATTGCAGTCAAAAAGGGAGGTGCACAACTAGATGTTACAACAGTCCTAAATCAAAAATTTCAACTTCCTACGGCTTATCGTTTTTGAGTTATGACGTCACGCTGAAACTAGTCAAAATGGATTAAGGTTAAAAATGGATATTTCCGTTGAAATCCGTAAACCGAATATTTTCGCGATCACAATACTTCCTTTACTTCGTACAAGGAAGTAAAAAGAGAAAGATTTTTATCAAGAACGAGCTAAAACCACAGCTGATTATAGATTTGTTTGTATTTTCTATACAACTAGACCATGTAATATAAAGATTAAACAATAAACTTTTAAACTATTCGATGTTTATGAAGTGAAAGAATACTTTTATGAAATAAATAATCAGAAGGTTAAATAAAACTCATTTAAAAAGATATTACAGTAATCTTGTAATCTTGGATAATACTAATTTTTGCGTAATTAAACTTATTTCAGAATACAAACGTCAAGCCGAAACAAGAAGTGCAAAATTTTTAATTTCTTTTTTCAGGGTTAATACGGAAGGATACAGTCAAGTGATTGATGAGTCCTTAAGAGCAAAGATACACAGGTTCTAGAAACGCTTCAGCACTCGCTGATCCTTGAATGGAGATCTACGAGAATGGTTTTTATAATTCAATTGGAAACTTTCATGCACCGAACGTTTTTGGAGATCGGTAAAAGTTTTCATAAAGAAAACCTGAAGCTTGCTTCCAATTCGCTCTTCAGTGTCACGGGAAAATATTTTTTGCCCTGTATATTTAAGCTGGTCTACAAAAAGTTGTTGATCAATAATACTCCCATTCAAAGATTTATCTATGAATGGGAGCAAAATATCTTTAGGAGATATAACATCTCCCTAAAGTTTGCTAGCTTAAAGGAGACCCTGCCTAGACGACCCTGAGGTCTTCCTTTGGGTTTGATTATTTGTCTCTTTTCGTGACTCCTCTGTAAGTAGATAATCCTTTTATCACCATCCATTTCTTTAGCTTATCCTTGATCCTTCCTCCAGAGTGGATTTTTTTCCCAGAGACCCATTGGTACTCTGATAAGGAAAAAGGGAACTCTTTTAGTTCCCTTATATCCTTGGTACTTTTATAAAGATGATTCTGTCTAGAAATATATTCAAGGACTTTTTTTTCTATCCGGTCACTATATGAGAAGACCATCCTAAGACTGAGTGGTCAATCGGGTAGAGTCAAACCTCATTTCTTCCGTATGCTTTACATACGCTACACTAAGTTATATAGGTTTATTTCCAATTTTGTTAAAAATAAATAAGAAGTAAAAATAAAGAACTCATTACTAATGTACATAGTATTATTGACATTATTTTAATCATTCTATCACAGTCTACTGATTAAACTCGATATCGTTAATTTAAATAGAATTAAATTAAATGTTTACGTTAAACAACGTTAAATCTATTTGCTTATAAAATCTTAGATTTACTCATCTGTATAAATAAGATTTTAAATTAAACATATTAAAAAAAGGAAACTAAATAATCTTCAACTGTAAAGTACAGTTAAAAGAAATGTCATCATTTTGTTAGCCGTAACGGGTGAGTTATCACAAACTAGCAGCACACTTATTATTATATTTTTTTCTTCAATTGACAATAGTTAACTGTTTTAAAATATATTTTTCCGGGTTTTATTGAAAGAAAAAAAAGTCGGTTAAATATGCATAATATAAATTTTGAAATTTCCTTCTACAAAAAAAAAAAACTAATACTGAAATTAGGTTATAAAATATATTATCTGTTTTGTAATTCTATATGCGTAAAATGATACACTGTTAAAATGAATAATAAAAGTAATGATTGTCGTATTATACAAATTCTTTTTTCGTTACGTATTTCTTATATGCGTGATAAACGTCACGAGAAAAACTATTGTATTGGGCGATTTATATATGCTTCTCTATCTCCTGAACACCTGCACTAATTTTCATGTAACAAATGTTAATTGAACATCTCAATTATTTGAAAGACACTGAATACATGACATTTTGAAAAAAAAAATGGTAAACAGTGTGCCACCTTTTTATAAACCGTAAATCAAAATTATTTCAAATTTATCGTGTGAGGTATGAAATAAAATCGTTTCAAAATAGGATTAGTTAAAGGCCTGTATTCGAATGAAAAATGTTAAATTGTTATGTTCCTATCTACTTCCCCGTCTAGATAATGCTGCAGCAGACTTTTAGCTCTAGAAGGGAAAATATTGTAATCAGTCCAATTTGAGCATATGGGGTTTTCACCGGATTTTGAAGTTTTGATACCTAAGGAACCCAAAAAACTGGATAGAAATTTTCCGGATGTCAATGTTCGTATGTGTGTGCGCGCGCGCGTGTGTGTTCAATGTTGGCCTCTAAATTACCTTATATCTCAAGAACTACAAGACCGATTTTGACCAAACTTGGTCATATTACTTCTATATATGGGGCATTGATTCCATTAAATTTTCAACTTAAAGATTAAGGGGGTGAGACTGTACAGCAAGGTCACCTGCAAGGTCCTGCACAGGAATATATGGCAACTGTAAATTTTGCATAAAATCAATGCAAATAGCATTAGTGGTTTGATTTATTTTTGTCAGTTCTGTTATCTTCCTTATTGTTCTGTAAAATGTTTTTGATTTCCGAATATGAACCAGTTTTTCAGCTACATACACCCTTTTTGCAGCATCACAAAGGTATTTGCTTTTAATTTTGATTTTCAATTCTTCGCAAGTACAGAATGTGTCAACTTGTAGACATCCAAATTTTAATGAAAAATGTTCTTTGAATATTATAAGAAAAATTTGTAATTAACATCTACATCAGGATATTTCTTTTTGAATAAATCATGCATAAGAATGACATTTAATTTTTCACTTAAGTAATGATATTCTCTATTAGTATAATAAGCAATCTTGGTCAGGAAGGATGATATATGATCCTTAATTAAATTTATGATCAATCCAGGTTTTGCACTTCCTGGTATATTTTTACCAGTCCACATAAGCTTCACCAGTAACACGAGCTCTTTTCATTATATTAGCTTTATATTCAGTTACAAACTCCTTTCTTTTTCTTTCCTTTTCTCGACTATGGTAGTTTCATCATTATTATAATTTTAAATCATAATTAATTAACTTTAAAATAAAAATTAAATAACAACATCTGCACTAAACAATATTAACCTCAACAGCAAGGTGAAACAACACTACATAACCTTTTTTGTAACACTAATAAAAAAACCATCGGTTCACAAACTGTTGTTCATTTAAGAAACCACATGAGTCAATTGAATAATGTTGTTTCTCATATGAACAAAATTTTAAATGCATTATAATGTAAATAAATGGCATCTGAATAAAGCGGTTACTTGCTGGAATGTGTGTCTATGTATGAATATAATATAAATTCAACAATCTCATTTGAAAAGAAATGACTGATTTCATTAATGACCGATTCATTTTCAATTGTGCTTGAAAAGCAGATTTCATCAATTTATATACAAATTATATCACTCTGAAATTATTTTATGGATGTATTGTACTAATAAATTAATGAAAAAAAAAATATTCTTGTAAATATAGATCCGAAACGTCTTAGTTTTTCATTTATTGTTACAAAAAAATATTCAATTCAAATTTTAGCAAAAAATGTCAATTAATGGAAAAAGTTTTCAAAGGTATGCTAATTTTATGTAAAAATAACTGATATTAGATAAAACTTTAATGGAAAATATGGATAAAATAATGCAAAATCAATGAATTTCTTAATAAGCAGTTTAATTACAAAAGAATGTTAAAAACTCCATTTTAATATTTAACATTGAATTAAGTAAAAAATAAATAAAATACAAAAACGTTATTCCCTATTAAATAATGAGAACAAAATACATTTTTTATTAATTTAAGAAAATGAAAGTGATCAAAACAAAGAGTAAACAACAAAAATTTAGTTTTTATTTGAGACATGTAATGATAGATCAGGTTTTAAAATTTTTAAATAATTTATGAATGATTAAAAAGAAGTGGTAGAAAGAGGGTTTTTCTTTTTGTCAGTAAAATTATTTTTATTTACAGTCAGTTCCAATTAGCCGGAACCATAACAAAAAAATAAATGACATCCAAAGAGAGGTTTCCACTGAAATCTCTTAATGAATCATGTTTGCACACATATGTTGCAAATGTATACATATCTTACACAATATAAATATCACATATAAATATCTAACAAAGATAAACAAGTACATACACTTATAAGTCCTAAGACATTGACCAAGTCCAGAATTTAAAAAAGGAAACGCCAAGAAATCACACAAAATTCATAAACAAATGAAGAAACAGTAAAAAAAAATAAAAATGAATAATAGACAATGATATAAAAAAGGACGTTATGCATAACATCCTAAGATAGCTGATTCACCCTAAATCTCAAAGAATCTCATAGATTCAATAAGTTCAGCCTATTTAGACGCCTATCATCCTCCCTATTATCCAGAAGATTACCTGCGAGCCAGTTCATATGTCTGTTCAATCAAATTTTGTACTTGTATTTAATACCAAATCGCAATATCCCATCTCGAAACCTTAGCACTTCCAGACAATCATGTATATCATTGTTTTTCACAAACCATGGCGCTTCTGTTATATTTCTAAATCATTTGAAAAATAAAGCTGTTAATCTCTGTGGCAGAGTGGTAGTGTCACAACCTTTTATCCGGAGGTTCCGCGTTCGAATCCCGGGTAGGCAAGGAATTTTTCATACGTTCAAGAAGTTCATTTTCATATACCACACACAAGTTTTCAAGCTTATGTGGTGATATCATCAAACAGAAAGAATTTGTTCTCGAATAGTAAGAATTAAAATAATTTTTCAAATTATTTATGATTTTTTTTTTAACCCCGGGACCACCGTTATTGCTTCAGAGGATGAGATGAATGAAATGACCGGTATTCGAACCCGGGATCTCCGGATGAAAGGCCGAGACGCTACCACTCGCGCTACGGAGGCCGGTAAAATTATTTTACTAAATTAACTGATAAAAATTACGAGAATTTTATTATAAAAAAAATTACGAGGGAGCCCACCGGGTTGATCTAGTAATAAACTCGTCCTCATTAATCAGCTGATTTCGAAGTCAAAGCACTCAGGTTCAAATCCGAATAAAGGTACTTTTATTCGGATTTGAATACTAGATCGTGGATACCAGTGTTCTTTGGTGATTGGGTTTCAATTAACCACACGTCTCAGGGGTAGTCGAACTAAATTTGTTCAAGACTACAAATTTACCGGTAAATTTACGTTACACTGATACTTCACTTATGAATTTAATTGTTGATGCTACTATAAATAAAAGTATTAAAAAAAACTACAAAAAAGAGATTGCAAACAAATTTTCTGCCAATCTTTATATAGTTAATAAACGTTTCTCACAAAAATAAAAGTCTTTGTTTTTTATTTGAATACTATCACGGTTGTATCATATAACTTAGTACTGGTATTGATGTACTTAAAATTTAGTTTAGCATTGTAGAGGTAGGTGTAGACCTATTTCTATTTTATAACAACTAAGGATATTCTACATCAGAAAAATCAACAATCCTATTTCCCACCAGAATAAAGAGATATACTCTTGGGTGAAGTGAATGAAACTGATGTGATTAACGACTGCAATCACATTGTCTATAAAGACACGAAGACAACTGCGGAAATAAAAACGGAAATGAAGCATTAGAAAAGTAGGAGATAATATCAAATCTAATGACTGAAACAAATTTGAAAATTAATCAAATTTACTTTCCTTCTTAACGAACTGATAAATAGAAAGATTAAAAAATATAAGAGAAAAAAAAATAAAAAACAATAATAGAGTTAATAATAGTGGTAATACGATCGTTTAGATATACCAGTTTTTATTTGTTTATTAGAGTAATACTCAGTGGCGCCTCGTAGCAAAGATTCGTGGTGGTGCTGCACCAGAAAATTTTTTTTCTGGGCCTTTTCAAGGCCATGGTTTATGATTTTTGGTAAAATAAAAGATCCGAAAAAAAGGAAACAAATAGAATAACTGGAAGCAGGATTATTATCTAATTCTTCACTTTATCACATTCAAGAATATATTTATTCGGTTTAACCGAATAAATAATAAAATGTCAGTATAAATAATATTTTTTTAGTATTATTAGATAATAGCTTAATAAAATGTTCGCTTAAAAACACTATAATTTAATGATGCTTAATTTAAATTTCTAAGTAGACAGAAACAAATACATAATTAGTTTTTACTAATTATCTTCTCTTTCGCCCTTCTAGTGCGTTTTTGGACAGATTTGGTAATCAAAGAGCCCTGTTTCCGCCATCTTCTGATCACTACTGAAAAAACAACTAAACCACTTACATATCCTTTCCACCAACTAGAAAAGGGAAAAACAAGGAACGTTCCATACACACGCGGAGTAAAAAAAAAAAATACCTTCCACCAGCACTCCAGGGTTGGCACTGCGGGAGCAACAGTGCTCTCTCTCTCTCCCTCGCATCCTCGCATGTAAGTTCCTTTGCGCATGCGCACAACAGCCAAAAACCACGCCGCTGGAACTGTGAAGCGTACAGTTCCATAAAAGATTTTTGTATCTTTTTCATAAACTGGGAGATGGCTACTGTCATTAAACTTAAGTTTTATATATTGTACAAGTATAAAGAAATAATTAAAGAAACAAGGACTCATTATATTAAATGTAATCGATAATACCAAGTAGAAATAGGGAGTGCTGCAGTTTCACAGTGCCTATACGCGAGCTGCTACTGGTAAAACTTACTCCACAATTGGATTAATCCTCAATCATATTATCTAAATACTTTCAAGTAAACACTATTCAGATGTTAATAAGAAATTTTAACATTCCGGATTTTTAAATGTGACGAAAAATTAGATTATGTCGCTGATCACTACTACTCAAATTCTTTTTTTTATATTAATTGGCATAGATAATATTTTTACTTTGCCTGAAGGTCACGTTAACGGAATAATAAAATATAAAGACACATTTAAATAATTGACGATATTTTTCGGAAATCAGAAATTCATTTAATAATGTTACATAAATTTTATATATTAGATTACATAGTTAGATACGGTCATCCAAATCTCCTCCTAAAATAAATATATTTACTGTTCGAGAAAATTTATAATAGCGTTCCTTTACACCTAGATCATCATAAAAAGAAGTTAATTTCATACTTTTTTTATTTTCAACAGTCTTTGTTTACTATCCAATTCGATTTTCCATCCCAACTCAATTTTTTTCTTCTAAGATGAAAGTTCATATCAGGAATTTTAATGCTAAGCATCGAAAGTGGGGTTCTCGATTAAGCACTGACAAAAATCTAAATTAGTTTTTTCTCGATATCCACCCTTACGAATTTTGAAAAAAAATTTAATATGATCAATGCCACCCCATATATTTTTTCTTCGCATTGGTTTGCATGGCATTTCTCCCGCCACTACCCCATTCGAACTTGCGAACTAAGCGTGGTGCCACACACCACTCGCTTTGTGTCCCACCGCTCACTTGTAATATATTACTAAAAATGGATAGGCGCACCCCGTCAACTAATAAAAATATATATGAGATTCAATAAATTAAATTTACTTCGTCAAGACAGCAATTTGCTGCCACGCCTAGGTCGCTGAATGCCAGAAAGTACCTGTCCACCAATATTAAAGCGCTTGGAGCTTTAATTGGCTGGTGACTGGCTAGTCGCCAGCCAATAGAGTGATGGCTATCACTCTAGGGTACCTTCCCACAACAGCAGGAGACTTTTCTCTGACTTTTCCCTGAATAAACTGCTGATACCGGGTGAACAACGCAACGGCATCAAGGAACACCCACATGGTCCGACAATGAGGTTCTCGCTACATTGGCTCGCCGCTTATGAGTGGCCAACCTCCCCCCCCCCCCATATAGAGAAATATTTGAGCCAATTTGAAGAAAATCGGTTCGGTGAATCCTGAGATATAAGGCCAAAAGCAGTACGAGACACATACGTACGCACACTCATACATGCATATATATGTTTTTTGTTTTTTTTAATAGATGAAGTAGTTGGACCCTAAACCGAAAAGATTTTCAAAAGATATCCGATACCTCATTTTTCCTATAATCACGACCATACTTTCTTCTTCAACGTAGCTACTCTAACTATATTCCCAAGGAATGTAATGAACGCTACAAAATACCCAGATAACATTAAAATAGTACATATGTTAAACTAGTACACGCAATCGCAAACTATAAAAGACCGTTCACCAAAAATAAGCCTGGTTAAGGATCTGGTAACGCCCAAAACCAAATAATAAAAAATTGTTCGCTCCAAAGAAGATGGTACACCCCGAACGAAAAATTAAGAAACGTATTTATATTGATTATTTCAGATCGAAAACGTTATATAACAAAAATATTATTTTATTTCATAACGTAGTTTACAATATTTACACAATTATGAGGCAATCTGTAGCTGTTGTGGGTATATAATTAGATATACCAATTAAAAATACAAATATTTTATTTATTTGTTCAAGTTTATATTAAAAAAAATCCCTTTCGGCATGCTGGAAGGCGCAGGTAGATTTCACCGGTGCTAAGTAGGAGATAAAAAAGATTTCCACCTTAAAGTTAAGAAAAACTTTAAATTTACTCAATACGACAATGGTTGCATATGAAAAAATGTTTCACATATTTAGCATACGACAAGCCTAATCCTCTTACTGTTCCAGTAATATTTTGGTCATCCCTTGCCGTAAGGGTTGGTCAGATCAAAAAATGTTTCAGACAAACATTTTAGATAATGTTAAGAGGACTAAAGACCACTTTAAACCGATCCAATACTGTGCCTATTAAGGGAGATATGATTTTTTTGTCTTCGAAACCCCATTTTTTCCACCCTCTGGGCCAACTGTTGGTGATATCAAAAAACGTTACTTATATAAGTTTTAGGCCCTTATCCAAAGAATAGTAGAAACTTTAAACTAATTCCTTATTTTACCTAATAAGAAAGTTATAGGGATATTTTTTTTTCGTAAAATACCTCCCATTTCCACCCTATGGTCCGATTTTGGCCGTTAACAAATTCGACCGAGATTTTGGGACGATTTAATAGTGATTGGCGTAAAATTAGGGAAGTTATCGTGTGCATAAGAAATTGAAAAATATATGTATATATGTATATATACGAGGTTATATACATATGTTTATATGTATATGTATACATATAAATGTATATAATTGAAATACTTTTAAGATATATAAATATATATAGAAAGTTTTGAGCTGACGGTGGTTTTGGGGTCTGGGAGACGTGAAACGCGAAGATGTGTCGAAATTTTCCGGAAGTCGAATCATGGTTTATGAGATCTGCCTAAAAGAATATCATGTATTTATAAATAAATAGATCTTGTATACATTGCTTATTATTTTATAAATAAAAAAATAATAATAAAATAAATGGAGCCGTATTTTACAAAATACGTATAAATACAATACGTACTTTATACAATCCGCATTATTCTTCTTTTATAATATTATTGAAATATTGTATCTGTATATTTTGTTTAATTTATAAAAATATTGATTAAACAGCTTATAATGCAATAAATTCTTTCATATTCCATATTTTGTAATATTAAAAAAATATAGTTTTTTTCTCAAATATAATAAAAAAAAATACATATTGAATCGTGAAATAATAATTACGTAACAGTTATAATTATATCAATTTCTATTAATTTTATAAATTTTATCAATTTCTATTGATAAAGTCAAGAAAACGTGGAAATACGTGTAAGTTGTTGAAGGACATTAGATTAATTGAATTTTTGAATACATATATATATATATATATATATATATGTGTGTGTGTGTGTGTGTGTGTGTGTGTGTGTGTGTGTGTGTGTGTGTGTGTGTGTGTGTGTGTGTGTGTGTGTGTGTGTGTGTGTGTGTGTGTGTGTGTGTGTTTTGCAATAACATTCTCTAATTTATTTTAATAGATAAATTAATATAATTTATTACAAAAGATACTGAAATGGATATATTTTTAAATTTCGTATAATTAAAAAGGGGGTTAATTAATTACAATTTTTACATTTATTTTAAAAATCTATCTAAAATATTAAAAAAACTAAAAGTAATTGTAAAAGTATGAGAATGTATTGACAAATTTTAGCGATTTAGATAATTCATAATTTGCTTTCTTTTTTTATAAAAACTAAAATTATTATGACTATTGCAACCTTACACATTTTTTTAAAGATTTTTAAAAGATTCAGTAACGATTAAATAATTCAGTGAAAAATTAACACGAATTCACTTCCATGTCGAGGTAATTTTTTACAGTATACTAGCATTCCCCGTCGTGGCTTCAACCACGCTATATACGTACAGAACTTCAAAAATTGAAAATAGTTTTTTTTATAATTATGTGTATGGGCTGTTGCTCTCAAGAGATATTACTCTTGTTGCTATCAAGAGCTATTTACAACATACCGGATAAAATAAAAGGTGTTCCCAAAATTAAATTTTAATGAAACGTGTTCTGGTCTCGCGAAACTTCTCGTCTAAACCTCTTGTTAGGCAAGGCACATCCCTCTGGTAAGACCGTGGAACGCGGCATGAAGAGATGGAGTACCACATGACCCAATTTATAACGGGTCGCCGGTAATTCCGCGCTTACCTCTATGCCATAGGGAAAACGCCGTCCCCCGATTGTATCTATTATTCCAATCAACGAGACGATGCCGAGCACACCTTTTACCCGCAAAAGGAATTCTAGAGGCGGGAGGGGACGGATCTCTGAGCCCCCAAAGTGATTGCAATGATGCTCCGAGATCTAAGAAGCTGGGAGAGAGTGGTCCGATTCGTCGAGGGTACCCTCAGGGCCAAAAAAGGTGTCCTGGATCGTCATGAGCCAGATGGGAACTAGATACTAAGACAGGAGGACTTGACCCGAAGTAATGTGTAAAAGGGTTACGTTCCGAGACCTGGTAGAAAGGGGTTGGTTTAAACCGGTAGTCTGCTGGTGGCAGTTTGGTAAGCGGGAGTCCAGCACTCCGTAAATTGCATTTCCACTTCCCCTTCCTCCAAAAAAGTTATTATTATTATTATTTACATCGATGTGTTTTATTATTAAATAATATACGAATACTAAAATGGTAGCATCATATTATAAAATATACTAAATATTAAATATTTTATAGTAAATAATATAGTAATATATTTACTATATAGTATATACACGAATACTGTAAAATATAGTTTTTAATATGATGTCATTCTTTGTTACTTCCTTCTACGAAGTAAAAGGAATATTGTGACTGCGAAAAATTTCAGTTTCCAGATTTCAACGGAAATATCCCTTTTAACAATCCCTGAATCCATTTTGATTAGTTTCGGCGTGACGTCTGTACGTACGTATGTATCTCGAATAACTCAAAAACGATTAGCCGTAGGATGTTGAAATTTTGGATTTAGGACTATTGTAACATCTAGTTATGCACTACCCCTTTTGATTGCAATCGACTTGACCAAAAATGTTCAAATAAGCCCAAAATCCAAATATTTTAGATTTTGGAGTACCAGGGGACCCAGTTTATAAGGGGTCACCGGTACTTCCCCGTTTACCTCTATGCCGTAGGAAAAACGCCGTCCTACGATTGTCTCTTATTCCAATCAACGAAATCAAAAAAATTTGGATTTTGGGCTTTTTCTTACTGCAGTAATAAGTCCTCACTGGCAGCTTTTTATCATAAGTGGTACTTATTTTCATTGGTTCCAGAGTTATATCCAAATAAAATTTTAATTAATTAAATATTCTAATCTTACAAGGGGAAGGCACATCGTTTCGAATTCGACTTCATTTCCTTTTTTTAACTTTTTTTATTTTAATTTAAATATATTGATTTATTAATTGTTAACCTGTAATTGTAAAAAAATTTTACAATAAATAATAATTCAACAACAATAATTTTTTTTTTTTAAATATGAAAAAAAGTCAGAAGTTATTAGTGAAACCAAATTTGATGTACTTTTAAAAATATGTATATGTAATTAATTATGTGTATAAGTAAGTCATGTAGTGTCCACATCAGATTTTTCAGCTTTAGAAAAATCATACGTTCGCTTTTTTTAAAAATGTAGATAATAGTTTGTTTTAACTAATTAGATATACTTCGCATTGAGAATAGTTATTTTATTACATTTCATTTTTATTTTATTGTATTTAAGAACGGTTGACCCGATAACGAAATGTCGCTTTTAATCCGACCTTCATAAAGTACTTAACTTCGCTTTATTATTATCGTTATTATTTTTTAAGATTATTTTTCCTATTGTTGTGTTTAAAAATAAAGGGCAAATTAGTCTATTTCAGTTGGATCTTTGTACGAGTTATTGAGCTTAACGAATTCACAGCAAGGTAATGACCGTTGTCTAAGTATATACAAATATATAAAATACAAAACGTATATTTTAATAAGATTTGGTGAAATTTAAAAGGCATTCCAAAAAAAAAAAATAATGTAATACTAATGTACATATTAGTGTTATAACAACTAATTCTACTTTTGTCGATATAAGCAACCTTTGTCATATAGTACTACAATAAAAACCGTTTAGTGGTAAACACCCTGGACTGTCGTAATACTAAATCAAATCGTGGTAATGACACAGTATGGAACATTACAACTGCTGTTATTATTACTACTTTTTTCTACAATACGTTTTAGTTCAGCTGTTTATCTATATCACTTTTTTCTTTCTTTCTTCAAATAATACAATACTATTATTTTTCTTAGATTTTTTAAATTTCGTAATTCTTTTTTCCTTCTCATTTTTTTATTTTATTCTATTCATATTCTACACCGTAATGGGTAATGTAGATAACAAAGCTGCTGAGGACAGAAGGCGACTTTTAATAGTGTCATTTTTGACCCGTAAAAAGTAATTCACTTTATTTACAATTGATTATTCAACTTCCGAAATTTGATCAAGAAACATCAAAAATAATTCAGCTCGTTAATATCTATACACGCCTATATCTGATTAAAAAAAAATACTTAACCGATTTTTCAACAAATAAAAAACAAGAATTTTTGTTAATTAAAAAAATCTGATGTGGACACCGTATGACTTCCTTGTACGCCTATTAAATTACATATACACATTTTTAAAAGTACATAAAATTTTATTTCATTAATAACTTCTGGAATTTTTTCATATTTGTTTAATTGTTATTATTGAATTATTATTTATCGTAAAGTTTTTTTTTACAATCAGAGATTAGTAATTATAAACAAATCAATATATTTAAATTAAAAAAAAAAAAGTTAAAAAAAAGGGGTTGATGAGTCTGATTCGAACCGATGTGCCTTCCCCTTAGAAATGGATATTTCTGTTGAAATCTGAAATACGAAATTTCTCGCGATCACAATACTTCCTATACTTCGTACAACCAAGTAAAAATCATTATTGTAATTTCACTCTTGTGTACATACTGCCGAATCAACTTTTTTTTTTTCTTTTTTTTTTCTCTCAGCTCCCCTGGACTTGGTATTACGCCGCCCAGGGGAGTGTCTTTAAACTCAAATAGGCCTCCCCACCTACCGGCATGGCAGGTCGGCCTACCGGTTAGCTCTTTTTGAGAGTTCTTTATTAATATTGCCCTTCTGGACACCACGCCAGACCCAGTTCGCCGCTGTATTCAGTCCCTTCAGTATTCAGTGTGCTGATACCTGACTGTTACCCGTGGAGTCCTTGGTGGCTCATCAGTGCCAACACACCGCAGCATGCTGGACCTCACCAGCAAGGCTGTCCACCCAGTCCTATTCTAGCCAACACCTTGTCTTCTCTCATCGGAGTATTTCTGTAAAACAACTTGTCTAACAAAACTAGCAAAATTATTCCAGTTTGACTCGCTTCTTAGCATGTAGTCTATTGTTGTCTCTGGAGTTATACCTGTGAGTGCCTTACTATGTCTAAGTGTGTCCCATCTATTGCCCTCAAAAAAGGTGTGCTCAGCATCATCTATCTCGTTGCAGTAGTTGCAAATTGGCTCTTCTCTCTTGCCTATTTTGTGCAGGTAGTTATTGAAGGAACCATGTCCTGTAAAAAACTGCGATAGGTGATGATCAACCTCACCAAATCTTCTCGACAACCATGGCTTGATGTTGGGGATGAGGGTTCTCGTCCATCGACACACAGCTTCCTGCGACCATCTTTCCTGCCAGATATTATAAACGGCATCCCTGACCTCTTGTTCTGGCTTGCCTTGTGCCCTCTCCACCCTCTTTATTGCCGAATCAACTGGTCGTAGAAAAAATGCTTACTAGCAAAATTATGTAGAATATTCTAAGTTTTCCAATGGTACAGCGGCTTTTCTCTATCTTAATAGATAAGTGATATATTAAAGAAAATCAAGAGAAAACTAAAAAAAAATTAATTTTTTTTTACAATAATTTGTTAATAAAAAAGCTGACAACAGAGTTCTAGGACTTTCTGCAACGCGGCTTTTTACTAATGCACAGTATACACACACAACTTAATTAAACATATTTATAATTTTATTTAAATGTAATATTTTCGGTTTATTTCATTTAATGATTATAACTAAAGCTCGCGCGCGTACGGTATTTCATTCTCCCTGGGTTTTGCAGTACTAGCAGTCATTTTAAATATTATTTTAGGCTTTAAATATTATTCATTTAGGTACTAATGTATTAACGCCACCGCAGCTACAGCTTTATTTAAAAACAAAGTAGTCAATCGGATTTCAGTGGAAAATGGGTCGATATAGAGTTTAACATAGATTCAAAACAGTCTCTTTATTAATTTTAATAAATGGTTATTTATTTTATAAATATAATTTAACCAAACTTAACCTACGCTCGCTTCCTTGACGACTAATTAACAGGAGTGTTTTGATTATTTAAATAATAAATAATTGCAATAATTACTGAATTTATTAAATAAATACTCAAAAAATTACGGTGTTAATTAGTCAAGGTTAGCGAGCGAAGCGAGCGTAGGTTAAGTTTGGTTAAATTATGTTTATAAAATAAATAAATATAAATAACCATTTATTAAAATTAATAAAGAGACTGTTCATTTTCCACCGAAATCCGATTGACTATTTTGTTTTTAAATAAAACTGTAGCTGCGGTGGCGTTAATACGTAAGTACCTTCATTTATTTAATTATACCGTTCAGTTCACCAAGGCTAGCTGTAAAAAAAGCTAGCAAAGTACTGTATGACTTTCTCAGCTATTACATAATAAAAATTAAAAGAGTTAATACCAAAAAATAAAAAAAATAAACTGTTAAAATACTTTTTAGAGGTTAGGAATAAATTATAAGAAACATTTTTAAATACAAGTTAAGCTTAAAAAATTTGCATAAGTAAAATTTTATTTAAATCTAACCCCTACCTTCAATAAAGGCTAAAATTAGTAAAAGAACTTTTTTTTTAACTTTTCTCCATTTTAGGTACTAATTTTAAAAAAATATAAAGTTTTCTCTAAAATGGCTCTGAAGAGAATAATTTTTTATTTTTTAAAAATAAAAAACCCCTACCCCCTAATAAAAAAACCCTAAAAAATAAAACCCCTACCATCATAACGAATTTTGAAAAAGGATTAATATGATCAATATCCCATTATATAAAAAATATTTGGTCCTAATTTGAAGAAAATAGGTTTGGTTAATCCTGAGATATAAGGTCAAAAGCAGTCAACATATGTATGCATATGTATGTATAAGTACATATGTTACATTTGGAATATGTAAAACAAATTGTTAGGGATGTGAGATGTAGGGGGTATAACAAAATGAAACGACTAGCACTAGATAGGGAATCTTGGAGAGCTGCCAGTCATTTGACTGGTTTGATGCAGCTCTCCAAGACAAAAAAAAATATGTATGAATATGTTTTTTTGATCTAGTTGAACTAGTTGGACCCTAAACCATTTTCAGATATCCAATTTTTGACATGATCACTGTATTTTTCCATATAATACAGCTATTCTAGCTATATTCAATTAAAACCTCACATTATATTACACATCCTTGACTCAAGCTCTGGGTGCATGGCAGCAAGTAGATTGTCGTTATGTAGCAGGATGGAAAATAGTAGAAAGGCAAGAAATTGGTGCCTTAAAACTGAGTCACTTCGGCTAAGGTATGAAGAAATATAAGGTTAGGCGATTAGGTTTTCGCCTAAAAAAAGGAGTTCCTGGTCCTCCAGGTTAGGGATTGGATCAATGGGCCTGCACCACATCATCTCTAAAAGTCTCTTTGCCAAAACTTCCTACAGGAAAGCCATGGAACGAGACTGAAAATCTGGCAATTAATAAACGAAATCGTAAATATATTAAGAGTTTTGGATGCTGAACTGTACAGAGTATGACTAATAAAAGTAATGAAATCTTTGAATATCTAACAGAGTTTGATATTGATGTAACTATTTTGAATGAAACAAAGAAGAAGGGTTTTGGAAAAAAGATTAAATGTTTTGAAGGATGATTAAATGTTTTTCTATACTGATTTTGAAAAAGATAAACAAGCCAAACCTGGTATGCAGGTCGCTGTTCACATAAAATTTAGAAGTTCTATTAAAAACTGGACAGCTACAAATGAACGCCTCATAATGGTTGACTTGAAAATATTGGTCCATAAAATATTAATAATTGGCATATATGCACCAAATGACGATGCAAACGCAGATATAAAACATTGTTTTTATGATAATCTGACATCGGTATTATCCAAGTTGAGACAACAGAGAGTACTGTTGTTGCTCATGGAGGATTTTAATGGAAAAGTGGGCAAAAAGATTGGTGATACATTGATAAGATAGTTTGGTCAGTATGGTGAAAATCTAATAAATGATAATGAATGAAAGTTGACTGCAGTCTGTGAAGAGTTCAACTTGAGAATACAGAATGGTTTCTATGAACACAAAGACATCTATAAGTACCCGTGGCATTAGCCTATGAAGGGTAATCTATAACAGATTATGCTTTGATGAAACAGAACTCAAAGACAGATGTACAGGATGTCAGAGTTTTTAGAGGTGCTATATGTGGATCAAATCTTTTTCTGGTAGAGCTGCAATGAAATTTAGATGTAAATATGTAAATCAGAAAGATGCCGTCACAGTTGAGAGGGGAAATTTGCAAGATGATATTAAGTACAATCTGGATTCTTTGAGGGATGATTCCACAGTCTTCTTTACAAATTATGCTTAGCAGAGAAAATGAGATCTTTCCAGTGGGATAAAACAATGCTTCCTTGCGGGAACCACCAAGGAAGCATTGGAAGAAAAACTTAAAGGAAGAAAAATTATTATTGGTGGTCTGAAGAATTGGTGGCTTGATGGAACAAAAGACGAGTGCTTATCAAAAGTGGTTGCACTCTACGGATATTGAAGGTAGAAAAACTTATCTAAGATGTTACTATAAAGTTAAAAAGGTGAAAAATGGTTTTTGAGAAGGAACATGTAATAAAATGATTGTTTTTTGGGAAGCTCTTGATCAAGAGAGGTGTGGAGGATTTTGAATTTGATGAAAATAGATACCAGAAAGAATTTAAGGATAGAATTATTAGAACTGAAAAGTAGAAAACATATTGCCAATAGCTATTGTCAGAGGAAAGAGATGAATTTAGAGAGATAGATTAGGCCCCAGAAATGGTGAATTTTGGTTCAATCAGTGTATAAGTGGAGGTAAAGAATGCTTTGAGGGGTATGAAAAAAAATAGGTCACCTCCAGGGCTTTGGAGGATACCCATTGAGCTGGTTAAGAATGCTCCTCTAGTGGTGATGGAAGCAATTGCTGATTTTTTTTACTGCTGGTCTTAAGGGTGACAACATTCTGCATAAATGGAAGTTAAGAAATATAACATCTGTATTTAAAAAAGGTGACAAATTGGATTGTAGAAATTACAAAGGTATTAGTGTGACAAGTTCAGTGGGTAGACTGTACAGGCAAGCTCACCAGGCTGTTCTAGTGGTTAACTCATCATCACAAATCAGCTGATTTCAAAGTCGAGAGTTCCAGTGTTTAAATCCTAGTTAAGGCAGTTACTTTTATACGGATTTCAATACTAGATTGTGGATACCGATGTTCTTCGGAGGTTGGGTTTAAATTAACCAAAAATCTCATAAATGGTCGACCTGAGATTGTACAAAACTACACTTAACTTACACTCATACATGTCATCCTCATTCATCCCCTGAAGTAATACCTGATGGTGATTCCCAAATGCTAAACAGTAGAAATAGAAATCATAATATGAGAAGGTATCATATGTGGAGGTATTGTTGAAAATTATTTCCCTATTGAATATTTTACAAGGTTTATTACTTAACCTACTAATTCTGGTTACAACCAAAATTTGTTTTTTAACCATATTTTTAATATTGATACAAAAAAAGCAAGATACAACATAATTTTTTTTTTTTAATTTAGCTACTTTGAATTTAACAACTAAGTTAGTAACTTTTAAAATTAACAACTTTGAAGTTAAAGAAAATAGTGTATTTTTATGTTGATTTTAGTCTTAAAAACAAGTTAGAAGTTAGTTAAATTTGTTTATATTTTATAAAAATATAAACATGATTACATTTGAACAAATATCAGTTTACATTTAAATAATTTTTTATTAAAATTATAAGTAAATATATAAATTATATTTTTAAATGTCATAAAATTATATTTTATATTTTAAATATAAATTATATTTATATTATAAATATTTTATATTTTATAATTATATTTTAAATATATAAATTATATTATGTTTTACCTTTAATTAATATAATTTAAAGGTAAAATATAATATAAAACTTTAACCTATTTAGCATACTATAATATCAACCGATAGCTTTTCTTAGAAATATTTCTTCTGTAATTTTTCACTATTATTTGATTATGTTGTTCTGCGAAATTTAAACTATAATATTATCGGCTTGGCTTTCTATTTATTTTATTAAAGCTATATAAATTTTTTGCGATATTTATTTAATTGTATTTACAGAAAAAATGTAAAACAATGTTGGTGGACAAAATAAATTATTGTAATGTTGTAGTAATGTTATTGTATGTTGTACAACGTACGCTAAGTAGTCGACAATAAGTATAGCAGTATACAATTATATTTTTCTCAATAGATAGCATTACTAACCAAACTTCTCACGAAAGTTATACTCAATCTGCTAGTCCAGTAGCCACTAACATTAGATTGTAATTTTGTCATCAGTATGGTTTTGACTTTACCAAACTGATATAAATGATGAAAGCCTTATATGATCATTTTATGATTCCGCGGCGCGATCGTGTCTTTGCAACGAGGCATGTTTCGTATTATCTGATGTATCAGTTTAATAACTTTACTTGATGACCAATTTTAGATTTATATATTTAACATTGTAAAATATTGTGAGTAATATAATTCTTTACTGCCATGATTACACAAAGAAATTTGTTAAATCATTTTTAATGGATGAAAATTTGTATTTTACCAACGCACCATTGTTCATACAAACAAAATCAAGGGAAGTGTTTTTGTTGATAAACGGGGTTTTCTTTTTTAGCAAGTAATAAATAATATACGGTAATTTTTAAGTGCTCATTTGTGCACTTAATTTGGAAAAGTTACAATAAGTATAAGTAAGTTTTATGTAAAATTGTCATAGATTCACAATTTGTCATTGACGACACTAATGCGTTGAATTTCTGTGAATAATTTTTAAACTCTGTTTTGTTCAGAATTTTCATTTTTAAGATGTTTCCTCTTACAAGGGAAGGCGTTTAGGACAAGCAGACAATTTATTATTAATTTGTGATTTTGATTATTGGTCTGACATGTTTGTTTACTAACTTATCAAATTTTTCCTGAACACATTTACTTTTACATGACTCTAAACTGAAAGGTTTTGTATGATAAAAAAAACAAGTGAAAGTAAAGTTTTTATTATTTAAATTCATAAAAAGAATAAAAGTATAACATTTGCAATACACATACTTAAAATATGAATTTTTATTGAACATTTTTTACCCCTATAAATGAAAAAAGGTTCATTTTTATCTTCTCTCTGAGTAGGGCCCTCTGTAAATGCGACAACAACAAAAACCTGGCTGTTTGGGAAACTGGGTAAATGGAAAACCTCTTTAAGTGAGAAAAATTATAGGTACCTTGAGACATCCCAGTAAAGGTTTCACAGTATTTATTATGTTTAGTAGATTATTTATTTTGAAAAAAATTTACAACTTCTTTGAAATTAGAAATTTATATAAAAAAATTGTTTTAACCTACAAACCAAAAGCTTGGTTTTGTATAAAGACTAAATTTCTACTAGGGTTCTTACATAAGAATATCTTAGGATCTGTTCCTGATATTGTGTAATCCCTTTCCCCTTCATTTATAATTATTTAACTGATAATCCCTCAATGCTGTAAGGAAAGGAAAACATTGCTGCACAGAAACCACTGACAATTCCTAAACAAAAAACATATTTCTGCAATCTAAAGTTTACTTATTTAAGAATACAACAAAAAATCACTCAATCATTGATCTTACCGCATCCAAAGCAGATAATATTTTCAAAATTCAATGGATTATGTTCATCAATCGTACCTCACAGTACAAACATGCTGCATCATTCAATGCAGAAACCATTGTCAGCTGCAGTGACAGTTTGTAGCTAAAATTGGTGAGGGTGCTGCTCCAGAAAATTTTTTCTGCGACTTTTCAAGGCCATGGTCAAAGTTTTCTGTAAAAAAAAAGAACTGAAAAAATGAATCAAATAGAATAAATGGAAGCAGCAGGATAATAATTTAATTGTACACTTTATCACATTTTTTAAGCACATTGTGCTTAAAAACTGTATTCGGTTTAACCGAATAAATTATAAAATGTCAATATAAATAATATTTAACCGAATAAATTATAAAGTGTCAATATAAATAATATTTTTTAGTATTATTGGATAATAACTTAATAAAATGTCTGTTTAAAAACACTATAGTCCAATGGTGCTTAATTAAAATTTTTATGTACACAGAAACAAATACATAATTAGTTTTTACTAATTACATTCTCTTTCGCCCTTCCGGTGTGTTTTTGGACAGATTTGGCAATCAAAAAGCCCTTGCTTTTCACCACCTTCTGAACACTACTGAAAAAACAACTTAAAACACTTTCATATTCCCTACACCAACTAGAAAAGGGAAAGAACAAGGAACATTCCACACACACATGAAGTAAAAAAGAAACTACTTTCCAGGGCATGCCAGGGTTAACACTGCAGGAGTGAAAGTGCTCTCTCTTCCTCGCAGCCTCGCATGCAGCTTCCTATGTGCACATGCGCACAACAGCCAAACACCACACCACTGAAACTGTGAAGTGCACAGGTCTGTACAAAGATTTTTGTATCTTTTTCATAAACTGGGGGATGGCTGCTGACATTAAGCTTAAGTACATTATACTTGTACAATATATAATCATATATTGTACAAGTATAAAGAAAGAATTAAAAAAAAAAGGACTCATTATATTAACTGTTATCGGTAATATCAAATGGAAATGGTCAATAGAAAACTACTTTGAGAACTAAACACAAGAAAATCTCTAGTACATGTTGGTGTCATAACTATATTAAAAAAAAAAAACACAAAATGTGCACAATAAAAAATACCATGGATAAAAAAATACATAACTCTAAAAAAATTTAAAAAAACTATTGAATAACATGTTTAGCTGTGTAATTTTAAAATTATAGAACTACTAGCAGGCCCGAAAATGCTTCGCTTCGCTATTGCTAGATTTGAGTATATATATATATATATAGATTAAATGAACACAATTGAAAGTTTGATAACACATTAAAAAACTGAACAATACAGAAGTTTGAAAGATTTAACCTTTCCCTATTTCCTTTTTCCATATTTCCCTTTTCCCCTTAACCCTATTTCGCTTTTTTATTTTCCCCTTTTTCACTATTGCCCTTTTTACTTTTTTCCCTTTTCCAATTTTTTCCAGCGCATTAATCGGTTCAGTAGTATTTTAGTCTATAACAGACAAACATATGAACATTGCCTGCATAACATATAGAAGAAGAAAATCTGTTTGTATATTTGTTTGTTTTATAAATATCTTGACACTGGCACCACCTAGCAGGTACAGTTTTTGCAAAAATATTTCTTTTTACGTAACTAATATGTATTCTGAATATGAGCCAAATCGGTCCATAAATACAACTTTTCTAAATATCTCAACGCAGCACCACCTAGCAGGTCCATTTTTTACAAAATTATTTCTTTTCACATAACTAATATATATTCTGAATATGAGCCAAAATGGACCATAAATACAATTTTTCAGAATATCTCGACCCCAGCTCCATCTGTGGGTCCAAACTAATTCAGAAACATTCACGGCATGCACACAACTCACCAAAGTTTCATCACAATCAGATGAATGGTATAGGAACGCATACAGAACAAACAAATAAACAAACATTCATATGTATATATTTATAATATTAATGAAATACACAAAATCACATGATACACATGAAACACAACCAGTAATGTACAATTTTTACTCGAGTAACTGCACTAAAACACTCAAATGGGCTGATTGGATATACATTCTGCCACAATACAAAGAACTAAAACAAAATATTACATAACAGAAAAAATATTTTAACAGAAAATTATCAAATCAAAGAAACTGAATCTTTATACAAAGATATTAATCAGAAAATACAAGTTGTACACTTAGCACACATTAAAGTAATGAGTAAAACACATTCAATCTAAATTTGAAACATTATATTAAATAAACAAAACGTAATACAGATAAAAATTCAACCATATGCTACACAGATTTTTATACAATTAAAGTAGATACAAAGAACATTAAAAATAATGTCATCTGTAATTTTTTTTTAAAATAAAGCTATATAATATTTCTAAAAATATTTTATGAAGAACATTTTCATTAATTTAGAAAGTAAGAAATTTTTTGAAGAACTTTAGAAAGCCAAAAAAAAACCTTCATTCCTACATATATTTAATTTCACAAAAAATAATCATATAGATAATAAAAATTGGAACATTTTAATATCCTACAAGTTTAATCATTTGATCTGTAAAATAATTTTACTCAGTTATAAAACTATCCACTATTATAGGATGTTTTATGGAAGTTTTAAAAAAATCCTTATTAAAATTGTTATAAATAGATTACAGTTCCTTATTATAATAATAAATAGATTACAATAAGCTTCCAAAATCCAACCAAACCTACTTACTTGTTTAATCACATTGGAATTTTATATCATCTAGAAGATTTTAATAAAACATGTTTTTTTTTTAATATATTTTTTTCTTTTGTTATTCTTATTTTTATTTATATTTTATTTTGGGTCATTCTGTGTTATGAATAAGTTGTTTAAATATGCTACTAAAAGTAAACTGTTATGTCCATTTGTATCATCTACATATTTTATACTGCTGAATTCTTCTATGTGGCCTTCGTGTAATACAGTCTCTACATTATCATTCTAAAAACAGAAAATTTATGTAAGGTTGAGTGGTTAGAGGTGATGTAAATGAAAGAATCTGTCATTATTAGTTTTCTGCTATTATAAAACAGAGTATTTATTAATTTCTTTCTGTGATGGTAGCGTTGACCTTACCATCTATTTCTCTATATAAATCAAAAGGAACACAGTTTCAAACACATTTAAAAGCTCTCCTTAATAACATAATGTCAATATTTATTAACATTACTATATCAATACACACTCACATTCTTATGAGATTGTGATTGTAATTTACACACCACACACCATAACATATTTACATACTGCAAAATATATAAACACTAAAAATTATAAAACAAATGAATACATACTTCACATTCCACAAATTTTCAACTACATTATTTAGAATGTAGTTGAAAATTTACATATATGCATTCTAATTCAAAAACCACTAGCAATAACACAACATGAGCTGGCTCCATTGTGGTAACAGCAGCCCAGTCATTGAAGGTACTTTCAAAAGTGACTACAGAAAACCATTATGAGATATGTTTTAAAAATTACTATATTATTATTACTTTTTATTTTTATTTTGTGTTTTGCAAGCATCGACTTCTAAGGTCATTAGCTCTCATCACATTCTTAAAAAGAGGTTAATATCACCATCAGTGTTGTCATATGTAAGGGTATAAAGGGCCCTTATATTTTAATTCTTAAATCTTAAAATTAAAGAAAATAAAACACAAGTATATGAATGGAAAAGATAAGTCTGTACAATACCAAAAATCTCCTTTTACCTGTCTTGCTTATTTTATTTGAGCACCCTTGAGGTGACCAAAAGTGTCGTTAAGCAGCGCATCAGTCGCCCCAGGATGCTGTGGCAGTTGACTCTTCCCTATAAATAGTCCTGTAGGATGTAACTCTTCAGGGTCCCTGACCCCCCCCCCCCCGCGCATCATAAGAGCAATACCACCTGTTCAGGAAGGCCAAAGAACCTCTCAGCGGAGAGGCTGCCCTTCCCAGCCCAGACCTACTTGGCTCCAGACATGCTTTGTGCATACCCTTGACCACGGGGTCAAGGGTATGCACAAAGCATGTCTGGAGCCTTCAGTCCACTCTTGAAGGTTCCCCATGTCATCATTGGATACACCCCTACATCCCTACTCTTGCATGCAGGCAAGCCCAGGCAGCCTAGTCAACAGGGGTACCTCCCATCACTATACGTGCCATGCTTCGAGACTCCCTTTTATATATGGAAGCTACCCCTTAAGATTCTTTAACACAGCTTTAATTTTTTTCTTTATTATTATTATTATTATTATAATATATACATACATTTATCACATGCACATAAATTCACAGAAAATGTCTCACAAATTAAAAAAAAAAGAAATCTTTAGAACAAAATATTGAATAAAAAGACTACATACAGAACACTACCACTGAACACATTACCTTGGAACATAAACTGAATTGCTTCAACTCCCACAGTGTTCTACATGTGTCAAACAGGACTCAGCTTGAAACAAAAATACAATGTACACTTTAAAAGCTATTTTAGAATCTAAAGACCTTTAAAGAATCAGTATTTGTCAATCATTTCAAACATGCAGATCACAAATCCATATACAATCTTGATATTCTTCTAAAGAAACAATAAAAAATGTCAATTGTTAACTAGATTTTGTTCATAAAACCGGACTGTCTGTAAGGCTTACAGAAAAAGCTATTCAGACTAGTCCTACTGGTATTTTATATACAGCATAGCCATAAAAAAAAAAAAAAAAATATATAGTGTAAGGCAATCAATTTGACACTTTCTGTGAGAAACAATACATTATACATACTGCAACTACTCATGAGAGGAAAGGTTTCCTGAAACCTAGGTAGTAAACCAGTAAGTGGTTTAGTAAACAAAACTCATTTGAATAATCCTACAAGATTAGAATATAACTTTTTTTTTTGCATTTGATGTCTTTCAATACCATTCTAAGTTTCTAATTCAATTATTTATCAAGCAATATTTATTATTCATTTGGAAATGTATATATTATATTGCATATAATGTAATTTAACTTTTTGAAATTTTAATACTTTACTACTGCATTTATTTTTAAAATCATTTTACTAGATACATAGTGAATTGTCATCATTAAAAAATAAGAATAAGTTCCATTTTCTTAATCAGCTATTCATTTAAATAAAAAGATATCAGTATAACATATAAAACAAGTTTACATGAAAAAGAGAAATTTTACCTGCTGCAGAAATTTTGGTAGTCTTTGATGATGTATAACAATCAAGTCATAATCTAGTTACTACTTTCAGTGAATAACTTTATCACTCTTTATAAAACTATCTCACTGTAACAAATTATAACAGAATAATTGTAGTACTGCTTAGATAAACATCATTATTGTTATATTAGATTTAAACTGATTACTTAATATCATTAAAACAATATAATTCCCATGGGTTATTAAATTATGATGACTGCACATTTTATCAAAAAATATGCTAGATAATTTAATAATTAATACAGCTGAATGATAATCATTTATATTATTTGTACTAATATAATCTAAAAACTGTTAACATTCAAAAATGGAAATCTGTATCACTTTTTCAGTATAATGTTAACATTTTCAGAAAAACTCTCAATCTATACTTAAATTTCCAAACTGTATATATTTGTTATTATAAAGATGACAGCATTTGAAATTTTTTTTTTTGATACAGCAATACGAAATTAGATTTTTTTTACAGAAATTATTTAATCAGAATTAATTTACTGAAATTAATTATTTAACTTGAAAACTAAAACTTTTATGAAATAATTTTTATAAGACATTCAAATAACTAAAAATTAGGTAAAATGTTTTAAAAAGTTGTTAAGTAAAAGCACTGTTTTATGATGAATATTATAATATACAAACTTCATATACTAACAAGCTTAAAAAAGGAGCCATTAGTAACAATATTTATTAGATAATTTGAATTAATGTGATGCATAATTTTAAATCCAGACTTCATGTTCTAGATGGCACTGTGCCCATTTGAGAGATTACTAATGCATCCCATAATAATTATTATATCATTTCCATATAATAATATTATTTATTTTTTTAATTTAGAAGGTATTTTGTGACTCTGATCTGATTAAAGGTCCCTTGATCTTTCCAGCCAAGTGCTGGAGCAATTCTTTTTATACCTGCATAGTAACACATCTACATATTCATGAAGTACCCAACATAATGTATAATTATGTATCATTTTGAATAAAATATTTATTCATTCACCCTGACTATGAGAAAACAAAAATTCATAACCTTTTAAAATAAATTCATCAAATTCATAACCCCGTTAAACCCCAGGTCTGGAAACATTATCATTCCTTGTTTTGTATAAGTATTGAACCTATAACATCTCTTCAGTTACACTGAGAAAATTGAAATATTTTGATTACTGAACTAATCCTTTAAAAGTTTTCTTCTTCTGGAGGCCAGTAAAACTTAAATGTCATTGAAGCAACATACAAATCCTCTGCCATCATTCAGATAAAGTAAAACTTAAAATTACTATATACTGTATATAAAGGTACCAAAATAAACATGAAGGGAACAAACTATTTGAATAAAAGTATCAGTCATCTCTACATGGTCTGGAACACCTTTTATAAAAACGGTAAGTAAAATCTGAAATATTTCTCAACTGACACAAAATGAAAGATCTCCATGATAAAACAGTCTTTCATCAGGAGGAACTGAATTTAAATCCTCTAGCCAGGCATGACATTTTTCATACACTACAAAATTTCAATTTTCATATTTCGATGCACAAGCTTCCAGCTTATATGGTGAATTAATCATCCAAAAAAAGATAATAAAATTTATATTGTACACACATATATAATTTATATTACGCACATGGGGTAATAGTTTAATATTTTATATTAAACTTGCAAGATACCCATGTTATCATTTTTAATTTAATTTTGAGTCAATTTTACTTTCTTATTCATACCAAAAAGGAAGATTTATTTCATACAAAGCATTCTTTTTATATTGAAAATATAATTTTCTAGATTTTTTATCTTGGAAGAGAAATTATAGATTTCATAAAATTTGGTTCTAAGCTGATCTCAGCAAGTAGAATAAAAACGTTATGGCCTCCATTGTACATTTTACACCAATGATTGATCAATAAGACATAACCAAGGAGTTTTTTACAAACTTGGTACATGTTTTAATCATTAATCCAATAAAACATGCCAATTTTGAACGTAAACCCTCACTGAGGTGGTTTAAGCTTTAATCTCTGACATTTTCTTAACAAACATCTTCATTGTCAAAGGAACAAATTTAACTAGTAATTCTGAAGATATTATGATGAATTAGTGGTATTTATACATAAAAGAATGTTTTGATTAATTAGAATATTATTGTGCAAGTATAAAATAATTATAACATACATAATTTATATTTAGCGACATAGGTTTGATGTTACAAATTAAAATATTACATTATTTTTATCCACTAAAGCGTTTTTTAAATATTAAAAAAAAATCACTGTAAACATTTGCCAGTAGCATAAAGGTTATTTTTCTTTAATTAAGTTGCTTAGAATTGTAGGATAGGTTAGTGTTAAAGTTTATAATTAGATTTTATTCGATAACACCACGTACAGACTTCTTTGAAAAATTAAATTTAATATATAAATATACTTTTAGAAAGAAGAAATAAAATTAAAACCAAAAAAGAATATTATACGTTAATATTAAATGAACTATTTCTAGTACCAGGAAGTTTTTTAATGAGATTTACAGCCGAACTTTATTTTTAAAACTTAAATAAACACATTCTAAGAAATTTTATTAGTGAAAAACATTTTTATTGGAATGAATACAAAAAATATTTATAGATTTGAGATCAAGGTATTGTACTGTAACTAATTCTCCTAGTAGACAAACTATTTTTAGATATAGTTTAATTTCATCAGCTTTTATAATAATAAATTATTGTAGATTTTAACATTTTTAAGTTACTTTTTAATTTTAAGTTTCTTACTGAAATGTTTGTAAATTTTATTTTATTTTCATAACTAACAGCATAAATATGTTTGTGTTTATACTTTTGCTGTTCTATTAAGATGAAAAACAGAGAGGATTATCTAATAATAACTGATGAAGGTCTAGCAACTAGTTGTATCTTCTATATTTAGTGTTTCAATTTAAAAAAATTAAACACATTAAAATTGTAATTACAAACACTCCTGTCCCCGGTCATCAATTTTTTTTATTTATTCTTTTACTGGATAAACGCTATTTTCCATTCTTTTCTGTAATGATGTTAATCTTTAATGGTACATTTTTGGAATTTCACAGCCAAAATTTTATACACAAATTAATCTATATAATTTGTATGTTTAATGTTAATTAGATGAGTATAGCGAATGTAGATTATGTTTGGTTAGATTATATTGATTCCATGTACTGACGAATTGTACATACATCTACATAACCTACGCTTGTTTCGCTCACTAACCTCGTCTAATTAAAGTTTAATATACTAATTACACACAACTTATTAATAACAGAAGTGATATTTAATGTAAATATAATAATGTTAATTATTGTTATTTTGCATTATTAAAAAGAATTTTTTGTTTTTTTACTTATGAAATATTGAAACGTACCCTTTTAACCTTAGAAAGATTACTAAATCCTATATTCCCAATTGTCTGTTTTATATATTACAATCTTTGTCTTCATGAACAGTTTTTAACGTCTTCACATCCTGTAATTTGATAAATATGGATGTTGAAGAACATTTGGCTCACCATCTAGTTTGTCTTTTTACAAGATTCTGAATTAATTGTTTTACTCTTCTGTTCATTTAAAGCCTCTTAATTTCAAATTGTATCTCTGGCTTCTCGCTGTATCTAAAAAGTTTTCCTTCACAAAGTGGGGGCTCTAACGTCCACTTATCACCCTCATCAAAGACAGCCATTTTATACAATATCTAATAAAAAATATTACAACAGGTGACAAGATTCTTGGCACCTGAAAAAAATATGACTATTGTGAATTGGGTAGTTTAATTTTTGTGAGTTTGCAATAAAATCAGATGAATTGTATTCATCTATCATCAATTATATTCATGTATTATGATCTAACAAAAGAAAACAAATCAAGGATTATCCTAGCCTGTTATCAATTGCATTTTTTCAAAAATCATTTACATGGTAGTGGTTTGTTAGTGGGGAGAAAATAAATCTCTTTGCTGTATCATTTTTTATAATATAATCAATCAATTATTATCAATAAACCACGCCTAAAAAGTACTTTTATCATAGCCGAAACACTCTCTACTGGCTGGATTACAGTAAACATTTTATCAAACAATTAAAAAAAAGCTTCTTGGATTGCATGACTTTTTAAATCCAAAATATATGAATTTAAACATGATAAATAATTAATTTGCAAACTATTCAGAAACTGTTCTTCCAGAAGATCTTTTTGGAAATAGTTACTTAAGGTTCTCCTTGGAGTTATCGGTGGACTGTTATAAAGTGACCTATCATAAGGTGGTTGAGAAACAGCTTTGTAGTTGAATAATACATTTCAATTAAGTTATCTTTTTTTAATTACGCACATTCATAAATTTTATATTGTTCATATGCACTGAGATTTTAGATTTTATTAATCATATATACAACTTGCATGGTGTAGTCAATGATAATACAAAACAGAACACACATATAAAAAAATTAATGACAATATGTAAATAAATAACAAATAAAGAGCTATGTATTACACAAAAACCAATATTTTAGGACAATTAAAATATATGAAATTTATAAAAACAAACTTATTTGACAATATAGAAAAAATGTTTCCTAATCACTTAAAGATGGGAACAATTTACAACAGCAATATTATTTGTAACTATCCTGTACATCTTATTGAAGCTGCTTAAATTATTTCAGGATTTTTAAATTGTTATAAGGTTTAACCTTATAACAATTCATAGAATTCTTGAAGTAATAATCTTTCATGGCTAAATAGGTGCAAGCTTCTAAAAAATAAGTAATTTTCACTCACCTCAATGCTACTGGCATGCTCCAATACGCTGGTACATCTGGAAGTAAAGATTCCTACAATAACATTATTATACAAAATACACAAAATATAGCCCACAGTATTAAGCCAATAAAAAATGAAAATAAATGTTCGAAAAAAAACAATGATATTAATAATGAAATTAATTAAAAAAGAAATTAATATAAACTAATATTCTGTTGTCAGTGAAAAAGAATCATCAATAAATTAATTAAAATAATAATTTTAACATAAGTATTTTATTTTAATTCTAAAAAAATAATTTACAACGCCTGAAATAAAGTAAACATAATAATTTTCACGCAACATGATTGTAGTGTTCATTACTACCGCTAGATAGCAAACCATTACCATATACTGAATTCGTTTTTCAACTCTGTAAGTTGATTGGCCAAATTTTTTTAACGGTCCTTCACTTTTATTTATATCAAAGCAATCGTTAGAATTAAATAAAAAATCCGAAAATCTACTTGTACTGTTTTTCAATCATTGTCGTATTACAAAAAAAATGGCATTCCAATATTTGTTCTCCAACTATTTCATAAAACTTTTAAGATTAATAAACTGTCTAAACTTGAATTTTGTAAATAGTAAAATTTTACAAAAATTTTATTTAAAAAATAAATCGGACAGTTTATCATTTCATATATCTTATCTTTCTTACTAAACTACACGTGAAGGATTTTCAAGATAATTCTAAACTAATAAAAAAGCTTTAAGAGTACATACAACACAAAACTATTAACAAAGATTAATGAATTTTATTAAAGATATTTTTCTATAAGTATTTGCAGTTAATAGATACTTAAATAAGATACTAAATACAATATTTTCCAAGACAGTGGGGAAATCTATGGCATGTTGACTTATACCCTGCTTTGAGGACTGTTAGCTTTTTATGAATGGTCACTTATTTATTGAGTTGGAAAATAAATTGTGGATGCAGAAAAATTATTAAGTAAATTTATTTTAGAAACTTTAGAAGATAAAATAACATAACTAAAGATGCATTGTATGATTTATCTACACCATACGATTACTTATTTTAAAATGTTTTCCCTACCAAAGTGGAATGTTGAAAGATCTGTTCTTATAACACCTTGATTTTTCTTTTTCCCTCTTTATTCTTTAAAATGTGATAAAAATCATATCACTTATTAATTTAATACACTAATAAAAAGGACACAATAAAAAAATTAATACTTCCTTATTAATTTATATCTGATAATTTATATGAAAATGAAGGTCCAACATACAACCAGTTGTCTGTATGAAACTCAAGGTATCTGTTAAAATGGGGTAGATGCCAGATTGGATCTATTTGTATATACAGTTTTTAATAATACGTAACTAACTAAAAGTATTTTAAGGAAGTAATATCTACTGATCATAATTATGTAGAATGATGATACAGAATTATTCGAGAATAATGGCTCCAGTCGGATCCCAGATATTTGAATGATAGATGATGTCAGGTGGTAATCGATGTAAATATTTAAAAATAATTTTATTCTTTAAAATAGTTAACTGATGGAAATCAGAAGTAACAATATACTTCATAAATCCTTTCTATCAAAAACAACGTATTATTGTATTTTTTTGGAATGTTCTTGCAACCTGTAAAACTATTACTAATGCTGCAATCAAACATACCACTCACTTGTTAGTTATAAGGGAAATATGCCACTATGTCTTGTACTATTTCCTCATTCAGATTCACACTGTGACAGGTTTTCCATGTAAATTTGCAAAAACAGGAATCTGTGATTGCTCTGTTTGTACCATATTATTGAATGTTGCTTGAATATTGTTAAGTGACTCAATCCTTTTAAGTATGACAACTCATAATAGGATAAGTGAAATCCTGTTAATGACTGATTCTGTAGTATTCATACTAAATACCAGGGGTGTTTTTGATAATCCCTCGTACGCCCTCACCTGTCAAATATAGTGATTAAGTTGGATAGAATGCAGGCTGTCATCACCTCTATAGGTGTTTCCCCAGACCTTTATGATGCAGCATACAAGAAACACCTGCCCGTTTCTCTGCAAACACCTCTGAAAACTAAAAGAATAGGATAGATCAGACCTACAATATGTTTCCACCTAGAGAAGCACAATTCATCGATTTTTATTGTGTGTTCAGAGCCGCTAATCCTGACTGGGTTAATAATAAAGGAATGAGCACAAACCTACCAGAGATAGCATTTCCTAACTGTGATCGTTTACGTTCTCATTTTTTAACTTTTAATCCTACATCCACATCCAGCTAGACCGATCTCCATTCTGCACAATTTTCTTGGAAGCTGATTTTGTAGGTGGGGAGCTGGAAAATTTTAAAAACAGATTTTTTGATTTAAAAAAATTTCTTTTTGTTTTATTTAAATGTATAATGATAATTTTACTTTAAAACTTCCTAAATTACCACCAATCCCAAAAAAATGTTAGGTAATTATTTTATTTTTATATAATTATTTTTCCACTACATAAGAATATGTAACCAATGCCAGGAAAATATAAAAACTTTGTTGTGAGCCTTTTTTTATCTCAACCACTCATCTTATTATTGAGACTCAAATCTTTTTTCAATGTAAAAGTAATAGACTATACGTTTAATAATATATCTGATTTTCAGCTTTCTACAATGACCCCTTCCCAAGACACCAAGTACTCTAGTGTATTGGTAAAAGGGATATGCTTGTCTAGAGCAGGAACATATCAGAACTTGTATATCAAGAACGAGGGAAATGGAGGAAAGAGCACTTTGCAGGCTTCAACCAATGTTTATCAGTATTATTTCCACAAGTATGAGGATAAAAAATACTGCAGAAGCCCAGGAGGTGGAGCCCTCTTGTTAGATGGGAAGTACAATACAAAAATATGAATGAAGATCACCTCTCATCAAATGATAAGAAACGGGTATTTAAAAGGCTTCAATAAGAGTTCAATAACGTTCTCAATTGAACTTGTATGTATCTATATTTTTATATTTATGTATTTACAAGTAATCTTCATTAAATTGACCGATTTTAATGATTATTAGTAACTTTTCAAAGAAAAGTACGGTATTACTTTCGGTCACACGATGGGATTTCAAAGAAAGTATTGGGTGGTTTTACTTACTTTGCATTTTGAGGTATGAGGAGTACAAAAATACCATTCGCGTAAAATGAAATTTCCTTATACCTACAAATATACATACTAGCCAGCTCTTCTAGCCACAACCTGGACCCTCAGAACCCAGGTCGGCTCAGGTGAACCCCAGAGCCAACTCAGGGGCTCCTGGAAGCCTCCTGGGGCATCAGACCCTGCCTCAGGGCCGCAGAGCTTGCTTCGCTCGCCATTCCTGTGTTGCAAGTAGACAGCACCTTGGGTACCCTCAGAGTTTGCTTTGGTCGCCATTCCCATCTACCCAGATGGCTCAGCTCCTTGGACCCCCGCACTGTTCGTTATCCTCGTGATTGTGAGAATAATACTGATAAATAACAATTAAAGTGTTCACAGGCTTTATAGAAACCAGAAAAGGAAACTAAATTACAAAAGACAAAATAGGAATAGCTATATGGTAACTAAAGTACACACACTTTTGACGACGAAAAATTCATAACTTATTTCTTTGCCATGAAGGCAGAAATACAAAAATGAATTAAAATAATTAATCTATTTTTTCTTAATGAATATCTTTAATTTACAACTTCACCCTCCTTGGGGGTAATGAAATAATGAATATTTTTAATACTTTAACATTCAAGGGAGCTAGGGTCTCGACCTGTGTATAGTATAATACCTTCCACAATATAATACAAATGTATCCTTAAAATTACAAAGCAATTGATCAGTTGGTTCTTCTAGATTAAATATATATAAAAATCTTCTCAGTTACACCAACAAATATGGATAAAAATTTTATTGCGGTTGATAGAGTAGTTCTTTCTGTTTATCCCGAACAACCAAAAACCCTCATTGACTTTATATAATAGCATATATATATATATATTTAATTGATTTTATGAATAAAATCTGTAGCCCGAAAATCTCCAAAACTATTAGATCAATTTCATTGAACTTTAGATGATGTAGTTTTGTATCTGAAGTTGTGCAAGTGAAAATTTGTGAAGATTGGTTAAGTCGTCCTTGAGTTACGATCAACTGTTTCAAAAACGTTGAAAATGTTGTGGCCCAAAAATCTCCAAAATTACAAAATCCATTTCATTGAAATTTAGATCTGCTGTAATAGTGCGTCTGACAGACATTATGCATGTGAAAATTTGATGAAGATTGGTTGAATTGTTCTTCAGTTATCAATTTATTTAAGGTCAGACAACATAACCTCATATAAGGTTTTTTGACTTTATATTGCTGTATTTCTCATACAGCACTTAACGTAGTGAGTCACATTGGTGAGTGGGTCTAAACTTGATGCTCGGTTGTAGGATCTGTTTGTTATTTTTAATTATTTCATCAAATTATGGTTACAATAATCTAATTTTTTTATAAACAGAAAATTTAAAAAGTTATACCTCTTTTAGTTTCTGTTTAATTTATGTTTTGTATATTTACTGCGCAAATAATTATACAAAACAAAATTATGAAAAATCAGTCTTCTTACGCAGAACTGGGCATGATTTATTTTTTATTCTAAAGAATAGTGTTATGAAAGAAATTCCTTTGAAAATTTTCTTACATAACTTAAAATGAAAATTTTTGAAATGAAATATTACAATTCAGCATAAACGATTTTATGATATTTTTCAATTACTTTGTCATCATTATAGATGATTAATATTGTTTATTAATTATACCACATTTTGATCGTCATCATTGAAATTTATTTGAATATTGCAGAAAAAATACTTTATTTTTATCTTTATTCCGTAAATGGTATTCAAGAAGAAATAAACGAAAACAAACACAAACACTTCCGTAATTAACGTTACAACGTATGTAAAACTTGATTCAATTAACTCGAACTTTATATAACTCTACGTTCCTTTAATGGTAATTGAATCAGGCCAAGGCTTATAACTCCATTGTCCCGCTATTGAGAAAAATCTATTGTCTATGGAAAATATTGTAAACATAATACTCGGGTGTGGGAAACGCATCAAAAAACCTCGTAAAATTTTCCTTTATTACGTATATTTATTATTTTTTTAGTTGCTGTAATTAAGAACTTGTCTCTTTTTTTAGATACATGCTTTTTTCCGGTAAGTATTAAAAAGTTAAGTACTTTAAACTTTAACACAGCTATGTCCAACCCAAAATCGTTACCGGGCGAATAAAATACTAGGAATGTAAAGTGAGCCGCACGCCGCGTAGACAGGAGGTATAAAAGGGCCGATCGCCTGTTTTAAGTAAATTGTTTTCCTTGTAATGTTATATGCAGTTTTCAGTGTAATAAAACAATATTTTTCAAAAATCAATTTTTATTTTTTAATATAATACTTTTTTATAAAGGTATTTTTTATAAAATTCCCGAAATCTAGCTAAACTTATTTATATTTTATTCCTAATTTTTTTTTTTTTATTTCTATTTAAACCATATGCATTTTATTTTTAAAACGTATTCTTTTAAATATAGAAATCTTTTGTATTGAGTGCGCCATAAATTAAAAAAACTTAAAGACTATGAATGTTGTAAAAAGTTTAATATAAAAAATAGCCAAGAAAACTGTATTAAGCTGTTAAGTAGTCATATCCAATATACATAGATGTTAGATTTTCTAATGCGCATAAAAAAGAGTATCTATGTAAAATCTATAAGCGCCACACAAAAGGGAAATTGGACCGCGGGTTGGACATAGCTGCTATAATACTTTAGCATAATTTTAATATGAAATTTGATATCCTTAATTTTTCAAATTAATTAATTATCAAATTACTACCCATTTCAGTAAAAAAAAGGTTGTTACTCTTAAAAAATGCTGCAGTCATTATCAATAAAAAGGATTTTTTTTTTTAGAATTTAATATTTATTTATTGATGATTCAATAATTTTGTTTCCGATCGATACCAAAGAAATTTAAACGTGTATTTTGAGAAAAAAAATATATATATATTTAATTGGTACTGATCAAATTATATATAATAAAATAATTTTAATATATTATATATATATATATATATATAATAAAATTTTAATATATCAAGTTATATACTTTTATTTTAACTAACAAATTTTCCTAATCTATTTTCTCAATTGCTGAATTAAAACAAAAAAAAAAACCATTAAGTTTTTTTTAAGTTTCACAGAAACCTAAAATCCTAAATCCAAATTTATTTATTTAAATCTACTTATAATTTTATATTTTTATAAATAATCGTTATTAATGAATATATTTCAAGCAGCAATTTACAAACATAAATATTAACTAACTTATCATTTCCTCTGTTTCAGATGCATATTTGTAAATCCTAGATGAAAAATTAATGGTTTCTACCAAAATGTTACGTAGTAAATTGTTAAAAATCTTCTTTACTTTAGTGATAAATTATTCCAAGATCAAAGAGCGGTTTGTAATTTATACTGTGGTATGAAATTAAGATAATTATAAATAAATGAAAACGGAAAATGTGTTACACAGTATGAATATTACGTTTTGTTTACAATCTAGTGAAATGTATTTTTAATGAAAATCTAAAAATAAATATATGAATTAATATACGCGTATTTAAATGTAGGTAGTTTAAATCCGACGACATAATTTATTATATTTACATAAAATTATATAGTTTTAGATCCACACGCGTGTATTCGTTAAGGATATAAAATATACGTTTATTTATACTTATCTCAATTAATGAATTCAAAGAAAAGCTCTGAGGCTAATGTTTTTCTCATAAACAATGTAAAACAAAAGCCATCTCAAGCGAAATATAAAACCTTATTTTTAACAAATTGATCACTTTGTAAAAAAAAACATTTAAAGCTATGTTTAAAAAACATGGTTTATCACTTAAGTGTAAAATTTTAATTAATTTACTTTTATTGTAATAGGTTACTTTAAACGTAATTATATCACAGGCAAAAGCAGATTAATAAATTTTATAAAAAAACAAAAATTATTGTTTATATTTCTTTAAACTTATAAAATGTAAAATTCAGTATCTTAAAAGTCATTTTAATTCTTATTATAAAATATTAATAGGAGTATTATAAAACATTGCTCTGGACTATGTAATGAAAATATGGCAGGATAAGAATCCTCCGAAAACCAAAATTGGAAGAGGTTGGAAAATTATTCAAATAAACTGCTTAGAATTTGTCAACGACTTTACCCTCCTGGCTTTTAACATGAATGAAGTTCGCCACAAATTTCTACCCTCGAAAATATAACCTAAAAAGTTGGATTAGAATCTCTTATGAAAAAAAAAAATTATGGCCATTGACACTCCCCGTAAATAAAATCAAAACTAGTGGGAATGAAATTAGACTAGTTCAGCAATTTAAATATTTAGGGAAAATCATCGACTGCAAATTGAAAGAAAGATCCATTTGGCAAAACAGAATCTCCAAAATTATAAAAGCATAAGGTTTAACCTGGCAGATCTACAATTGAAAATTCCTTTCAATACCTCTAAAATTCACCACTGTAAGACAGTCATTCTTCCAGAGACGCTGTGAAACAATTTATCAAATTAAAAATGAAGCTAAAACCGACCAACTAATTAAAAATAAACCCAGGATCATCAGAACCTATTTAAACTAAAATTACTATAAGAATAGGGTATGGCGAATTCTCACTGACGAAACCCCTATAGTATGAAATTGTCTCGATTATCAGCGCGATAAAGAAGAGAAAAGTATTTCTCTTTTTCTCCACATTTTAATTATACCTGAACGCCGAATTCTGAAACAACTAGTTCTCAGGAATTTGAAAATAAAACTAGTGGAAAATGTTAAAGAAATTAAGAAGTATCTCAAAGAAACTGGACTGAGAATCGAGAACGCTTTCGACAAAACAAAAATAAACAACACTCTCAAAGCACACATATTCTCTACAAAAAAAAACCAAAGATGCACAGTGGAGGTTACAAACAAAATTCAGAAACAAAGATCAGACCGTCTTAATAGGTACTCCCAGTACCTTCCGGTTCTGGCAGAACCGGAAGGTTAAGGCAGTGCGCTCTTCGAAGAACTCTGGAAATTGATTGACTAAGTGGTCCAATTTGGCCTCAAAAAAAAAAAAACACAAAATTAATAAATTTTTATTATTGCGTAGAAGATATGTTTACACCAAATAAACCACTTTAGATAATTTTCACAATATTTCTGAATAAAAAAAAAAAACATTTTTGATTTTAAATCTTTACGTAATTCGGTGATTTTTTTGTGAATAACAATCATCGGAATCTAATATATTTTTTTTTATTATTATAACGACACTGCAACTTACAATCTGTTCAGCAGGATAATTGAACAATAAGTAAATAAGATCTATAGTTGAACTAAGTAGTCACAGACTGGCTGGTGACTTAACGATAACAACAAAATGAAATAGAAGAGCACTCCGTACAACCAGACCATAAAATCACCTAATTGAAACGTTAAGGCAAACCAAGAATATTGATCCTTAGCAATCTTTAAAAATCACTGACCGTGCTATCCAATAAACTGACCGCCAAATAATTTGGGTGCCGATCCAAACGATTTTGATAACGTAGGCTGAGCAGAGAGATTTCCTACCGAACGGTACGCAACTTAGAGCATTATACATAAGGCTATTGCTAATGTACCAGGGTATGTATAGCATTTTTCGTAGTGTTGTCGTCTAGTAGCGTTCAAGTATGTCAATACTGGAATTTCACGCCGTACCCCACAATTCAAGCCCGTAGAAAAAAAAAAATTATAACAAAAAACTTGGTCCAAACAGGTTTCAAAACTGATTTGTAAATCAATAATTTGCTTTCCACTGAAAGCCGAGATCTATGTCCTATCAGGCAATACATGTTTTTAAAGTTGAGATCTAACTGTTTCCGCTTAGATTTGATATGTTTCGCCCAAGTAAGTTGTCGGTCAAGATAAGAATCCAAATACTTACTGTCCTGAGATCTTGGAATCGGAACATTGAAGATAGAAACAGGACATTATTCCCTACGAAGGGTGAACGTAACGTGCTTTGATTTTGTTTCGTTTATTTTTATCTTCCAACATGTAAACCACGATTCGAGGAGAGTGATATAATGTTGAATAAAACAAAATCTTGAATAGCAAAAATTTAATTAAAAAATTATCCAAATTTGTTTTAAATTCGGATTAATGATTTTCCTTAAACTTCATTGTTACTAAAACAATAACATACTCTTTCTGTTATGTGCAGTATTATATCACCAGGGATATTCTATATATAGCTGAATGCTGATCGAGAAAGAAACGTTTCATTCATTGTATATACAAGTTATATATATGATTATACATAGCTACACATTCAAGCATTTATCGTACTCCGACACCAATATTTGCAGATCTTTGTCAAAGAACTCAATCAGCAGGGTAACTAGCTAGATATTAACCCAGTTTATGAGATTTTAATTGGTTTTCAAGCAGTGAATAGTCAGCCAAACCTTTCTAAATACTCGAAATCAAATCAAAGTTCTATTGGCACATTGAGATCCGTACAACTTAACGAAAGTCTTTATGGAATCTACAAATACGGGTGATAATAAACAAAGTTTAATGATCATTCAGTCAACGTTCAATAATACATAAACTTTCATGACCATCATTCCGTACCATTTGTTTAGAATTGACCTCTAGTAGTTTCACAACTAACTTATTATTATGGTCTTTCTGGTTTACAAGAATTTTGTCAGAAAACTTCCCATAACTAAAACCTTTGAGATATCATTTTCGATGCGAAAGGGTTTGGGTTAAATTTTTAACATAATTTAAAGATGATAATACTTTATCAAAAATATCTGGTGTTAATTTTTACCTTCGCTGTCACCCATAAAATCCTTAATATACACAGAATATGTATATTAAGGATGTTTTTATATATTATATGTACAGTTATATTAAGGATGTATATCATTAATATACATCCTTAATATAACATACTTAATATATAATCGATACAGTAGTCACTACATCGGCGGCGCAGTCTTTCCTTGCATTAGATGAATCATGACGAAAATTTCACTGTCGGTGAGGAGAGGATATATTATATTTTCATCTAAACTGCTGTTTTACCAGCACTGGATAAAATGGGATTCAGACACGTGATGACTTATTCCCATGCAGCATGTTGCTATGGGAAACCAGTTTAATTCCAGCAGCCAATCAATTCAATTTTAGAATATCTCTCGTGTTTTATACTAGCATATATATATATATCTGTTGCACTCAAAATATAATATAATGTACATCTGAACCAAACTTCTCTCTGAATGAGATTACCCCTCCGCCTACAAATACAGACCTATATGTAGTATAAAGATTAACTTTTTGAGGACCGATTTAACATTTCAATTTGGAAGTCTGTCGACAGCTCCCCTCCTCTACAACATTTGTAAATATTTTTTTATTACGAAAGTACAAACAATTTTAGAATATGTATATTAAGGATGTTTTTATATATTATATGTACAGTTATATTAAGGATGTATATCATTAATATACATCCTTAATATAACATACTTAATATATAATCGATACAGTAGTCACTACATCGGCGGCGCAGTCTTTCCTTGCATTAGATGAATCATGATGAAAATTTCACTGTCGGTGAGGAGAGGATATATTATATTTTCATCTAAACTGCTGTTTTACCAGCACTGGATAAAATGGGATTCAGACACGTGATGACTTATTCCCATGCAGCATGTTGCTATGGGAAACCAGTTTAATTCCAGCAGCCAATCAATTCAATTTTAGAATATCTCTCGTGTTTTATACTAGCATATATATATATATATATCTGTTGCACTCAAAATATAATATAATGTACATCTGAACCAAACTTCTCTCTGAATGAGATTACCCCTCCGCCTACAAATACAGACCTATATGTAGTATAAAGATTAACTTTTTGAGGACCGATTTAACATTTCAATTTGGAAGTCTGTCGACAGCTCCCCTCCTCTACAACATTTGTAAATATTTTTTTATTACGAAAGTACAAACAATTTTATGTGAACGAACGACGGCAGAAATAAAAGCTGGCAAAGTATTGCATGATTTTCCCGGCTATTAATAATAAAAATTAAAAGAGTTAAAGCCAAAAAAAAAAAAAAACAATATATAAGGGATGTAATATTACAAGACGAATATTGAAAATTAGGTCGGATAATAAAGTTTAAACTAAATAGGTTGATTGGAATGAAGAGGAAAAGTGAGAAATTTATGTCAGAATCTTGTAAAAAGATTTATTTATGGCCCAAATTGTAAGACGTGTAGGATTAATTATTATTTATAATTAAAATTATTCAGTAAAAGTTTCTAAGGAAGAAAAATTTAGATTTACTAAATAGATAATTGATGGTGTCGGGTGTTAGCAAGTATGATGAAGTTAAATATAGAACAGAAAAGAATAGAAAGTAAGTACCAAACCAGTTAAATTACTGAATAACATGAAACGAGAAAAATTATGAATGGAAAACTTTCTTTAAATGCATCAAAATTGTATAAAAAGAGAGAAAACCGTTTTCTGAATTCTAACAAAAATATTTTAGATTGATTCCAATAAATAAGAATTAATTCTTTAGTGTAAATGATGTAAAAAAATACAACTGTTCCCCGTGGAAATATATGAACGAGAAAAACACTGGGAATACGTTAAGCTTAACAAATTTGCTTAAATAAGATTTTCTCTAATTAAACCACCTTCAATAAAGGCTAAAATAAGAGAAAGAAAATTTTCAAAAACTTTTCGATATTTTAGGTCCGAGGTCTATAATTTTAAATATTGTCGACATTTCTTGATACCTCTACATATTTAATACATTCATAATGTGTACGATGCAATCTGTTCAACTAGTAAACAATAAACAATCCATCCTACCCAGTGAGATGAGAATGATATGTTATATGACATGTAATTGAAGAATAGTTTTATACAGAATCAGGCCGATCATTCCAGTGATGTGTAGTTAATTGAACCCCAAGCACCAAAGTAAAAAGGTGTCCACTGTCTAGTATTCAAATCCGCACTAAAGCAACCAACTTTTACTAGGATTTGAATCTCATAACCTTGGACATCAAAAATCAGCTGTTAAACAAGTGATTTGCGACGGTGTGTTTACCACTAGGCCAACCCGGTGGGCTGATAACTTTATAAGTATGAACTTTCAGAAAATTTTTGAAAAATACATAAACCGAAGCAGGTATAACAAAACAACAATCCACCGGGTTGGTCTAATGGTGAACGCGTCTTTGCAAATCAGCTGATTTCAAAGTCGAGAGTTCCAACGTTCAAATCCTAATAAAGGCAGTTTTACTTTTATACGGATTTCAATACTAGATCGTGGAAACCGGTGTTCTTTGGTAGTTGGTTTTCAATTAACCACACATCTCAGAAATGGTCGACCTGAAAATGTACAAGACTACACTTCGCTTACACTTATAGATATCATCCTCATTCATCTTCTAAAGTAATACCTGACAGTGATTCCCGGAAGCTAGACAGGAAAGTTTTTTTTTCAATTCTAAGACCGGAAGGTTGATATTTTTAAATCTTTTGTTTTTGGATTATTTATATAAGCATTGTAGGCAACAGATTTGTTTTAATAAAGTTTTCTCTAAAACGTCTCATAAGAAAATCTAAATTGGTTTTTTCCGCATATACTGACGAATTAAAAAAAATGTGAATCTTTGCCTACATTCTGAAAAGAATTAATTCACATGGCATTATATTAAAATTCAGAGTAAAAATATGAACTAAAAAAAAACTAATCAGAATAAAAGATAATAAAGTCAATGGATATTTAAAATAAAGTGATATTGATAATCAAATTGACAACAGAAGATTAAAACAAAAAATAAAGAAACTGTTGAGATAGCAATTAATAAAAATAAATAGTTATGTAGCAAGAACGGTGTTAAGACTTGAAGAAACTTTTTATGATAAGTTTTTTTTGTTATAATTGTATAAGGAAATGATAAATGGATAATAAGGAAAAGGAGCAAAGAATAATGGAAATGTAGACAGTAAAATTAAGAAGTAACTAGAACGGTGAAAGAAAACAAAAGCTTAATTAGAAGAATTCAGATATATACCGTAAAAATAGAAGAGCTTTTTAAAAATACTGCTAAAAGGATCAGTAGAAGATGAAAAAAGTAAAGGACAAACAAATAAAAACTATAAACGATTTAAAAGGATATGGGAGTTATCAGAAACTGTAATTATAATAATAGGATGTTTAGATGGAAATAGAAGAGAAAGGAGATGAACATGAGGGAATTGCCTCAGGACAGATAACTCTGATGAAGGCACCTAAAATAGACAATTTACATATTCAAATGTTTGAATTATACAGCAACACCAATTAAACCTGAGAATATTAACTACATTATATTCATTATTCTTTTTAAAATATTTAGTAATAAACCTCTCTCTTTCCTGAATTTTCTGAAAGCCTCTTTATTTTGAAAGTTTATCAACCTTTGTAATTTTCAATATTGTATTCATTTCTTTCTGATTTATCTATTATCAGTTTCATTATCATAAAATATTTGTTATACATTTAACTTTTTTTTTTATTTTTAATTTTAAGTACATTTATTTTATAATTTTGTGATTTCTTTTTCTGCATGAAATGACTGCTTGCTTATGTTAAATTGCTTTTAATATCTTTCAAACACCATCTAAATTTTGTAATTTTAAATAAATGATATTTTTAAATTAGTGGTACATCATGTTCTATATTAATAATTCTTACTGCAAAAAATTCATTATTTATTTATGCTTTATTCTTATTTATTTTAAAATTAATTTATTCTCCTGAGTTTAATAATTATTATTATTAGTGGAAAAAAGTAATATTTTAGAAGAAAATAATCTAAACAGGAAGGAAATAATAACCTTTATGAAAATACAACATTCAGTAAATATAACAATGAAAACTGCACAACAAACTTTGCTGAAATTAACATTTTTCTCAATGATAATAATACAATAGCATTTATTTTCTAATCGTCCTTGTTTGTAATTTTAATTGAAATTATTGTAATAAGTGTTATTTAATTTTATATAAACTTTGTGTATTTGTATGTCTTTGTAAGTGGTGATGACACATAACACCTTTTTTCCCAATCAGGGAATAATATTGATTTTGTACCCATATGGAGAATAAAAACATCATAATTGTATTATTTTATGAACATAAAATAATAATAATACATAAAAAATTGTTCTACAACACATTATTGAAGTATTTATTCTATATTTATAATAAAAGTAGATATATCATAATAAAGCGTGCAGTTTTTCATCAGCATTCATTACAAAAAGAAAAAGGATGAAATATAACTCCTGTCTAAGCTACAACATTAATATAAAATCAGCATATACTGAAGAAAGTTGACACAAATCAATGAACTTTATGACCCTGTAGGGGAAGACACTCACCACCATCCACTCCGTACCTAGCCCTTATGGGCATTTTCCGGAGATCATTCGGCATTTGACATATTTCAGTCCGCCTCAGTCAGGATGACACCAATGTGAATGCCACAAGTGACATTCCTATTAGTGTAATACAATCTATAAAGAACTCATAATAAAGCAGATCAACCAAATCTTAAACAAGACTGAATAGATTAAATTACATCTAAGGAACTGAACTACGAAATAGGTAAGGTCGAGTCCAGCATGCAACGTCAATGCACAACATAAAAACAAAAACATAAAGCAAAATCACAAACCTTAAATCAAAACAACAACAAGAATACAAGGAAGGAAAACCCAAGCAGGACCCTAAATTCCTTCAGCAATTCTCTCTTTCGCTAAATTGCCCACTCGACCTGGTCAATTCAATTTAAACGGAGATCTAACACTGACCCAATAATATCTAGTCGACAAATGGTTTCTGGGCACAGTAACTTGAACTTACAGCATTCGTACAGTAGATGGTGGGCATCATCCAACCATCCACACTCTGGACAAATTTCTGAATCCACCAGATCATATTTCTGCAGTTTGTCCCTGAAGGCGCCATTCCCAGAAAGAAATTGTCACATACTTGTTTGGGGATACCCAAGAGGCACCCTCCAAATCAACATCTAGAAAGAGATCGTGCATATAACTCCCAAATTCTGTCTCATCCCACCTGGCCTGCCACAAAGCATTGTCATGTTTTGCTCGATCTCCTGAACTTTCTCCAAAGTCAACTCACTAGACTTCTTAGCAACATAATACTGTTGCCTTTCTGATGCAATCAAATCGGTGTCATGCCTGCAATCATCATGATTGCCTCCAGTGAAATTGTACGGTAGCCTCTCAACACTGTTAACAATATAAGGCGTTGAGCCCTTAATAATATATCTCAGTAGCTTTTAAATTTTAATCTCTCTGCCCAAACAGGCACCATATATAGCATAATTGCCTTGCACACGGCCTTATACTGGATACTCATGGTCTTAAAGTTAAGACCCCAGTCACAATTGACTACAATTCGAATACCAAAGAAGGCATTACAGGCCTTATCTACAATGTATTGGAGGTGACTCTTAAATTCCAATTTCTCATCAAGAAACACCCCGAGGTACTATTGAACTTGAAAATACTTACGCCGGTCTAACATCAATAAACAGGCTCACTACCTCACCAACAAACAGGCTTTGAGGAGCATCATCATGATCTTCTCCATGTTGAACATCCATCTTATGTTGATGACTTGTTGATTTTAAAGTGGGCTCCATCAACAGGTCATAATTAGTAAGCTAGAATTTGGCTTAAATACTCCAAAAAGTTCTGAGAAGATACTAACTAAAAAGCCTGGTAGCTTTTGAGATCCTATAGAATTGCTGATCAGGATGGACAGAGGGAATCTTTACAGTTGTTCTTATTTTTACTACTGTTTATAGACTGTTCCTGAGATAATTTATACCATGACTCTACATCGGTGTGATTCTCAATGTTTCATCAGTTCCCATAAAGAATAGAGTTCTCTATAGATTGATAGGAAATGAGATCATACAGTTAAAGCTTTTCCACACCTTTGGAGCCTGTTTTACTGGAGATGTTGTCACCTGTAGCTAGAACATATTTACTATTTTTTTGGTAGTTGGAGGAGAGGGCAATAAGTGGAGAAGATGATGAAGTGCTTAATTGGGCATTTTCCTACTTCCTCAAATAATATTGATTATACATCATTTCCAGGGATCTCATTCCTCATAGGATGAAACCTGTAAATTGAAATCTTTTCAACTTATAACACAAACTAAAAAAGCACTAAATACTAGTGATAAATTAGCCTTAACCATGTTCTGTTTATACAGACTTACATATAAAAAATATTATATATTCCTAAAATCAATAGAAGTAGCTACATAGTATGTTCATTCGCTGCATAAATGAGTTATCATTATTAATAAATGATCATTTACCTAATTCAGAAATCAGATGAAATGAAAATTTGAAATTTATCAGGGATGTTTCCCTTAAATACTGAGTACTAATAACAAAATAATTTCTCATTCATGGTTAAGGGAGTTAAAAATGATTTTAAAATTTCTAGTGTACCACTCAAACTTGTTGATACATAACCCTAAAATTTAGTAGGATATTTATAGATAGATTTCTCAAAAACTACTGCATTTACAGTTTTGGGATCTATTTTATTTGATTTTTGAGCTCAAAAACCATAAGAAATCACTAATTCTGCTCAATAATTAACGTCCTAAAAATTTCAGTATGACCTCATTTCACTGGGACAGCTGAAATCCAAGCGACATCTTTCCCTAGCTGTAACTCTTAAACGAAGTATTTTAACATTTGTTTACATAAACGTTTTCCATTATTTTCACAAATAAAAGTTTATCAAAGTCCCGGAAACTCTCTCTCTCCCCCCCCGCGCGCGCGCGTGTGGTACAGCAGTTTTGCCAAGGAATGTAAACTTAAAAATTTACTGAAAAAATATAACCGATTTTTTTCTTAAAACCAACTTATTAGTGGAAGAAATGAGATTATGATTAAATTATATACCGAAAATAACTTGCGCTTTGTAGAAATGATTTTTTACCCTTTTATTGAATAGTAAGTATTAATTCGTGTTTAATTTAAATATCTAAAAGAAATATCTCTGTTAAGTTTTAAATTTCCAGATCATGCGTAGTGCTTAAAAAGGTTGAAAGAAAAAAAAAAGATCTTGCGTATTTGGGTGTAAAATCGTGAAATAATAGGTTCTTACCTATCCATTTATAATAAAAAAAAGGAAATATTCTTTATAAGTTACCACGTAACAGGAGACGGATCTGTTTATATGGTACCTTACAGTGAAACCTGCAGATGTTGCATTATGCAAGTTTCTTTGAAATAGTAAAAGCTGAAAAATATACCTTTATTTTTATAATTCCTAGTAAAAGTAGGTGTGTAGTAGTTATTTAGCAAATGCTGAATTCACGCTATAAATAAATATTGTATACTAACTTATTTCCATATTCGAGTATAAAACAAACGTGATAAGTATTTTTAACCATACCTTTTTTCAAAGTTATGAATAGATATTTTTTTTTTAATGAGTAGGTGTGTATTATATATAACGTAATTCTGTATATTTAAGTTAAATTAAAATTTCTGTTAAAAATGACAATATAAAATAACAAACAATTTCCGTTATGTTCTTTTTTTTAAATAAATATTATATATTTAAAAAAGGAACATAACGGAAATGTACAGTCATTACATACACTAAATCATTTTTTTATTTGACTATAGGTTACAATACCCCCTCCACTCCGGACGCCAGCCTGTCTGTCGTGGTTGAACCTTCCTCTTTTTGTTCAACAATAAAACTGTCTATTAAGTTATAAGACAGACGAGTCATGCCTCCAAGAAACATTCCTTCACCCGTAATTCGTTACACAATATTTTTTTTTTTGTATCTGATTTTGCTATTTTTTCCTTTCTTTAGCTAAATTGTACGGTTGTAGAAAATTACTTACAACAAAATAGAATTATTACGGAATTCTTTTTAAATTGTATGTAGTCAACAAAAACCATTTTACTTGAACTGTAATTTTTCCTCTAAAAGTATGATAATTTTGGTAGTATTTTCAAAATAAAATCGTTCATAGATCGAAACTGGATAATTGTCTGTAAATAAAATAAAAAGGAATTTCAAAAAATCGATTGTTTTTACAATGCAAACATAATTTTAATTTTGTTTTTTTTTATTATTTTCTTTTTAGTCAAAATGATAAATTCGACTCTTTTTCAAACAAATCTTTCTTTCGAAGTTAATTATAATCGGTGATACTGATATCGGAAAGTTCTATTGAGAAATACATTTTTAAGAACCTCCAAAAGATTTTTAAAAGATTAATTACAACAATTTAAAAGTTAATATTTAATTTTTATAATTGTTATCATATTTCTTCATACTGTTAAACAAAAAATACTTGTAAGTATGGATATCAGTTACTATTCTATTTCTATTATATATTAGTTTTGTTCTATTTTGTTTTGTTCGGTTTTCTCCCTACATGAAGATCACTCGATGTTCTTTTATTTTTAACACTATGATTATCATTAAATTAATTCATCTCTTTTTGATATTATTTTTAAAAACATTATTAAATTACTTTTTAATAATAAACATTCACACTTAATATATAAATCATTAAATAATTAATAATGCATTTGTACTGGTATTTTATACTCGTTTTTTACATTGTATTTTGAAACTGAAATTCTAAAAATTCTACAAAATTGTAAAATGAAAAAAAATCTACAAATTAAAAAAAAAATAGTAAAATAAAAAAGTAAAACATAGTTGTAAATGAATAAAATCTTTAAAAAAAATCTACGAAATTGTAAAATAAAAGACTAGTAACTCATTATATTTTCTAGCATAATTTTTCCGTATTATAAAGAATCTTTTAATAAAGCTAATATTCAGCAAAATCAGTTTTATACACACTGAAATAAAAATAAATAAAAAATTCTAAATTTTTAAAAATTTGGTATTCCAAGTATCAAGGGAGATTTTTATTTTGATGATTACCAAAATAAGATTTAATCGAACACAGGTAGAATATCTATATTAAAGGGGAGAAAATATAAGATAACCAAATATAAATATAATCATAAATAAAAGACGTCTTACTGATGGAGGAGAATTGAGACTCATACCAAACCAAGAGGTACATAAAGACGTAGAACCAGCTCTACACTACTTTAGAAAGAAAAGAATCTCCTTCTTTGGACAGATAATAAGAACAGAACCGAACAGGCTAGTCAGGAAACGAGTCGAGAAATACTGGAAAATGTCCAAAACACCGACCTGGATAATCGAAATTAAACAAGATATGCAAGAACTAGAAATCACAATAGAAGATTTACGAAACAAAACTGACAATATAAAAATACTAAAAGAAGCAAACTCCAGATTTAAAATTAAAGAAAAGAAAACAACAGCGAAGGTTTGTTCAGAAAAATTAAAAAAAGCTAGGTCTGACAGAATGAAGAAGTATTGGGAAGCAATCAAGAAGAAAAATAAAAAGAAAAGACGAACCAGAGTTGACTAAAGTGATCCATTGTGACCTCAAAATCCTCAAAAAAAAAAGGGGGGGAGAAAATGTGGTGATCATGTCAAAAATGAAGCATCGGGTTATTTACAAATCGTTATGTTTTAGAACCGAACTAGTTCATCTAGACTAAAAAAAATATATATATGTATGTGACCAAAAAAAACATGTATGTGTGTATGCACAAGTGTATCACGCTACTTTTGTTCTTATTTCTCAGGATTGACCCAACCGAGTTTCTTCAAATATTACTCAAATATTTCTACATAGGGGCTTTGATCATATTAATTTTTTTTTTCAAAATTCGTTAAAGGGGGTTGGGTGATATCGTGAAAAAACCAATTTCGTATTTTCTTCTAAGATATTTTAGAAAAATTTTTATTAAAGCACTTTGTTACCTAAATGGGTTAATAATTTTTTTTTATATAAATAATCTATATAACAAAAAGGTGGGAGTTGATTTTTTTCAAAAATCAACTCCCACCTCTAAATTTTAAATATATGTCTTTTGTTCTTTCGCTCTATCACCTTTAGGTTTACATATTTTTCAAAAAACCTTTTGAAAGTTACTTTATATACATAGCTGTCTGCAATATCTGTTATACAAGAAATATCTGCAATTTTTTTAAATTATCGACCCGGACATAAATTGCAGAAAAGTTTTTTGAAATTTTTTTTTTCTTATTTTAGCTTTAATTGAAGCAGTGTTAGATTTAGAAAAAAACTTTAGTAAATTTGTTAAGCTTAACCTCTACATTATTATTATTATCTTTTATGACCGCATAGGATCACTTTAGTCAGTCCATTATCCAAGTATCTTCAATGGGACTGTGGGCTCTGCGATCCTCCCAGTACTTTCCAATCTTTGTGTCCTTTCTAGTATTGAAAATGTTTGTGTTATGAGTTTTTTCTTGTGAGTGGGAAGCGAGTGTTTTTGCACTTGATTTTCTTGTTTAATATTATGTTATCTGTGGTGTCTTCTGGTGTAAAGCCGATTTCATTCTCTTACTTCTCTGATTCATCTTCATCCCGTCTCGCTATTTTTCGAGTTCAGATTGTACTGAACTAACTGTTTCAAAAGTCTTGAAGAATCTCGTATCCTTATAATATGTCTAAAGAGTCCTAGTCTCCTCTTAAGTATGGTATCAGTGATCGGTTCTAATTTTTTGTACATGACGTTTTGGGCACAATCCACCATTGCCCGTCTTTCTGGTACCTTTTTATTGTTGCAGGTTTTTCCAATTCTCTCTTTCGATTTTCTAGAGTCTGTCTGTCTTTGATTTTTCGTTCAGATGGAAGAGTGTTTATGCTGCATAAGTGACTCCTAGTTTTATAACTGTGTTGTAGTGTCTTATTTTTGCGTTCATTGAAAAAGTATTGAAAAGGTATTTTTTGTAAGTATACCAGGTTAATTTTTTTAGCTTTAGCTAGTTTGTTTCTACTTATTTGGATCGAGATTTATTTCGTTTAGGTTGTTCGTTATTATTTCTCCGAGGTATTTAAATCGGGTTACTATTTTGGTTTTATTACCGTTTATGTTTACTTCTTTTAATCATATTGGTTTTTGGGGTATAATTTCGGTCTTTTCGAATGATATTTTGAAATCAATTTTATTTACAATATTTTGAAGTTTTAATATCTGTGATTTAGCCTCTATATACAAATATTATTAGAAAAATATTTCTTAAAGTTTATCCCCCACCTCTAAAAAAATATACATTATGTTTTTTTTTTTGCTCTTAACTCTTTGCCAGCTTTTTTCATGAATTCAATTTTACTGGTTTTTTTAGTACTAATTAATTTCTCTAAATTTTATCTATTTTAATCCAGAAGATCAAAAAAATTTCACTCAACATGAAACTTTCAAAATTGCTAGATCGGCTAATTTTAAAGGTTTTTTTTTTGACCTGATGGATGAATTCCATCGTTGTTGAAAAATATTATTTAGACATTTCTTGTCTTACCAATGGATGTGGAGCTGAGTTTCGAAAAAATTTAAGTAAAAAAAGGTAGATCTCAGAGTATGAAAATTATTACAATTTTCAGGTATAATAATAAAAAAATTCTAATAGAAAAATTAAAAATATCTAAGTCCAATCTTGCTACAGAAGGCGCATGATAAAAGAACGTTTTAAAGTTCATATGAATATAACAAATACAAAATGTAATCGAATATTAAGCCTCGGATCCGAAAAATCCATATTAACTGGCAACAACCAAAGCCCATTCGAATAAAAATCAATTATGAACATAAAAATCTCACGTAAGAATGAACTCAAATAAGTTCACTTATGGAAGTTGCGTTTTATTACTGAATAGATTAAAATAACCGTCGTAATTGTTCAAAATTATTTAAAATTTGATTTGGCTTCTTTCTGAAATTAATTATGTCTTATATAAATGTCATTTTACCACAAATTATATAAATGTAGTATTTTAAAAATATTTTTTTTAATCAGTCTTTATTAACAAAAAAGATAATAATAATAAAACAAAAAATACCAGTATTCTTAGAAAATTCAATTTAAAATTTCTAAGAAGCAGTTAAGTACTATTTCAGAGAACGAATAATAAAGAAGAAAAATAAAAGAGGAACAGAGAAGAAAGAAAGAAAGAAAGAAGTCGTTTAAAATTCTAGGTGGTAGTACAAAGGGGGGAGATGGAACAAGAGAAGTTTGGTGGAGTTGAAGGAAGTAATCAAAAGAAAGTTAATTCCCAGTATTATATTTATTATATATATATATATATATATATATATATACACACACACACACACACACACACACTCACAAGTTCTTCTGAAAGAACCAGCAACAACAAATTGAAAAAGAATTATACGTATATTAATGTAATAAAGTTTTTTCAAAATAAAATTGAACTTTATATATATATATATATATATATATATATATATATATATATATATAAAAGATAAGTATAAAATTACTTCGTGGAATCTTTTAAATAGTGTCTTTTTAAACAAAATGGTATTTTCATTAGATATCTCGTGACATAATCCATCAAATTCACAAAATGAATACTGTATTAGTGTATTCGTGTACTTATATACAAAAAATTATATAACACTAATACAATTTCACAGGAACACCGGATTATTCGTGTTTAATACCAGTAGAATTGAAAAATAAAATGTTTTACCCCCTACCACACCATATTACACAATCTTTAATACGGCACGTATTACTACTGCTAAGAAATGGTACAGTCATATCAAAAATTTAGCACAAATCAAAGGAATTACTTCCATAAAGATGACTGTAATCAGGTTTTAATCAACTCCTGTTTATTATTAAATTATAAATTTTAAAGTAAAATAAAAAATGAGGTATAAGTTTTAAGGAAATAATATGCATTAGTAAATTTTTTATTAATACTTACGTAACACTGGTAAGAGAATTGACACAATATGTAGTATAAACACTAAATCTCTACATACACTGGTACAGTACTGTCCGGACTAAAAACATTACTATTTTTGTATACCTAGTTGGTTTATTTTTTAAGAGGGCAATTTAAGCTCAGGTTTGATTACATGGACTTATCCTATTTTTTTCCATGGTACATATCCAATTAAAAAGAAAAAAAATTATATAAATGAACCCGAACCCGAGATGAATCTAACCACATTATCCAGATTCCCAAATAATATTTATTTCAGTAAGTAATAATATTTTTTTGTTTTGTTTATATATATATTTTTTTTCACTTCATGAATAACAACTGTCCGATTTCAGGGAGAATGAGAAACGAAGTGTTTCCCATTAATGTTTTCCTCATCCAAATATACTGTTGTATACCTATATTATAACATGATAAATTTTCTAAAACGAATCTAATAATTATTCCAACGAGCAAGACACATTCATTCTGTATATTACAAAAACTGACATTATAATGAACATAATTTCTCTAAAAGAAAGCAACTCTGAGAGGAGCTGCTTTTATCGCGGATATTTTATATCCATCGACCTATAAAATAAACAGGAATAGACAAATTTATTGTAAAGTAACAAATGAATGTACTCCTCTTTCTAAAAACATTGAATGAAAACATTGTTTCCAACAATGTTTTCATTCAATTTTTTCATTCAGAATATGGAAATACCAAAGTTGAATAAATTTATATGCCCTTACATTCTGATTCACTTTCTTATTATTTGCATTAATCTGTATTAACGTATTCATTGCTGTCTAGAAAAATGTATTACAATAAACTAGCATTCACCGTCGCGGCTTCGCCCGCTCTATATAGTATAGAATTAACAAAATTAAAAATAGTTATGAATGGGCTGTTGGGCTCTCAAGAATTATCGCTATTCACAATTTTCCGAATAAAATAAAATGTTTACATGGAAATGTATTCCCAAAACCAAATTTTATATGAACTCAGGAGGATATTGAAGGTGTTCAACAACTAGCTTGCTCCCAGCACAGCAAACACTAGGATTTCATCATTCCACTTTTTAGTCATTGCAATAATTTTAATCATGTTACCTACTTCAATACCTTTCAAATTCAGATAGTCAATTTCAGGGTAATAATCAAAAGTTGGTTTGTAAACTAAATATTTGTCGAACGTTGAACTCGATTTTGAGCCGAGCGTATACGTTCCTCTTCCAAGTTTTTGAGAACGCTTGGCGTAAATTCACGTTGTCTACGATCAAAAATTCTAGTAGCGCTAGAAGTTCTTCTTCCTAACTATAATCTCCCCGACCTAGGCGTTACAAAAATAGTAATACCAAATTGGAAATCGAATCTTGAAAGCCACCAGAATGGACAATTTCATAAAATTACATCAAGTAGCAAATTTCTGAAGAAGTCGATACTGACCTAGACAACAATCGATGTAGACAACGAGATTAAATTTAGCAAAAGAAATTTTAGGTTATTTATTCATACTTTTTTTTTTTTTAATGATTTATGTAGTAGTCAAATTGGTGAGGTTTGAACTGTAATAAACATTTCGGGGGTTATAAGAAATATACAGTAAAATTTCGTAATTGTTAGTTCAGTAGTTTTCGCGGTCATCAGGAACAAACTAAAACAATGTTGTCTTTTATGTTGTGGTGAGATATAGCTCACTACTCTCACGATACTACTGTCTGTATTTGTAATCCAAAACTGGATTTTGTTTGTATTAGTAATCCAAAATGTAAACAAAGTACGTCGTGTAAAGACGGTCAATGAACCAGTCGGAAGGGATAGATGTAACTTAATCACGATCATGAAATTCTATGCAGTGAACTTTTCTAATTGGAATAACAATGTAACGAATGCTGAGTCAACGTTTAGATTACGTGATACTTGCGCACAGGGACAATTTTCCATATCATACTTTTAAAAAAACCCATACACATCAGATTTAAGCGTACACAGAGATGAAAGGTTTGACCTTACTTTATCACTGAAATTCATAAAATAGATTTTAACTTAAAAATATAATATTAATAAACATATGTAATTTCAAACAAATAATTTAGATAAATGAAAAAATTAACCCAACAAACATACTTACCGTCTACTTTCTTAGTGTTAAAGCCTTTAATATATTTTCATAAAAGATTATGAAAATTCATAATTCTTTATCCATGTATTTTTTCCCCTATTAACTTCTAGCTTGTTTTACAATAATCACGTCTCGGTTTCGAGACAAAAAATTTATAATTTTTGACAATTTTAGATTAACCGTGAACAGAGGATTGCTGAACTCCCAAACCAGCAGGATCATTATTTACATCTTGGATTTTAATCACCTTTTCTTTTTCCTGTTTAGCCTCCAGTAACTACCTTTCAGCTAATACTTCAGAGGATGAGATGTACGAGTACAAATGAAGTGTAGTCTTGTACAGTCTCAGTTCGACCATTCCTGAGATGTGTGGTTAATTGAAACCTCAACCACCAAAGAACACCGGTATCCACGATCTAGTATTCAAATCCGTATAAAAATAACTGATTTTACTAGGACTTGAACGCTGGAACTCTCGACTTCAAAAGGAGCTGATTTGGGAAGACGCGTTTACCACTAGACCAACCCGACGGGTTCGGATTTTAATCACCTAGGTTCTTCTATTCTCACTACCATGTAGTATAATGACATAAAACTCTAAAGGTTGAGAGCAAAATTTTAAAAAAAACTTAGCTACAGAAACGGGTTTCTTGAGATGTAGTTTTCAGATATCTCGTTGTGATAACATTAGAACCTATATTACCAAAGAAAGAATGAAGATGGAGCTTTAGATAAAATTGAGAAAAAGCTGTTTAAGTGGTACGGGAAATGAGAAGTGACGAGTGAGGATCGGTGGGTGGCTCGTTTGATTACGGATTCGGGTATTTTATGGAAAACAGAATTGCAGAAGATTCACACCAATATGAAAAAATAGGCAAACCATGGTTTGGTAAACGATAGAAAACAAACTGTATAAAACCTACGTCGGAAAAAACTCTTGCGTATTAAATTAGCGTAATTCAAGAACGACTCAACCAGTCTTCATAAAATTTTCACACGCACAACGTTAGATACACTAATACAGCATATCTAAATTTCAATAAAATTGATCAAGTAGTTTTGAAATTTTCGAGCCAAAAATTTTATACATTATATATATATATATATATATATATATATATATATATATCAAAGGAAACCCGATTTTAAGTAAATCTACTCATTATTAGTGGTATTTTTGTACTCCTTACATCTCGAAATGTAGAAAAAAAAATCATTTTCAACACTCCCCTCTAGCACAATACGACCGAAAGTAATACCGTATTACTTTTAGCTTCGAAAAGTCTGTAAAAATAATTTGTTTAGGTCTACTATAGTATAATACCATTTACGAACTGACCAAAAGATAGTGTAAAAACTAACAGTGCGAATGCTTTTTTCGGTCCACCCCCATGTCTGTTGGATGCGGAATGGTAAAAAATACCTTTAGAAACTGAACTGCCTGTAATTATACATTTTTTATGCGTTAAAAACATAAAAATTTTCCTATTTTTCTAATGCAAAAAGGTTCAAAATCTTAGAACTCTACCATCACGTGCATTACCTCAGCCTGTTTTCAGAATGAATATTGTCACCCCCGCCCACCATGAATTATCTTTTATTTCCAAAACGTTCTAGGTTTAATGATTAGGTGATGTAACTATTAACTACAATTATGAAGTTATCATTAACTATAATTACGCAGTTATCAGTTATAACTATGAGATTATCATCTCGCGGTTCCTTCAAACCGCAATATGGAGACAGGCGAAATAAATCTGTTCATCCGACAACAGGGAGCTGGAAATTACGACGTCCCACTGTTGGCGTAACTCAGAAAATAATTGTTTTTTGTAGTTTCATCGTCGTCAAAAAATGATGTAAGATAACTGAATGGGTTCATTCATTATTAAGAAAACCACAATATTCTCAGTATCAGGGAGAACCGGCGATATTTTACATACTTTTTGAAGAGTTAAGACTGTAAAAATCGAAATTCTTCAATCACTTTGGCATGTTTACATCATCGATTGACAAGATACTCGACTGGAAGAACCGAAAACAATGTCTACCAATAAACGTTTGTAATACACTTGAATCCACAGGTTGTTGATCAAAACTGGAATGTGCGAACTAAGACGGAATCAATAGATTTAATTTGAAAGAAACCTATCCTGATGTGATTTTGTTTTACCACAAAATAATTATTTAAGATCTTTTTAATAAATATATATTTTTTAATTTAAAAACTTGAGTAAATAACACATTTTCAGATTATTTACTGTAAAATTCAGTAACCAGGGGTAGATATAATTTAATCAACCACAATATCTGGAATAAGAAATGTAATACAAGATTATGTAACATTCATAACTGGAATTCATAACATTCTAGATAAAAAAATTTCTATGAAGCATTTCGCGAAACGAAAATATTGCACATATCATTTTCATGATTTCAACGATAATGAGTCATAAGTACAAATACGCGTAACAGTCAATAAATATTTATTGAGTTAATTGTGCAAGCTCATTAATATTCAAATCACATAGATTAGATAATGAACATTGAAATCTTTATGGATATTAACCATTCATGAATCATTTAGGCCGAAGGAAAATAAACTCCTTATTATAACTGGAATTATTTTGATATCATTGACAATACAATAACATAATACAAAATTATTAAATTCATTCTGGGAAATTGTAATAAAATATCGTATTGCGGTATATTTCTTTCATTGTGTTTTACAAAGGATTAAGTACATTACAATGAATAATTAATTATTTTTAATTCATAATACGGCATGATATTGATGAAACAAACATTACTCATTTATTCTGAGAATATTAAAATAGAAAAAAAGAGAACGTTTTTTTTTTATTTTAACCTCCGGGACCACAGTTAGGTATTGCTTCAGAAGATGAGATGAATGATTTGTAGCGTGTATGAAAATGCCATGCCTGAACGAGATTCGAAACCCGGGACCTTTGAATGAAAGACAAAGACGCTACCACTCGCGCTACGGAGGCCGGCCGTTAAAAAATTCTGATAAAATTTTTGAAAACAAAATTAATTTTATTAATTTCTAATAAAATGTAGTCGCTTTATTCATAGTGATTCAGGAGAAAAGGGAGATAATCTGGAAACTGATCTCAGACCTTTAAATAAGGAAAAAAGTCCATACAAACATATGTCCGAAAACATTTTGTTATCGAGTTAAGGCTAGCGAAAAATTTCTCTCGGATTTCAATTCCCTCGGTGAAATAAAATCCAAGTAAAACTTTTAAGGGGTTATATAAGGTTACATAATTTGACCTGTAAAATTGAATAAAACTGGTCCCAGAACTGTCTATTCCGTAGTCTTCATAATATCAAACGTAAAATAGAAATATTCGGTAACGAAAAACAGGTTTTTTTACGTTTGAGTACAATAACTTTGTTAAATTAATAATAAATGCGTAAATTTTATTATCAAAAATTTTAGATAATTTAATTCTGAGAAAATAATATCTATGAAAGCAAAAAAGAAAATAAACTTTACTAATAAAAACGAAACTTAAGAGAAACATTGTATGAATTTGTAAGTGTTATGAATTTGAAAATAATTTATTTATTTAAAACTAATTAGTTTAGATTTATTACTTTATGTACTCATTAATTCCTCTTTCAGGGCATGTTCAAGAAATTAAATTATGAAGAAAATTCATATAAACGAGGTCGGAAACAAACACTATTCCATTTACTTATTTAAATATTTATTACTCTTACTAATGCAAAAAAAAAACTCAATTGTTGTAATCAGCTGTTAGTATTGCCAACTAATGAAATAAATTATTTCAAAAAAATTTAGATAAAATTTATTTTTAAATAACTTTAAAGATGTCAAATAAATTGATGCTACAATTTGATATGTTGTGTTTTTAATAAACTTCGAAATTCTTACGTTTGAATTTAGTTTTTGTAAACTTCATTTATATAATTTTACTCAAAATTAAATACTGTTTTGTTTTAAAATTGAATGTGTTTATTACGTTTTTAACAAAGTTATTTTACAACAAACATAAAATAGTGTTTTTTTCAACCCCAATCCTATGCCTTCTACCCCAGATTTCTCAAAAACTACTAAAAATACAGTTCCGGGAGTTATTTTTTCAATGTTTCAGGTCAGATTTCATTTAAACCCTTAAATTTACCCTTTAATTTGGGTTGCATGAACTAAAAACAGCTTGTTTTAATTTTTACAAATTCATAATATTTTTCTAAATTTTTTTTGTTTTATGTCTAGTAGTTGAGTCAGGACTGGAGTGGGTTTGCTATTGTGGAATGTCCTTCTTGCTTCTTTTTTTTTAACCTGACTCTCCATATTTGTTGGTTGTAAATATTTACAACCGTACCTTAGAAAAATCTGTTACCGTTGAAAAAGGCCTCACAATGGAGAGTAGAGGCGTTTTCGTTTTCTCCATCGGACGGCTGTAGATTTCTTCTCAGTTCTTAGTCGCTGTCTTCCGGCGGTCTTCATATAAAGGCTTTTTTATTTTTTTCCCCCGTAGGGGAAGGAAAAAGCTCTGCCATCCGCCGCCGTCACATAAAGGCCGGCATAAACCATCAACGCCAGTTCGACAAACGTTTATTTGGTTCTGTTAAACAATCTAGTTCCGAATTTTTTTATTTTTCTTTTTTAATTATTAAGCTGGTAAATGACCGTATACCTCATAAAATACAAAACGAAAAACTGTTTTTATTTCCTCTTGCAAAGCGAAAAAAAATACACAGCGCGATCTGGTAAAGATTAACTCTACAATTTCACTAATAATTCGTTACACCAAATATTAGCATTTATATCATAATAAAAATACAGATATTCGCTGATGAAATAAATTTTATAAATAAAAGTGTGATTAAGAATTTTGCGAGTCTACAAATACGGAGTAACTTTGACAAAAAAAAATTGCAACTGGCTTCTTGCCTCATAACCAATGTGCCAACTTATTGTAATAAGTAATTACAGTAATTTTCGCTCAAAAATTATTAATACAGTCATATTAAACTATTCGTAGATTAAAATAAAATGTATTATTACTCATCAAAGTTTAAAATATTCAGTTGAACGCAGGGTAGGGATGAATTGCTGGACTAATGACTGGCTTCTTGCTACCTACAATGGATGTCACGAAACACTATTCTTTATATTGTTCTGTAAGCAATACCAACACTATTTCAGACAACCCAGGTAGTACTAAACACACCTAATCAGATTATTATGTTTCACAGTAATATAATTTCTCCTTAACTTTAAAACGCAAATTTTTTGTGATATTATAACAAGACAAAAGAAAAACGACCGAGACCCGATGTTCCCTGGCCTTAGCCGGTTAGAGGCAAAGGCAAGATGAAAATAAGGAAAAGATCCGGAACCGGTGAGCCACCCTACCATGCCAGACGTACTGCCGGTAGGCTGGGAGGCTCATCCGAGTCGCAAGGACACTCCCCTGGGCTGAGTAATACTTGATTGTTGAGCCAGCCTAGGGGAGCAGGAGAACAAACACAAAAAAACTTCTAAAGTGGGTCTTAAAAGTTTTAACGGGAAATTAAATTCTGAAAGCTTAATAATAAGATATTGGAAAGTCGTATGAATTAATTTTAAATTTACTAAATTTTGTATATTCCACACTATTTCAAGAATTCATATAAGAATTTATAATAATGTACAATCATTCATATAAGTGACGGAGTCCATTTCCTTTGCATAAAAAAAGAAATCGAGTAATTAATATTAAACCTTTAAGCCTAATCCAATAAATAAACTTTTTATGTTTATATATAATACACTAGCACCCTCTAGCGGCTTCTCCCGCGCTGTATGAATACTAACTTTACCGTCGGGGTAAATTTTTTTTTAGTGAGATAACCGGAGGCAGGTGCAGCCAGTCGCTTCGCACATATAGTAACTGACAGTGGCTCTGTTGATTGAACCACCGTACACCGTCGCACCTCTTAAAAAAATCGAAATTAAAAAAAAACAGAAAATGGTTTTTATATATTTATGTGAAGAGTATTTACCAGCTCAATTTGTAGTGATTATCTCGTTTACTAAAATCAGAAATAGGGAAAATTTGCAATTATTGTTCAAGAATTTTTACCTATCTTCATCCTTTCAAGGTGAAATTACGAAAAATCTAGATTTGGTTCAAAAGTTATAGCCAAATGAAATTTTAAACAATGAAATATTTGGATCTTATAAGGGGAAAGCGCATCGTTTGAAGCTGATTTCATCTCCTCTTTTTTAACTTTTTTTTAATAATTTAAATATATTGATTTATTAATAATTATTAATCTCTGATTGTAAAAAATTTTACGATAAATAATAATTCAATAATAACAAAACAAACATTATGAAAAAATGTGTATGTGAAATTTAATAAGCGTATAAGTAGGTCATGTGGTGCCCTCATCAGATTTTTATTAATATATTTGAGATTAATTTATAACTAAAGAATGTAGAATCCATTTTCTGATTCAATTTTATTTGATTGTATATTTGTCCATTTATTCGGAATATTACATAGTAAGACCGTCTAACGGGATTATTACTAATCTTCTCTATTGTGTATGTCTTTTCTCAGGGCCGGTTTTAAGGTTTTAGTTCTTAAATCTGATTCTGGTCCATATATTCGTATTTATTCCAAAATTATAAGATCATATTAGAGATTGACTTACTGATGGACAGCCACACATCACGGAATTTGTCCTCTCGGTAACTAGAAAATTACCTATAATTTACGACATTTCAGTAATATTGTTACTACTCTCTCAGAAGTTCCTGATATTAGAAGGAACTGTCAGGCCAAAAGGAATGTTGATTGCAGGTTCCATAAAAGGCTTGGAATACGAATCTTCATATTCTTATGAAGATTATAAAAATATTTTATGATAAATTTAAATTTTGGTTGGTGTCAGATTAAATGTTTTTAACTTTAAATTATTTGATAAATATATGTTTGCAATAGGTGCCTTGACTTTATACAAGAACACTTTAGCCATTATTTTAGTTTTTTGCAGCGAAAAGCTAAAGTAATATAGTTTTTTTTTGTTTTTTTTTTAAGCATAACCTCAGCTCCAAGGGGTGTTATCGCCTCAAACTACCTCGGAAGAGTCTGAGCCTCCACCCAGACAGCCGGGACTCGGTCTTCCTTACTTGTCATGCCTCAAATGAGGGGATACCAAAGGATTCCTCTCACTAGGACTCCGGTCTTAACGCCTCGCCTCTAACGAGGAACCCCAAAGGGATCCCCCACCTGGACTACGGTCTTACTTTCCCTCGAACGGCACTGCAAGAGAGTCCCCACCCGATCATCGAACATCAGACGCCGGAGCCTCCCACCCCTCTCCATGAGACTGTCCCTTGCAGATACCACAGCGCAGCTGTACCCATATTCATGGCGCTAAAGTAATATACTACAGGCAGCCTTCCTCACGAAGGAAGAATTATAGCTGCGGTAAATCCTAGATATTGGGATTTCTCAAAATTATATGGATCAAACTTACATCCACGGAATCAAAAATAGGAATAAATGAATCGAGGTTACAGAAAAAGAGTAGGTGATGAAAAAGATGACTAAAATAGGAAAAACCATTTTTCTGGGTGGCGCAATACGAAACAGTTTGACCGGCCCAGGGGAGCAGAGAAAAAAAAGGGAAAACCACTGCACGAGAAAAAGAACATTGAGATGAATATTTAAGACCGTTTCTAGGTCAACCATCCAGTGCTCAAAATTTCACGGTAGATTGAGCCATTTTTCCATTCGTATCCATAGAAGCAGCAAATAATTGTTCAACGACAGTTGAAATGTACGCTTACATTAATAAAAATTAATCCGTTTAGCAAGACCAAAGAAATAGAAGAAATATTCAACCCGGCTAATGATATCACCATACTATTCAGGGGTTGGCTGTTCAGTGAACATCATTATTTATGTAAAAACAACCCTCTAATTGGTGCATTTTATATTTAAAATAACTTATTCTACTGTATTTCAAGTGTTACTTAATTGCAGTCATAAAACTGACAGAGGCTGAATTGAATATTTTAAAATAATATTCCGCTTCTTTTTGCAGTGAAATAATGTCTGTACTCAATAATAAAATTATGAATAAAAACATAAAGTTTATATTGAATTGTAAATTCAGTATTTTTAGATATAGTATAATTGTAATTAATTAAAAAAATATGATAACGTTGTCAAATGAATAAATATAATTGTATATGTATAAATATTGTAATTAAACCCATTAATTAATTTAATTACGAGTAGGTACTTTTCATCAAATTTCACTGTTTCTTATACCTTCCTATTCACTATAGGTTTCCGTTTATATCGCTACTTAAATCCGCTTAAGTTGTCTTCGTATTTATACACTTGCTATATTAGTGGATAATTGGTGTATGTATACGCGCGTGAGGAGGTTCATACGGGGGCGCCTTAATTTCCGCTTCAGAAACGGGAAGGTAGAGATTAATTCTGGAACGATATAATTGATGTTTTTTCCTAGAATTTATCTTTAGCTTCCATTATAATGAGAGAATATTTTGTATTAACAAAATATTCAAACTCTCTTATTCAAACACATTGAATTAGATTTTCAAAACGATTCGTTAGTAGAAAAGTAATTAAATTACGTTCTGAGAATGAATTAATGGTATTCTAATATGTTATTAAAAAATAAAATGTTATTAATTCATCAACTAATTTTTATTTATTTTTTTAAAAGCGTCAAGTAAGACATTATCTAAATCTTAGAACTTGGGAAACGTTGAAATATATTTTTCAGATCACTGGCAGGAATAAAACTCGACGTTTAATGAAATAATTAAATACTGCTTGTGACATAAGGCGATCAATTTCATTTTTTCGATTTTTTATATAGTTTTTCTTATAGTATACAATGAACTTGTGATTTCGTACTCATGTATTTCATTTCATTTAAATGATGAACACTTTTAATATAATTAAATTAAAATAAATAAATATAAATGTTTGCTACAAAACAAGGCTACGTCTCGATTAGAATAATTACATATATATTATGTACAACTGATTACTGCGTTCTGGGAAATAAATTTTTTTCTTTTTTTGGTTTTATGTGCTGCTAATACAAGAATTCCATTTTTTCGTAACTTTTTTAAAGAAAAGCTTAAAAATTTTAAGAAAATTAATTTTTTTCAGTATTTTAACTAAAAAATCACCTACCGAAGGGCAGAGAGCTTCTGCTTAAAATATTTTAAAAAGTTGAAAGATAAACTACCTTTTCTTTTATCGGCACAAGTTGAGTTAAACGAGAGTATGACAAACTTTTTAAATAAATTGAGGATGAAGCTGGAATTAAGGATTCAAAAAAAAAATAGGAAATCTTTTTTGAAATTATGTGGGTTTTGATTTTTCTTCTATTATGATTTTTTTTATAATATTAAAAGTAAGAATATTACAAAATAAACCTTTTTTTTAACTATTGCAGGATAAGGATTTATCCCAGGCATATTTTTAAAATGGTATTCACTATATCTACAAATACTAGAAAAAATATTTCACGGTTTATGTTTCATTACACATGAATCTGTTAAATGTTTTTGCCAACTGTAATAAAACAACATTCATAAATTTAGCGACAAAAAAACAACGAAAAAATTCAAAATCCTGGATGATATATTTAGCTATTTCTTGACGTTAATTTTTTTAGCACAGTTGTAACCCAAAGTTTTCCTTTTTTATCCCCAAAACCCAAATATAATTTTAGTTAAATTGTTCGTATAAAGAAATATAAATCGTTCGTACGAATGAATCATTTGAGAAGTATAAATCGTTCGAACGAATGAATCGTTGGTGCGCTGCGCGCAGCCGCCCGGCGCATCACGTGGTACACTGTGCGCCAATAGCAGCTAAATAAAAATATGAACACATACTTCAAATAACTAAACAAACAAGAAACCCAAGAACCAATCTCTTTTATGGGAAAGATAAAAGACATGTTGTGAGTGATTCATAAATCAACGCCCAGAAAAAACTACTGAAGATAAATTGATGAAATTTTGTATACATGTTATTCTTACGGTATAAGTGCATTCTACGAAAGGATTTTTTTAAATTCAGAAATTAAAGGGTTAAAATGGAGTAACAATGAAATTTATTATTTTTTTTTATTTTTCAGTAACAAATTAAGATAACAGCTTGATTTTTAGTGTATGTAATTTTCATGTGAATATCTAAAAACAGATTCTCTATTTTTTTAAATTCCGAGTTAAAAGTATTAAAATTGATTTTTTTTTAAAATCCGACCATTCTTTTAATTTCTCGGTAACAAATAAAGATATCAATTTGATTTTTGGTTTTTATGTTCCTCATGTAAATATCTAAAAACCAAGTTCTAGATTTTTGAAATTCGACCATAAAAGTGGTGAAGAAAGGTAAAAAAATTTTTAACCGATGTTTGCAAATTTCCCCATTTCCGACTATACTAAACAAGATATTCAATAGATTTTGGTTTGCAAATAGTCTTCAGATAAATATTTAAAAACAGAAATTGCAGTTATTGTTCTTCAACGTGGTATTATCTATTTCTAAGTTAAAACTTACATTTTAAATGAGAGCAATTAAAACGGATATTTAATCATAATTGGAAGTATTTTTATTATAATTTCTTTCAAAAAAATTACAATTGTATCTATATAATTATACAAAAACAATACTGATAGCATATTCAATTGATCTTCGGTTATGCTGAGACCGGGTGAACCATATTGCAGTCTCAAACTTTAAAGATTTCAATACCTCGGCAAAAAATGAACAGAAGCTAAAAACTGCAACGCTATATTAAAGACCTCACAATTTGTCATTACAGCTACATCAGCTAGGTCAAAACCCTTTAATTTCCATATTTATTTGTATCAATAAGTTGCTTAGATCGGGAGATTGCAGCATTACGACAAAAATGGCCTTTTCTCTTTAAAGTGGAATATTTCAGTTCAGAAGAATTGTAGAGGGACTTACAAAAAAATGAAATTGAAGCTAAAGTCTTAAGTTTTTTAACTACTTTAATGCAGTTTACTGGAAAAATTTCGTTTACCCCATGCGCTCGATCAAACGCGAAGAAAAACTTTCAAATTTTTAAAACCTTTCTTCTCACCGATGGTTTTTTTTTTAATTTGATGATTTTTTAAATCTGAAGATACTGTCAAAATGTAGAGTATTAAAGCTTTAATTTTTTTTATTCGTCTCTCTAAGCCTCTAGGTTGCAAAGTTAATCAACTTTACTTTACTACTCTAGGTAGTTTGAATACAATCATTTTTAATCATAAAATATAGGTGTCCCTTTAATTTTTTGTACTAGTATAACTTAGTAGGTACTTAATTTTAGTTTGAAATATCAGGAAAAAAATGTTTACCTTTTTTTTTAATCAGCCATCGCCTTTCTAGATCGCCTGAACGCTTCCCAATATTTTGGTGGACCTTCTACCGCCTCCCTCCTGAAGGCCTCCAGCGCCCACAAGGGAGTGTTATCGTCCACTTTGAGAACGAATGCTTTAGACGAATCAATAAACAAAACGCCATTCCTCTGTTTTGTACTCATGACAAAATGATTCCATTACATATATAAAAAAATTATAACAAAAACAAGTCCATCTTCAAATACAAAGAAATTCTTGAAGTCATCATGCCTATTTCTAAAAACACATAATTTGTTTCGTGGTGGTGGAAGTTCCAAACTTTTAATGATGTTCTGCCTCCTTTTAAACGTTTTTTTAACTGTTTTAAAAGTTCTGCCTCTTTTTTTGATAAGTTCAGATCTCGTACAAGGTTATTGCGTTTCCCGTGTGATAGTAAATGGGGTTCACCAGACGTACATGAAGCTTCATAATTTGGATCAACCCTTACATCATCATTACCCTCTGCCAAATCTTTGTGTTGTTGATCATCGATAAATACGATATTTTCTAGTGGATTAGGCATAGGCAGTTCTTCACTGTGAACCACAGGCCTCGTGGCAGATGGTAAATTAGAATTTGAAATAGTGTGTTTCGATTTTTAATTCCCGCAACATTAGTGAGACAATGGTGACAATCGGTAGCATGATCTTTTGGTTCCCGCCAAATCATTGGAACAGCAAAGTTCATGTGCCAAGAACTCTTTGCGTGTAAGGAGTCTGACAAATATGATGGGACTAATATTTTTCCTGGTCACCAACTTTGCAGCAAACATAAATCTCATAACATTTTTTGATGAGAGAAGTTAAACTACCTTTCCGAAATTTAAATATTACCTCATCAAAAATGTAGCAAAAGCTGGCCGGGAAGTTTACACAATTTCTAGGCATTTTGCAAAATCACACAATATACAAACACTACAAAATATTCAGTACACGTTTTGAATTCAAAACGTTTAATTGGACAAAAAAGGAATACCAAAATCCTAACTTACAAAATTACCTTAAAAGATTTTCTAAAAAGCGAAGAATCTTGAAAGAGAGTCTCTCTCTAAAACTGTTAAACGATTCAAAACTGTCTCCTGCAAGTAAAAATCATCATAAACAAACGGTTGTAAGATAACCTGACACGAGAAACAAGTTACTCTCAATGATTCCACAGCGGTTCTCAAGAATAAACACCTCTAACAGACAAGCCAAATTACATTTACAAAAAAAATTAATTGTTACCTGGACTTTTATAAGTGGAAATGGTAAAGGAACTTATAATAAACGTAAAAAATATAAATGCGTGAGCGGTGATGGTGGAGGGGTGATTTGAGGTGTTGGGGTTAAAAAAATTTTTTTTTACAATACAAAAGTTGTAGATCATGCAAAAATCTACAACTTTTGTAGAGATCACTTTTTAACATAACCTCAAAATTTTCGAGAAAAATCTTTTTTTTCGTTATTTTTGTTTTTCATTTTCGCAAAATTTTTGTTTTTCATTCCGCATAATTTAATTTTGACGAAACTTGGTGAAAGTATACCTTTATGTGTCTTAAATAACCACAGCTTATTTAGACGTCAACTTTTTCCGGAAATCGCAATAAAATAATTTTTCACCTCTTTTCAACCTCCCAAATCAACCCTCCACCGACCGGATCATGAATTTATTTTCTTTACGTTTATTGTAAGCCCCTTTACCATTTCCACTTAAAAAGTCCAGATAACAATTTTTTCCCCTTTAAATGAGTTATTTCGATTCATCTTTAATTCCAGACTTAATAAAAAAAAAATTGTATGAATGAAATAGTTTCCGTAACCTTTTTAAATGACCGGAATATATTTTACATTTTATTACACCAAGCTCTCCATCAGTTAGATGATATTCAATTACAAATAATACTTTTAACAAAGGTATAACTAACATCATTACTTTCATTACTCTAATTTGGGTCATCTATTTCTCGGTCTTACACAAATCATTAAAAAAAAAATCAAGCTACATATAATAAAACAATAAATTAATTCATAATTTTTTGTGGAAAACATCGTGATTACAATTTAGTAGGATAAACTGTAGTCGACCAAAGTTACAAATGTAATTCTAATCAATTTTTATTATCGTCTGGATTTTTCTACAGCGAATTCTCATTAAGTAAAAAAAAAATTATCTAAAGGGATTTGTAGTTTAATTTTCATAAAAAAAAAATTTGTTCACAATGAAATATTATAATTTTTTTTTAATTTTTATTAATGAAACATTTTTTATCAAATATCGAAAAAATATACTGAAAATTATTATGGAGTGAATTGAAACGCAATGTGAAAAATTTAATTTAATATATATCCTACTTTTACATCACATTGAAATAAGTTTACAAAAAAAATGAAAAAAAAATAGTAAAAAGATGAAAAATGGCAAAGATATCAAGAAAAAAAAAATACATACTCTGAATAAAATATATAAGAAAACTTATGTAATATTTTGTAAAATTGTATTATAATTTATTTATTAAGACTCCCTCCAAACACGTAAATAGGAAATCTTGTTAAATAGCCAACAAAATATTATTCACATAATAATGAATCTAAATAATTTTATTTAGAAACACGGAACACACCAACGACAAAACAATAATAATATAAATAACTGTAATACTTAAACACAATTTATTCATAGATTCTTGAATATAGAATTCAAGTGTTATTTATTAACGATTTCCCCTACTATTTAAATAACAGTACTTAATAAAAATGACCTCAAAGAATCATTTAAAGGATATATCTATAATCTACAACACTTGATGTAACTTCAAGTTCATCTGGTAAACAAAAAATAGTTAGTTGTACGTCTGAAGTATCCAATAGATTACAATAGACTAGTAGATACTACTTACCGTTTCAGATGGTCTAATTACCATAATGAAGAAATAGATGCATAAAAAGGATGATGGACGTTTACGAACTGCGCACTCACATAATCCCATACCTCCTGCTTGCGCACCTGTACAAAACAACAAGAATAGCGCATCAAGCATATCATTGGTTATTAACACGTTATTTTCCGAAATAATTTTTAGTGGTTATTTTTTAACCGCAAAGCACTGAGCGAGTCGCCTTGGAATATGCTCGTGTTTATTTGGATTTCTTCTGTCTCGATCTGTATCTCCCCATTGCCAAATATGATTTTTGTGCGCCAGGTGTTCATCGCGTGTGAGAGAAACCGGTTGATACAAGAATTAATTTAGTAAGATTAAGACACTCAAGTAACCAGGAAAGAGGAACCGAATCGAATGATTTCTTGGTAATCTACGTAGCATATGTGTAGGGACCTGTTTCTTTTCAGCTTGTTTGAGTATATATAACCGAGTTTATTATAAGTTTTTCTTTACAACCAAGGCTTTGTTTTCTGCACCCTTTCTATTCTGCCAGTAAATTATTTGTCTCTGCTTGGTGCGAAATACTTACGGCAATAGATGATGTAATGATTTCATACATTACAGATAAGCAAGTTATTGGCCTATAGTTAGCCGGATCACTGGTTTCATTGGAAAATCATATGGATGTGTTTTGATTTCATTTTTTGCGTAGATTTTAAAGTCAACTTTAAAGTAACAGCATCTTCTCACCATTAATAAAAAAATTACCTCTCTCGGATAAGGCAATTTTAGTTATTTATTTTTTTTTAATATTTACAAATTTATTATTCCATTTAATTTAATAAATTGAAAGATTTAAAATAATTAAAAAAGAAAATGTTCAGAATATTTTCTGCTACACACCGTCTCGGGATTTAATCAAGGAAATTTTATTTTATATTCATACTATACATATAATACAGAGTGTTCCATATAAAACGCAACCCATCAATCACTCATCTATGAAATTTCAAAAGTCAAGCTTACTACCCTACTCGTTACTGAAATGGACTCGTCCAACATCTGAATATCGCGGCGACGCAGTAGAACACTACCGATAGTAACAACAATGTAATCATAACGTTCAGTGTATTGCTAGAGACAAGATGTTGTTTTCGCTAGATGAACGTGTTTTCATTGTTGAGTCGTACTTCAGTACGAAATCAGTGGTTGCAGTGCAAGATTTGTTTCGCCATAAGTACCCAGATAAACCAGCTCCTTACAAAACATTAGTATTAAGGTTAGTTGCAAAATTTAGAGAGACCGGTTCTGTTAATAACAAGGAACACAAAAGATCTGCGTCAGTGTTGAATACAGATACAGTCACGGAAATCAAAGACCGATTACTCGCCTCGCCAAATAAATCGATCAGACGTTTGTCTGCTGAAATTAATTTGTCTAAATCAACTGTTCATCGGGCGACTAAACAATTACAATTACGACCTTATCGCATTCAAACGGTTCATCGACTTCTTGAGCCCGACAAAGAAAAAGATTCAACTTCTGATTCCGTTGAGGAATTCTTTGGTAATCGTGTTAATGGTCGAGGCTTGTGGCCACCAAGATCTCCACATTTGACTGCGGCGGATTTTTTTCTATGGGGTTACCTCAAAGAAAAAGCTTACAGCAACAAACCACGAACACTTGAACAATTGAAAGTCAATATTGAACAAGCTGTATTAAATATCCAGCCACAAACTTTGAAAAAAGTTGCAAGAAACGCTGTAAAAAGAATTGAAGCTTGTACTCAAGAAGATGGCGGCCACTTTCAATATTTACTCTAAATGTAAGGTAATGGATGGTAATAACAAAAATTACATTTACATTTACACATGCCTTTTTATTATTCCAATACCTACCAATATATGGTTGGGTTGCGTTTTATATGGGACACTCTGTATTACTGCCTTTTGATAAAAATAGAAAAATAAATTTTTAGTTACTAAAATTAAACATATTTTTACAACAAAATTTTGTTATTAAAATTTTAGTATCGATCATTTTAATTAAAAATTCATTATGTATTCTCTTCATTCAAAACTAATTGTTACGACATAAACAATGGTTTTTATTTTAGTAATTTTTAATAATAATATTAATATATTTTTTTTTTACCGAGTTTTTGAAGAAAAGTACGATATTATTATCGTTTACACGGTAGGATTGCGGGTGAAATTGTACTTTCTTCACGTTTTGAGGTATGGGGAGTAAGAAAATATCATTCACTTAAAATGTAATTTCCTTTTATATATATATATATATATATATATATATATATATATATATATATAAAAGGATAACAGCAAATTTGATTAAAATATATTTCCTCAGGTTGCAAATGAATTAACAAAGTAATATAAAATGTATACGTTTACAAACTACTTTTAACAAATGTCGTTTCTGTATACCTTCTATTTATAAAAAAATTAAATTATTATAACCATAATTTGATGAAATAGTTAAAAATAAGGAGTAGACTCTACAAACAAGGATCATGTTTAATCTCACTCACTACTGTCATTCATTGTATGTAAGCGCGTATGAAAAATACACCTATACAAAGTCAACATAACCTCAAATTGAGGTTATATTGACTTTTGAGATTATATTGTCTGCTGTCGATCTTTAATTGAGAGTAACTGAGGATCGTCTCACCCAATCTTCATCGAATTTTCACATTCACAACTTCAGATACTCTAATATAAGCATATTTAAATTTCAATGTAATTGATCAAATAGTTTTAGAAATTTTCGAGCCAAAATTTTATACATAGTGTGTAAAATTTTATATATATATATATATATATATATATATATAACCTTTGGACTGATGGTAGTTTTGGGGTCTAGGAGATGTAAAACGCAAAAATATGTCGAAATTATCCGGAAGTAGAATCATGGTATCCAATACAATAGATAGCTTTCTTATGAAATCTACCTAAAATAGTATTTATAGACTAAACTAAGTTATAAAGTTGAACATTCTGTATATAATTAATAGATTGGGCCACACAAAGAGTCCCAGTTACTTTTTATTGACATGCATAAGACCTACAATAATGTTTCTCTATTGAAGATATAGCAAATTTATGAAAAACCATACTATCAGCAAAAAATATGTACAAGCAGCGGAAAGATTTGTAAATGATACATACTCGGTAGTCATCCCGTACGTTTCCTTTCTTTATTTTTAATATAAATAAAGATATTTGCTGTTGTTCTTCTTTATGCAAATGTAAACAAGTTTGTTATTATTTTGCTGGCTTAGTTACCAGCTGATTATATTAAGCTACGTTTAACCGTATTATTATAATTATTCATTATACATTGAACAACAGTCACACGAACAGCAATACAGTACAAAAACACGTATCGACTTTATACAGACAATAAATAATATACTAAAAAATATGACTAATCAGTGTTCTTAATTACTATCTGTGAATCAGCATTTCAATGTAGAATTAATATTACCAAGGTGGTTATGTGATTAGACACTGGGTTCATAAAGATTGGAATGTGGTAGTCGTCAGGGTTTACCATAAGTAAAGGTTTAAGGTAAGCTAAAAACATGTATGATGAGAGTAATGGAAATGGTTGTTTTGAGACATATGTATAACCTAATTAGTAATGATATGATTAAATATAAGGTTCGTGTAGGAGAAAAGGTGAGAACTGGAGACCATTCACAGGAAGTTAGATTGATACCCAAATTTTATGAAATGACTACTTTTGGAACAAAGTGTAAATGAGAGAGAAAATGATTTACTAGAAATAATGAAACAAATGTTTAGTAACAAAATGTACTGCATTATATAGTATAATTTTTAAAAATTGTATTTGAAAAAAATAGATAATTAAATGAGCCTATTCTTGACATTTAACAATAATAATAACCGTTGCCAACCAAAAAAAAAAGTTTTTATATTTATTTTACATTACACACACACATTTTTCATACATTTTTTCATACATCTAGAAATTACAAACATGGCTGAAAACAAGAACATACAAACACTAACAACTTCACATTTAATGGTATTTAATCAGAGACATCGAACACGTAAGTAAAATTGTCAAAGTAATTAAATTAAAAAAAATAAAAATATAATTATATACGTATAGTAAGTTACTGTATTTCCAAGGGTATATACATTTTACTCATGTTTAAAGAGTCCATTAGCTAAGGACATACTTATTTGTGTAGTATTAAATTGTGTAGAAAATATGAAGATTTAATCATTCATATTTTCATGGTATATTTTCTTATGGTATTTTATCTCTAAACTGAAAATTTTAAAATAGATATTGCATCATACAACTGTGATCTGGTAGAGTTACGGATACAGTATTTATAAAATTGAAATTAGCTAATATGACGGATATAACACATAGTCGATCATAAATCGCAAATGAAAATTGTCAAAGGAATTCTAAATGTCATGCATTGTCAAGTGTCAGGTATATTTTATTTACCACAATAACTTACAAATCTGTCATGTAGTCATAATTTACAAAAAAAAAAATTTTACATAACGATGAACCAATCTCCTCATTCTGCAATGAATAATTCTGGCAATCTTTCCTAGATCCACAATCACACTGCATCTTTCAGTTCATCCCTCGTGAATTTTTTACAGAAATGGAACTTGACTGGAGGAATAGATAGATAATAGAATTTTGTAGTTACTGAGTCACTGTTTTTCAGGGCGGATGATAATTCAAATTATTTATGCGTTATCATCGAGCACCGAACAAACATCAATAGTGATCGTCAAATATATAATATAATCAAATTGAGTGTTTATGAAAAGTTAAACTTACTTAACGGTAAATTAAACCGGAAAAATTTATCGGTTAAAGTAAACAAAAATTCTGATGTGGACAACACATGAAGGAACTCATGAATTGTCCACAAGGAGAAGGCACATCAGTTCAAATCAGATTTCATATCCTATTTTTTTTAAATTTAAATATATTGATTTGTTAATAATTATTAACCACTAATTGTAAAAAAAATTACGATAAATAATAATTCAATAACAATGAAAAATGAAATTATGAAAAAATATCAGAAGTTATTAACGAAATAAAATGTATGTACTTTTCATTAAAAAAAAAAGTGTATATATAATTTAATAGGCGTACAACGAAGTCATGTTTTGTCCACACCAGGTTTTTAAATTAATATTTTTTTTTTTTTTTTTTTTTCAGCTGATAGTAATCAGCGTGTTGCTAATTACCTTCACTCAGATTCAAGATACCATTCCTGCAAAAAAGAGAGGGATGTATTAAAAAACAGACTAAGAAATTTAATAAAAGGAATAGGAATAATAGGAAACCAAGACAACGATGAATTAAGAAATAAACTTACAAAATTAAATGGAAGAGAAGATATAGAAAACCAATCAAAATTGTGCAAGGTACGCTGGAATGTAAGTATTTTTTTTTTTATTCTTTTCTTATGTCGTCTTGCATCACAGGTAGAAACTAGCATACATAATTGGCATAGGTTCGGTTTATGTTGATAAAACAAAATCTTTTCAAATATTTGAAATCAATTAAAACATGGTTTAAATTTATCATTTATTATTCTTTATTTTTTCAAGAAACCTTTGTATATAACCTTTTCGATAAATTGAATTCATCGGTACATGCTTTTATTAAATTCCGAGTGCGGTTTTAGGAGTAAATTTATCCAGGTAACTTCATTACTACTTGAGCAGTAAGGAATAAGCCAATTAATAGTATTTTACGATTATATTATAATTTCATTTTTTTTATGTATTTATTTTTTTTAATTACTGATTTTACATTACGTAAAAAGTAAAAAGATCTTAGGTAATTGGGAGGGAATTAATGAAGAGTTCAATATTAAACAGAGAGATATATACGATTACAGAAATGGAAAGCCAAACATACTATAGTGTTTTTCGACACCAGCCTTCTGACTTTTATCCCATATTTCTTGAAAACTGTTGAAAATCAAATTTTGGAAGCTGTTTTCAATAATGATTCATTTATGAACCTCTGTTTATACCAACTTTCTTCTTTGTCCTGAAAGTTTGTTACACTCTTTATGAATCATACCGTATATAATGTTTTAATTATTATTTTATTATTATTAATGCATATATCCAATGTATTTTAAGGCCAGTCATATTCCTTTCGTTTAGTAAGTATTGGTGATCTATTTTTCTTACAGCCAATCACGTCGAAGCAGAAGTTGTCCACAACACAACGTTTCCTTTGTTCATTAACGGGAATGATAAAACAATATCAACAGCGGCATTCACGTTATCCAAGTCAAACGCTCACAAAAAAAGTTTTAATAACAGAATTGTCTTCAGAAATACCATCAGACAAAGAAAGCATCTTACCACCACCACCACCAACATCATCACCATCACCATCAAAAAGACCAAGAATTTTATCACCACGCTCAAAACCATCACCATCAAAAACTAGATGTAATAAGAAACACCAAACTAATCATTATTACCACCATCACCACATCCACAATAGTGACCAATAGGAAGCAAATCACAATTGCACAAACAGATTTGACTGATCGTTTGTGCAACTATGATTTACTTCATATTTACGATTTGCTTCATATTTGGTCAGGCGACGAGGTCCGACAACGAGGTCAGGCGACGAAGTACAGTCAGACGGGATAACATCAGGCGTCACGTTGGTCTCTCACCCCCACCCATTCCACCCAGTCTCCCAACCAGTCTCGCTTCCCGCTCCTCCTCGAGCCCTTACACCTCCATCAGGAGGGGTAAGGGGGAGGCAAAACCCTTCACTATTATACAACACACATGATACCTGCCTCAGAAGGAATAATATCCAAATACAGGTTTTTGGGGTATAAAGCTAGTTCGCCTCCACGTGGTGCACCCTGGGTTACGCTGAATGGACTAGCAGATACTGGCAGTCAGACAAACCAAGAAGATTGGTTCTCCTGCCCACGCAGACACAAGCCTACAGTATTACGAACTACAGGCCATGTCGCTAGATATACCCAACAATCCTTTGCAGGACTTGCCAATAAGAAATTGGACCTTCGGTCCGAATTTGCCACATAAATAGTTACCGCTCTCGATGCGATAATTGCTGTATACGTGATGGTTTGCAGAATCACATGCAATAACGGAGGCCGGCCCACAGGCAGGATGTGTGTGCAGGTCAGCGTAAATGTCAGGAATGCTTTTAATAGTATCACTCACGCAACTATCAGGCAATCCTTAATATCCTGTGAGACATCTGGATACATTACACGCGAAGAAAAATCTCTAACTCAAATATTTTTTTTTTTTTTTTTGGGACTTTAACCAATTTTTATACATAAAAGTGTTTTAAAACTGTGTTGTCAAATGTTTTGAAAAGTGACTTTGTCCTAGTAATTTAAAACAAAAAATAAAAGATAAAATGTCTAAGAAAACGCGCACCAAGTTGGAGCAGTAACACACAGAGTGATTCTTGAAGAATGTAATAATAAATTTCATGACATGTTTTACTGGTGGAAATAAAGAAAAACGTTCATATAAACATAGGTTCAAAAACATTAAGTTGCTTGGCGAAAAAGTACGCCCTGATTTCTGCAGCTTCGATAAAATTAAGCCAGACTGTAATTCTTAAGATCCAAAATTAAGGTCTCAAAACTATATTTTTAGTAACTTTTGATAAATCTGGGTTAAAAGACAGAAGATTGGGAGTGGAAAAATACACTATTTTATGTTAATAAAATAATTTTGTTAAATAGGTAATAAACACATAAAATGTTTAAACAAAATTTGTAGAGAATTTGGTTCTGACTAAAATAGTTAATAGAAACTAAATACAGACTACAATATTGAAATTTATTAGAAACTAAACATATCAACATGTGGCAGGATTTTAAATAGGTATTAAAAGATTCAAAATTTACTCCTTAGTTTGGTCCCAAGAATTAGAATCTGCCTTAATTTTACCGAAGACGCAGAAATAGGGAAAACTTTTGCCAGCCGACACTCGCTAACTGGTTTTAAATTAGATTTACGTAAAAAAAAAAAAATATATATATATATATATTTTACGTAAACATTTATGTTACGTTTTAATATTTTCAAACGTTAATAATATTACGTTAATTATATTCTGCCTCAAAGTATGACAATATATGTTCTATTCGAAATATAATAAAAATAGAAATATAGATTTTACTGACTGAATTTAATTAAAAATAATAATGTTAAAGAATATAAATAATAAAAATATTTAATTATTTAATGACTATAAATATGATTTTTTGTTTCAAAGAAAAGATATTATTCATCTTTATATTTCCCCTCCAAATTATAAATACGAGTCCGTCATGTTTTATTATTTTATCTCTCTTTCTGTTATATGATTTAAATTATTTATGCTTAAAAAGAATCATTAATGATCGTTAATATTTTTGAATCATACTTTTTTTTTTGTTTTATTTACAATAGCGATGGAAGTTAAATATCTGTAATATATTACTATAAAATAACTGATTTTTAATCATTTTAAAAGTTATAATATATATTTTTTTTAAATATAATGATAATTTTTTAAAAAAAATTTTATTTTTTTAATAAATTCTTTTTCTTAAAAATAAAAAACATATAATCAACTCGTACTTAGTGCAACCTGTGATGTTCATGTAATAATTGGATTGAAAAAAGTAACTTATAATTAATTTCTTTTATAATACATTTATAAAATATATATACAAAAAATTGCCATGAAATAATAAATTTTATTAAAAAAAATTACGTAAAATATTTCATTATATATAATAATTGTAATTTAATACAATTATAAAATATTTTTCATTTACCTTATTCATTTACACATTATTTAATTATATTATTAATGTATTAAATAAAAATGTTGATGATTGTAGATAAAGAAAAGAAAATTGCATAAATTTGGAATTGTGAAATTTTATTCAGCGTATTATACTTTGTACAAAGATATATCATGCAAAAATGAATTCTGTGTATTCACAAATTAAGAAATAAATAAAGAAGTAGCAGAAAACTTTAATTATTGCTGTTAACCTGGAAGAGATAAATGATATAAATGTAGTATGCATAATTAAAAATATTATACAAAACTTAACGAAGACACTTTGTTACATTCCATAATAAAAATAGGAATACGGCTTTTACTGAATGAAGTTAATTTATATATTTATGGATAATAAATTTAATATTTACTAACTTTCGTGTTGTATATTGTTTTCATTTAACATAAAATTTAACTTATATTAAATATATTTTGACGTATATAATATGTTTTTATAATTGTAATTCAATAATTAGTATAACGTTTCTCCACAGATGATCAGAACTAAGATAGTATAAAGAAATAAAACTCCACCACCCCAGTCAAATCTGGGGAGGTGGATTAGTTTAAATTTGTTCTCAATTTTTTTCTGTGAAATGTTATACTAAATTTCTTTTCGATTATAAAAAAAATACAAATTAGTGTTTTATAATAGATAATTTTTTACGTAATTAATTGTATCGGTAATTAATTTCCATGTATATTGTTTTAATTTGCAACTTTTTTCTATAGGATGAAATTAAAAAAATAAAAATATGCTTAATGTATTAAAGATATAAAACATGATAAATAAATTTGACAATAAATAATAGACAAGTAATTGAAAACAAATTGACTTTAAGTTAAAATATTAAATTTAGTGAATAACACAAATAAGGAATAACAATAAACTAAAAAACCTATTAAGTATACTAAATCCAATACACATGTCTTCCTCAACATTACGATCTATAAATACTTGCCTCAAAGTTAGCGTATTTGCTTTTTTGTTAAAGAATACAAGCATCGATAAGACAGATCAGTCATATTCGGTAAGAAAGATAGGAAAAATAGGCATAATAGTTGAATGAAGCGAACACACATAAACAGAAGAAAATAAGTTAAAAAGAAATTTTAAAAAATCCAGAAGACGGATAGGGTAACTAATAAGCCAGCACCCAGATTAGCTTCGTAAATGACGCAAAAGTGTCCAAAATAGGCATATTATCTCAACCATGAAAATCCATCGTCGAAGTCAAACACGTGGATCATTTTGAGACATCTGATATCCCCGCCACTGACCAGTAAATTTAAAGCAAAGTTACGTATCGGGTTATGTATTTCGAGCTCAAACGCCCAATCTCTTCACGGATAAAAGGGATACCCAGATGCCCGTAAATCTTACTATTCCTCACAAATCACGGCGGCTGTGCTATATTCCTTAGTACCATGCTCTGAAGCCGCTGAATGACATCGGCATTGCTGTTACTAGTAGCAATCCATAGTTGAATTCCGTATTCCAAACTGGCTTTAAGAACGCCTTGTATAGTAATACTTTGTTGAAAAGAGAGAGAACTGAAAACCCTATCGAGAAGCAAGAACATCTTCTTGATCTTAATGGTAATTTGCTTTCGATTCTCCCTTACGTGATCCCTCCATGCCCAAGCGACGATCTAGATGAAAACCCAGTTACCAAGCGCTTTTAAAGTATGGAATATCAACATTATCGAAGTGAACTCGTTGACAGTCCATCCTCCTCATCGTAAAAGTAACGTGAATGGGCTTACCTGAGCTAACCCTTACTTTACAGCTACGTAGCCACATGCTGATGACGTCTAACGCCGATTAACGTTTGTCCAACGCTAAAATTGGATCATCGTCAATCGCCAGTACTGCATATCTTCCGCAAAGGATCCGTTGGTAACATAGTCTAGGATTGAAAGGTCCCATGTGAAAACCAGTTATAGGACTGACCTCAAAACTGAGCCGTATGGAATACCCGAATTGGTGACAAAAAAGCAAGACAACTCCTGATTATATTTAATTTGCGAAAACCGCCATACGACTAGCTAAGTAAGACTAAATAGTAAGGTTGGAGTAGCCATGACTTTAACTTATACAAAAAACTAGGCAGCCAAACTTTGTTAAAGGCCAGTTGCACGTCCAAGAACGCCGCTGAATAATATCCCTTCCTCTCCAGACACCTGATGGTAATACTAATAATCCTGTGACTGTTAGGTAGTAGAATGACCACTACAGAAACCAAACTGATGATCGGGAATCATACCCTTATTGTCTAGAAACAATCCATAGTATTCGAGGGAATAGGTTCTATTATGAATATAATAATAAACAAATTATATTGACTAGCACTGTTTTGATAACCGATTGTTAAAATGAAGTCCCCGAGTTAAGACTCACGGTAGGGTGGTGCACTCGTAAATTTTCCAGTACCGGTACGACGTTTGATTTTATTTTATAGATCGCAAGAATATGATACTAGCTACAGGCGGTTGACTAAATGACCGCTATGAAAAATGCATTCATTTCAATGTTTACATTTGTAAGAAACGAAACTTATCTTTTTCATGTCAAAAGTGTAACTTTTTCGTGAATTAGATTTTTAGCGACTTACTTTGATGCTATTTGCCCATGGATATCCAAAAGCAAACACCCTTTTCGTGCGGTCTGATTTTTATATTTCAGGTAGTATTTTATATCGGTTCATAATTTTTTAATGAAATATCAATAAAAATAAAAGTAAAGTGAATGTTGGGAATCAAATCAATAATTTTAATATTCTCAAAAGCATGTAATACATAACTTTTGAACAACATTTTTTTCGTATTTATATCGCCACATAAGCTTGAAGCTTGTGCGTGGGATATGAAAATGGAATTTTGTAGCGTTTGAAAAATAACCGGGATTCGAACTTGTGATCTCCGGATGAAAAGCCCAGACACTACCACTCGCGCCACGGAAGCCGGCAAAACGTAACTTTTAATAGTTAAAATATCACAGTTCAAAATATTTTATTGTTTGAAATAGTCCAATTTTGATACGCCCACATGTCCATACAGTTACAAAAATTTTAGTAACTTCCGAAGTTGGTTTTGCTTTTGGCTATCGTCTGTAATCCGTGGTTTTTAATGGCATGTTTTGGGATATGGTTTTCTATCTGTCAGACGTAAACAAATTGGTCACTGATTCAGAGCGCTTGCTCAGAATTGTAGGATATTGTCACATGTTCGTGGCCCGACATATTGAGAAACAGGATATTGGGAGACTAACAAACTAAATTTTTTTGTAAATACAATTTATTACTCGACGTATAAATAAAATAATTAATAAAAAAATAATAATTAAAAAAAAAAAAAATTCAAATAAAATAACAAGATTTGTTTAACAGTTAAATTATAAATACCATAATATAGTTAAATTTATTAAAAACGTTAAAATGACGGATAGAAACTAAAATTTTATTAACAACAAAACAACCACTGTTAAAGTTGATACAATTCACTTTCTGCAATACTTTTAATGTTAACAATAGAACTTCCCTACATTTTATGAACGAGTAGAATACGGTCATTTTCACTACTGTTTACAAAAAACTCGCCGAACAATTTCCTACATTCACCCACTGTCCACAATGCAATACTTGTAACGTACTCACTCTTTGTTACTACACGCTTACTGATAACGCGGTCACTACAACCACGTCTAACTCGGCTTGTGTTGTGAAGCTACTCGCTTATCGCTTGTTATCACGACTGCGCCAAACACGCCCCTGCAGAACTAATGACTTTGACTTCTGGTCCCTGACAGGGTTTATATCCCCTGGCCTACAGAACCAGTACCGGCCTCATTCCTTTAATTGTTGAAGCGTAATAATCTTCAGTGTCTGCCCCTTTACCTTCTTCTATAAATTGGTTTCCCGGTCCGGTAACCCTTCTGATCGAATGTCAGCTGGAGCAGGTTCAGTTGACTCAGTGCTAGCTTCAAGTTTGATGACCTTTAGTATACTCAGTGCGCAATTCGGTGCCGTCGGTTATTTGGTAATTCCCGTAAGAGAATTTCCGGATATTTGCTCTTCATTTTGGATTGTGGGCCTCATCCCTTTAATTGTAACGGCCTCACCGAGGCTCTGGTTCTGGTGTATGTGGTGATGATGATTGATGATATTCTTGCTGCTAATCAAAGTTTTCTATAACTTATGTTTGAGCACCGTGCTCCGCTGCTTGCCGGTCACAGATATCCGCCGGTTGTCGCTGTTGATCAAGGTTGCTCTGCTACTTGTCTTTTTATATTTTCTCTCTCTAATAGTGGTGATATTCTCTAATAGTGTTCTTATTCATTAATCCTGTTCAGTAATATTTGTGTATTCCGGAAATTTCTGCAAAACGTGTTGTCTTAATTCGGGCCAGTGAACGGGTTATGTTTCAATTTTGAAGCGAGGTAGTAGCACCAGATGACGCGTCTATTCATTTCACCCGACCATGGCATACGTTGCCTTGGTTTCCCTGATTTGGGGGATACCAGCTGACCGCCAGGCAGAACATCCGCAGCTAGGTTTTGAGTTGCTATTTCCAGTTTCCGTGCTTCCACCATTTCCAGTTGCCGTGCTTCCATCCTTTGGCTCGGGGCACGGCTTCTTCCCTCCTCAGAGGGGGACCGTCCACTAATTACTACGGCTGCAGCCCCATTGGTCGATGAGTTTGGTCGAGGCTCGGTTTCCTCTTCTAGCATCCAGATTACCGCTAGTGTAAGGGGTTAGCCTATCACTGGGTTTCTGTTTTGGTCCGCAGGTGGTATTCTATTTCCCACCTATCCCACATAAATGTGAAGCGTTCCCCAATACGCCACCTAGGGATGCACCCGATGAGGGACAGAAAACCCCTTCATGGGGTATTATTATTGTTGTTGTGGTTGTGATTATTATTATTATTATTATTCGATCACGTCAGGGGCGGCGCAGGGGTCGATTCTTGGCCCCGACCTTTGGAACGCCGTCTACGATGGCTTGCTGAGGCTGGAGATGCCTGAAGAATCTGCCTTGGTTGGGTACGCTGACGACGTTGCGCTACTTGTCGCAGACCGCGACGTGGAGCGCGCACAACTGAGGCTCAGTCGGGCCATGCACAGAGTCGGTGCCTGGCTGGACGATCATGGATTGTCTCTAGCTCTCAGCAAAACGGAGATCGTAGTTCTCACGAAGAAACGTATCGACACCCTTCTTTCCCTGCGGGTCGGGGTAGAGGTTGTCGAGACCAAGCCGGCCCCAAAGTACCTCGGTATGATGATTGACCGGAAACTCAGCTTTGCTGAGCAGCTTCGTACAGCCGCCGACAAAGCTGTGAGAGCCGTAACTGCTCTCAGCCGGCTTATGGCGAATGTCGGCGGACCGAAGGCCAGCAGACGGCGATTGCTGATGTCCACGGTACATTCCATCCTGCTATACGGGTCGGAAGTGTGGGCCCAGGCATTAAGAGTTGCGAGAAACCGGAAGCGGCTCGTGCAGGTGCAACGCACCGCAGCCTTGCGAGTCGCTTCCGCGTATCGGACGGTCTCCGAGCCTGCAGTACTTGTGGTCGCCGGCGTCATACCCATTGCTACTTTAGCAAGGGAGCGCCAGGCGATCTACGGGAGGCGGCGGGCAGGCGGAGACCGGGTGACCATTGCCAACGAGGAACGCACTCGCACATTCCTCGCATGGCAAGAGACCTGGGACCACGAGACCAGAGGACGATGGACCGCAAGGCTTATTTCTCTGGTCAGACCGTGGACGGAGCGACGGCATGGAGAAGTGGAGCACTACATGACCCAATTTTTAACGGGTCACGGGTACTTCCGCGCTTACCTCCATGTCATAGGGAAAGCGCCGTCCCCCGACTGCCTGTATTGTCCCGGTGTACGGGACGACGCTGAGCACACCTTTTTCAAATGTGCTCGGTGGGCGGCAGATCGAGGGACATTAGAGGCGGATCACGAAGCACTGAGTCCCCACAACGTGGTTGCGATGATGCTCCGTGACCTGGGCAGCTGGAAAGCGTAGCCCGATTCGTCGGCAACGTACTCAGGGCCAAAAAGGTTGACCTGGACAGTCCTGAAAATTAGGTAGCACCTAACAGGCTAGTATAGGAGGACTCGACCGGAAGTAACGGTTCCGGGTCGAGCCGGAATAATAATAAATTATTATTATTATTATTATTATTATTGATTTGTCTTATTTTATTTATGTTCTTAAAGTAGTAAATTGAAATTAAACATTTAAAATTGTCAATCTCTCAATAACCTGATCGAGGTGCGAACACGCGACAATATTAATATGAATGAAATAATAATGAGTATAATAATAAATATTCCTAATTTTAAATAGTGCATAATTATACAGACGTTTCCGTTGCGAACCTATGTTATGCTAGATGGGTAATCGAATGTCAGCTGGAGCAGGTTCATTAAACACACTGTTAGCTTCAAGTTTGATAACGTTTAGTATACTCAGTGCGCAATTCGGTGCCGCCGGTTATTTGGTAATTAGATTCTGATTTAAAATCCCAAACAGATATATAGAATTTTATAAGGTGTATTGATTTAAGTAGATTTGATTCAACTTCAGCATAAATATTAGTCGAGCGCATTCATATTTTGTTGTTGCAAATGGAAAACAGTTGATCTAAAAGTGCGCAAATTGGGGAAGACCGGTCAGCAAATATTAATTATTAGGCAGGCAGTTGATAAGGCATATTTTTAAAATTTCTTTTAAAAGAGAATTGTTAGGAACCAAAACTCATAAGCAAAGGCTCAACAAGTCAGGTACACTAACCTGCATGAGAGAATGGTTCACTATTACATCTCCTTCTAACCCACTTGATTGGTCGTCTAGAGGTAAACTCTTGTTCTTTTTCTGTTTAGCCTCCGGAACCACCGTAATATATTACTTAAGAGGATGAATAAGGATGCTATGAATGTAAAAAAAAGTGCAGTATTGTACAGTCTCAGGTCGAATTAACCATTCCTGAGCTGTGTGGTTAATTGAAGCCCAACCATCGAAGAACATCGGTATTCACGGGTTGATTTCGAAATCAAAAATTCTAAGGTTTCATTCCTAGTAAAGGCAGTTACTTTTATACGGTTTTGAATACTAGATTGTGGATATCAGTATTCTTTAATACCTTACGGTGGTTCCGGAGACTAAACAAAAAAAGTACATATCGTTCTATTTTTATCGTGCTGGATATCACACTCAGAACTTTTAAAATATTTTTCACTTGCTTTACAAATGTAGCAAATTGAGAATTACTAATAAAACATTTTAATTCTTTGTACGTCAAAAATAATTTCATACATTTTGTTACTAATGAATGAGTAAACAATTTTTTTGTTTGAACGCCAAGAATTTTTGACAAATTAAGTAGTGTTGTAGTAATAGTAAAAAAAGTTTATTCTCGTAACTACTAGCAAAATTGACATTCATTCAGAGAAATATTTAACGTTTAAGTACTTCTTTCGTCACGCAATATAAACAGACCTACATTTAACTTAACTATATATATATATAGACAAGGAATATACGCAATATAAACAGACCTACATTTAACTTAACTATATATATATATATATAGACAAGGAATATAATACTAGAATAATAATACCACGTGGCAAAAATAAAAGTAGTAACTTAATTGAACCAGTTTTAAACATTAATTTAAAAATACTACTAATAATAATTAAAAAACGCACAATTCCATTACTTAATTGCTGTAAATAATTGATCCAGAAGCATAAATAATCCATTTATAAAATTTAATTTTTATTTTTAAAATATAATTTTTTCACATCAGGTTGTAACTTATATTGAAATTTAAAATCGTATTACTTTTTTCTAATTAGAAACAGGTATTTTTAAGTATATGATATTAATTGATCCCCTACGACCGAAGTACTTAACTTATAAAGACCATAGAATCCATAATAATCTGGATATTGATCGAGGTCTTCAATGTTTCATGACAAAGATATATACATCCCAACCCCGTTACTAGCCCTGACGGGCTTTAACGGGAACAAAGATAAATACAATTTTTTCTTTTGCTTTATCGATTCATTTTACAAACGGTAGTAATAAATGAAAGATGCCTGAAATAAGTTACAAGAAATCCAACCAAACCTCCTTTCTCTGAAAGTAATGATTTAAATTTTACAGTTCAGTTAGATAAACACAACAGAGATATTACATGATGTGTCAGATATTTTCATCAAAGGTATTTTTAGCATTTTTTATATGCAAAAAAGATATGAAATCAATGGAAAATCATTCATTCCTATTTTTTTTCATATTCAATCGAGCATGGAATTATTATTATTATTGTTGAGAATAGCTATTAATTTTTTCAGAAATGATTTTTATCTCATATCTGTTAATCTAAAGTGTATAGAAATGGGCTGATGTAGTTAGTGATAACTTTCCCGTACTGGAGTTTCGAACTAGTTTTGTTTTAACACAAATGACTGGAATACACGATATCGTTTCCAGTACCATTTTGTTGCAAGGTTCAAATTTATCCTAACATATGAATAGAAATCCAGCTGTTTACAGGTTTAAAATCAAGAAAGTTCGATTAAATATCGAGACTGCCACGTCTCGTGAATATATATCTCGTGAATATCTCGTGAAAATATATCTCGTGAATATCGTGAATGCCACGCTTTTTGCTAAAGAGGACAGTTGACCGATCACAACAAGCAAAGTTCCGAGCTTGATGCTTGAATCGAATGAGAATTAGAAGGCAGTGAAAGCGTTTGCGGTTGATATTCTGAAGAAAAAAAAACTGTTGAGGTTGCAGGTTAATGGAATAGGAAGGTCAAAGATCATAAGGATTATGCTAATATGGAAGTAACATGAGAGCTGTATGTAATATGAGTAACATATGAGGTCTGATATGTTACCAAGGAAACATGCTATTGAGGAAATTATTATGGTACCGGGGAGTGGTACCATAGTACGTAGCACATTATTGTTTTTTCACAAAATGAATACTTGTGTGAAAAAAAAAATACTGGAAACTTCTGAATTTCAATCAATGGATGTATAGTAGTTTAAAACCTTTGTAATAACAAGTAGCAAGATACGTTACACACCAAACGTCTTTGACTTTCTTTTATTTTATCGTTTTTATTTTTTTATAAATAAGTGGGTTTATTTTTGGAATTTGAGGAGGAAGACAAATTAATTTTCATGAAATTTGAGGAATATTATATAATCTAGAAATTAGTTACAGATCATACATTTTTTTCCATATCGGTCATGATATTATTACATTATAAACAACAGTCATATAAAAGTTATTATATAACAGTTATAAAAGTTATTATATAACAGTTATAAAAGTTATTATATTCATTTAAAAGTTCTGGATTTGAATCCTGATTCTTGATTCTCTGATACAATTCTCAAATAGTCAATTGTTATACGGTTCTCTATCATTAAGTTTTTTTCATGTTTTAATATAAATAGGAAAACAGTTATTTTTATAAAATCTTTACCCATAATGAATAATAAAAATTTCTACGATCAAAAGACAAAAAAAATTCCAATAGGATTTTTTTTTTAATATAAAAATTAAACCGAATTTTAAAATCATTATAGGAATTTTTTATCTAAACCCACCGGGTTGGTCTAGTGGTGAACGCGTCTTTCCAAATCAGCTGATTTGGTAATCGAGAATTCCAGCGTTCAAGTCCTAGTAAAGTCAGTTATTTTTACACGGATTTGAATATTAGATCGTGGATACCGGTGTTCTTTGGTGGTTGGGTTTCAATTAACCACATATCTCAGGAATGGTCGAACTGTGAGACTGTACAAATACTACAGTGTATTATCTTATCAGTATTATCTTGAACGGTAATTACCGGAGGCTAAACAGGAAAAAGAAAGGAATTCTTGATATTACAATAAATACATTCACGTGAATAATTTTTAATGTTGTGCATAAAATTTGGTTAGGATTATTTATAATATCATGTCCAAGACAAAATACCACATTGTTCAATAAAGAACATTTTTCTTGTTACTACTGTATATTAATTTTAAGTTTATTTGACCTTTTAATAAAATTATTTTGACCTTTTTTTAAATTTGTGCTCCCACAAAAAAAAAATCTAGAATTGGTGGTAATATATCATAATCCAAAGAAACGCTAGGTAATTTTGCTAATAGATTATTATGATAATCTTGTTTCAACAAGCTCATATAATAATATGATTTAATACCATAATTATACTACGGTTATTAACTATGTTGTACTCTAACGTAATAATAATAACAACGATGAATATTGCCGCAAACATTTAATAACACTAGTAATTATTATATATAAATAAATATATATATGTATATATATATAAACAAGTTTTTAACATCTTCATTTAATACTTTATACTGTATATATTGTTTAAGTTAGATTTAAATATGGGGGGGCTATTATATATATATATATATATATATATTAGCCGACATCATTTTTTGTAAATCAATTTAAAGTTATCATTTGATAACCGTATTGCCTTGATCTATAATTACTATTTAATTGAATTTCCATAAAAATATTTTCTAGTACCCTCTTCCAAGTGTTACAAATTAACTTTACCAATCCATTTTATCCTCGATCTATCTATTTTAAATTTCGCTTCGAGATAAATTTTATCTTTCTAATTATTAAAACATATTTCACAATTAGATTATATTTACTCAAGTACCCTTTAACATTATGTAAACCATACACCAGAAATATTAACCCTAAAAATAAAGCTTTTTTTTAATCTATACATAATTAATTGTTATTTAATCCTTTTATTTTTTTAAAAATTAAATATTTATAATCTATTCCCTTGAAAAAATGAATAAAAGTGGTGAATGTTGATTGACCTAAAGGAGAGAAAACTCAACAGAGCATTTAACTCCTTTATATTCTGATTATTCTGTTCTATACTCTGTATAATTATAGCATCCTATAACGGCTCCCGATTGATGATAATGAATGAATCTTTTTTAGCGTATGAAAAAATGTCCATACCTAACCAGGATTCGATTTCAATATCTTCGGATGAAAGGAAGAGACTCTACTACTCCACTACGGAGATCTGAAAGATTGAATTAAAATTACCTTCTTTTTATAAATTAAGAATCTCTTTGGTATAAACGAAACAAAATGATCTGCTCTACGTACCTCGCATTAAAATGCAACTAAATCATCCGACCTTTGACGATTTCATACAACCAACATCTGGGGCAACTGGCTCAAGGCTATCCAGGTTGCCCTTCTTATGAAGGGCGACCCGAGAATACTCCCGACGAATCGGGCCACACTCTCGCAGCTCCTCAGGTCACACAGCATCATCGCAACCACATTGTGTCGGGGTTCAGTGCTTAGAAATCCACCTTTAGTGACCCTCGATCTGCCGCCTACTGAGCACATTTGAAAAAGGTGAGCTCGGCGTCGTCCCGTTCGCACCAGGGCAATAGAGACAGTTGGGAACGGCGCTCTCCCTATGGCATGGAGGTAAGCGCAGAAGTACCCGTGACCCGTCAAACACTGAGTCGCGTAGTACTCCATTTCTCCATGGCGCCGCTCTACCCACAGCCTGACTAGAGGGATAAGTAATCAAAAGACTAAGTGTTCAGAAAAATGTTAGTCGAATAGTGTCCGCGATCATGTCCACTATTCTAAATATTATAATTTTACGTTAAGTAAAATTCATTGATTCACTTGTTCAAATTACTATTTAATGTTTCTTTGATTACTTTTACATATTTAGTTGCATTATATTTTTATATTATTTGCATTGTTGTGTAGTATTTTATTATAAATGAGATGAGATGAACATGTTTATGTCAAGTTATGAACAAGAGTGAACAATACAATTATATTAATAAATGTATATATTAACATCAGTTGTATTTAGGCTAACTAGATGTACAGTTGTCAAAAAAAAGAAATTAAGGTAGCACAAATATATATATCATAAGAAATATATAGTAAATAACATATGGTATTGAACATACTGCGTGCGAAAAAATTAATAATGATATTTTTTTCTTAATATTATGGTAAAATATCATAAGTGATATTTAATGATAACTTAACAGTTAACAGTTAATGATAACATTAACAGTTTTGAACTGTAATCTCAAAATTGCACATTAAAATAAACAATATAATATTACATTGATATATGTTATTAGTACATTAATTACAATCATGCAAAAGAACATGTAATTGTACAATAATAAATATTAATATTATTTAAAAAAATAAATAAATAGTAATCCACATAGGTTCATTGTAATACAAATGAAAAATTTAGACAATAATAACATATTGAATAATAATATTATATTAATAATAAATAATATTAATAATGGCTCAACTAGATAAAAATTGGTTTAAAGAAAAAACCATAGTGTATCACATGTCTCTATAGTCATAGAACATTTTGATCTATGACTATAGAAATTTATCTACAACTGTATCCTTAATAAATATAGGATATGTCTTAAGTGTTGTGTTGTTTGTGTATCCAATGGCCCAGAGCAAACATTATGCCATTGGATATTTTGTGCCCAACATTACCATGGACGCATAAATATGGGACTTCTAAAGTGTTGTTCCTGAGGCTCAACTAGAGTGAAGATGAATTCAATTGCCAGAAAACTCATGATACCATTGACGATCTGTACCTAGGATCTAGGATATGTGGATCTAGGATTTCTTTAAAAAGTGTTGTTCGTGAGATTCCATTGGAGTGAAAGTGTATCTAATGGTCAGAATACTCATGAGACCGTTGAATATAAAAGTGTACAAGTAATATCATGGGAAACTTAGTCCACATGACTCGATGAATCATCTAGGTGCATTATGAATACAATCTACTTGTAATGTATAAGTGGTATGTTTGTGTGTGTACATGTTGGATGTGTATGTATGTATTGTTTGCGTATGTGCTTGTGTGTAGGATGTATGTACCTGTAATGCAGTAAAAATAATAGTCTGTAAAGAGTTGTTAGTCTGTAAAGAATTAAGGTGTGAGAGCAATATGACAATGAGGCTACAATTACATTAATATAAGTACGCATTATAAATAACATACAATAATCAAAACGTAATACATTAAGAGATTACAAAGAACTGAGGTTACAATAACAGTTAATTACAAGAGCATTAAATGAAATGAAATATAATAAATTTTATTATAACCTTAAAAATATGTTACTACTTATCTAAATAAATATTAAATAACTTAATCACTGGAAATAGGGAGTAAACATAGTTTATATATAGGTCTTCTTACTTGCCCTCTAACAATATTTAAATCCAGAACTCTTACCAATTTGTCAGGACCTAGATGAACCTGGGTGACAATTCCGTGCTTCCAAAGTATGGGAGCAGAATCCCTGGTGATCAAAACTAGATCTCCTACCGAAAGATTACAGGAAAGAGAATGCCATTTATTGTGTTGTTGTAGATAATGCAGATAATCTTTAGACCATCTGTTCCAAATTGAGCGAATAAATTTTTGAATAAGTTGCAGTGACCTAAACAATTAATGTCAACCTCCTGATAACTGGGTTCAGGAAAAGATTTAAGAGGACATCCAATTAGAAATTGCCCTGGAGAGAGAGGTTCTGGATCCTTATGATCTGTGGAAATAGCGAACATAGGACACGAATTGAGACATGCTTCAATTTGAGTTGGAATTGTATATAACTCCTCAAAATTCAGAATTGTCTGTCCTATTACACAATGTGAATGAAATTTAATGCTCTTTATTGCACTCTTCCAGAAACCGCCAAAATGGGGAGAAACAGGTAGTATACCTCTATGAGATATAAATCTCTTTAAGGCCACAATAAATGCTTATGAAGTGAAATCACCCATTCCAACTGTATGGCCTTAGTAGTAAGGTAAATGAAAAGAGCAATATAAGCCTTAGCCAAGGATTTAGATCTCTGCCCACCATAACGTATTATATAATTTAACCAGTATAATCTACTTCACACACAAAGAAAGGTCAAGAGGGAGTCACTCTATAAGATGGTAGTTGACCAAGTTGTTGAAGTTGTCTTTATTCAGTAAACTTAAAGCAGGTAAACATTTATGAATGACTGATGAAATAACTCTTTTAGCATTTATTATCCAGTACCTTTGATGCAACGAATGGTGTGTTAGCTGAATGCCAGAATGTAAAAGTCTTAAATGTTCAGAAGTAATAATTAATCCGGTGATATTAGCATCTGGATGTAAAATAATAGGAAGCTTTGCATGGTAATGTAATACAGAATGTTGTAGCCTACCGCCTACATGTAGTAAACCCAACTGATCAAAAGAAATAAGCTATTTAACAGTAGTTTGATCATTTTTTTAAGACAAATTATCTCATTACCAAAGTGTGTAGACTGGGACTGTAGCAACAAAAAGGTAACAATATGATTTAGTTCTTGTGTAGATAATGGACAAAAAATTTGTTCTGATCGGTTCAACTTAATATTACGAATAAACTGGAAACGAAAACTAAATGTACGGAGTAACATGTGTAGAGATGAGAACCTTTGGGTATAATCAAGCAAAACAGTAGACACATTTGAAACTGAAATAATTTTACATTTTTCCAGTAAACATTCTGGATTCAAGATAGAGTTAGTGAAAATAAAATTGTAATTATTTGGCCAGGATAATGAAGATTGTGAAAGCCAACTCCATGCCACCATAGCAACATATTGATTAATTTATTTGGAAAACAACCTGTAGCTAATATGTCAGTAGGATTGTTCAAAGACTTGACATAATGCCAATTAGCAACTGCCATGTTTTGATTTTCTGTATGTAGATATATCTTATGAGCATTTATCCATTATGCATTCCTTTATCAACAAATGAGAAAGTAACAAACAAACTCATAATTCCAATCTCGGTAAAGCTATCTGTTTAAAAAGGGCCAATCTTGATTTTGAACATAGTAAATTTGATAAGATTATTTTGTTGGCAAATAATCATATAGAATTACAACAACCATAACCCCTTATAGAGGCATCAGAAAAGCCATGTATTTGTATTGACTTAATCTTACATTTATTGTTAGAATTTATAGAATGATTTATCTAAAATGATTGAAGATAACTGATTATGTAAAGAGAGCCATTGAGATAACAATGGTTTGGTAATGTTTCATCCCAGATGAGTTTAATTTGCCACAGTCATTGCATAAAATGTTTATAAGAAAATATATAGGACCAATAAGTCCTAGTGGATTAAAGACACCAGCTATTATAGATAAAATATTTATTTTAGTACAGATGTTAGTATCACTGAAATGGGTAATTTAATAAAATAACAAGTCTGAAGTGTTATTCCAAAGAATTCGTAATCTTCATATATAATGTTCTTGAAGAAATGCAATAGAAGAGTTATCATCAAGGGAAGTACTGATGGGACTATGAGAGAACCAATGTGAAATGTAAAACCATACTGTCATTATAGTTTAGAAATATCAGTTTTTAGCTGAATGACCTCTTTACATTAAAATTAGGATCTGCCAAAAATAAGTTCTTAGGTAAACTAAGATGTGAAATGTCAAAGGTATAAGGTAGAAGACAATCTCGGTTATGTCTGACAGGACAGCACATTGCACCTTAAATGAAAAATCCATTTATAGAGTGTAATATAATTACAACACTGTATTGAGATTGAGAAAATGAATTATTTATTCCTGTAATAATGCAAAGATTCATTTTTACAAATGGAAGTCCTAACCTATGGGAATTTTATATGTAAAGAAATTCACTTGACTTCCTTAATCTAACAAGACCAGACATGTTCGAACATCATCAAAAACCATCGTTGGCATTACATATTGCTGCAGACAAAATTATGTTTTTGTCTAATTGCAATTTAAATGAAGAATGGTTATTGTTACAGATTTATTGTCATTAAATTTAGACTCAATAAATTCATCCATATGAACAAGAGTGTTATGTTTCACAGAACAGAGTGTACATATATTAGAAGAATGACATTCAGTGAGCAAATGTTCCTTACAACAATTGAGACAACAATGGTTATGACTCAAAAAATCTCCTCGATCACCATTGGATAAATTTAAAAAATCCTTACAAGCATACAAATGATGATTAAAATTACAAAATAGACATAACTTAAAATTAGATTTTGAATAGCAGCAATTAAGAGTATTTCATTATATTGTTTTTATTAATATTTGAATTGAATCCTTTATTAACAGATGGGTTGGATTTTTATAATGTTGTTCTTTAACAACAATGTTTGTTATATTATCTTGTTGAATTGATGCACTAAGGTTGGTATTTCAAGGACTTGACACCTTGAATCGAGAAATGCTAGGAAATCTTGAAAGGTAGGAAACTGATGAGTTAATAGGTTCTGTTTCCAATTTTTAGAAGTCTTGTGATCAATTTTGTAGCTAAGGATTGAATTAGAATGACTTAATTCATAATGGTTAATTGGAATCTGCAATACTTCTAAAGGATTTACATAAGAAGAGACTTCAATAGTAAATCTGGACATCTCCAAAGATTCTCCCTTTAAGGAAATTAATTTTAAGATTTGTTCGGCATTATGAAAAGTGATTGTATACTTGTCAAATGGCTTTTTTAATAGCTCTAGTCCTATGATGTAATTTTCATTTGTAATGGGCAAATTTGTAACAACTGCCAATGCATGATCCTTCAAAAAATAATATAGGTAATGCAACTTTTGTAAGTTAGTCAAATCATTTCTACTATGAACTAGATTATTGAAAATGCTATAGTAATCCGCCAATCTAATGAATTACCCTTAAATATTGGTGTATTAATTGTAGTTAGTTAATTGCTGTGTTTACATTGGTTTCTCGAATTACTATTCTTTGAGTATTATTTTTTATCAGTTATTGTAGTCTACATTCAATGGAACAAAAATTATGTTCAACCTGAATACGATCTGATGAGAGATCATTGTCATCATCAAATTCTGTTTCAAGATGAGATAATATAATTTTATATTTATTCTGTATATCAAGAAGAATTCTCAGTTTGATTTGAAGGGCATAATTATCATCCATTCTAACACTGAAATTATCAATGAATGTATTAATTCATGTAACGACGAATTTAAGAGTCTGTCTCTGTTTTAGTAAATGTTCTTTATCCATTATAATGAAGTTCTTAATAATATAAATTAAAGAAAAAAATAATAATATTATGTAAATACTGGATGGATAAGATGTCGTAATCTCAATTCCAATATAAGACGGCATGTTAATCAAATCCTTCTTTATGCATTACTCTGGATCCAATTGAAGATTAACTGTAATTATAATTTGAAGAACACATATGTAAATCTGTACTATCACAAATCTTCAAATCCTCAGAACAGGACCAAAATGTTCACAAAAAATGTGAGTTAAATAGTGCTCATGATCACGCCCACTATTCTATAAACAGTAATCCATAGAATAACTTTACTTTAAATAAAATTCATTGATTCACTAGTTCAAATGATTATTTTATGTTTCATTGTTTACTTTTACACATTTAGTTATATTATATTTTGATATTCTTTACATTGTTGTGTAGTATTTTATAATAAATGAGATGAGATGAACATGTTTGTGTCAAGTAATGAACAAGAGTGAACAATAAAGCAATATGATTAAATGTATATATTAACATCAGCTGTATTTAGGCTGACTAAGATGTACAGCTGTCAAAAAGAAGAAAACGAGACAGTAAAAAAATATATCATAAGAAATATTTAGTAAATAACATATGATACTGAACAATAAGCCTTGCAGTTCACCTTCCTCTGGTCTTGTGGTCCCAGGTCTCTTGCCAGGTGAGGAACATGCAAGTCCGTTCCTCCTCGGCGATGGTTTCTCGGTCTTCGCCTGTCTGTTGCCTCCTGTAAGCTGCCTGGCGTTCCCTTGACAAAACAGCAATTGGTATAAAGTAGGCAACCACCAGCAGGGCTGGTTCGGAAACCATCCGATAAGTGGAAGCAACTCTGAAGGCCACGATGCGCTGCACCTGGGGTCTTCGTGGTCGGCTTCGTCTTGACACCCATGTCACCGATCTACAAAGGTAGGAGGGTGACGTTGCAGCTGCGCGAACCTTTTCTGGTTTCAAACCTTAATGCCTGGGCCCTTCGCGGCCGGCTTGGTATCGACAAACCGACCCGCAGGGGGAGGATAGTGTCAATACGCTTCTTCGTTAGAACCACGATAACATGGTCGACAACCCATGATCGTCCAGGCAGGCGAGGACCCTCTGCATCGATCGGGAACCTCAATTGTGCAAGCTCACGTAATAATAATAATATGTTAACAATAATAATTATATGATGTTGATGGTGATGGTGATGATGCCCCGGACAAGCCAGGCTGTGAGCTAGGTCTGCTGAAGTCTGCGCCGTCCAGTGTGAGTCAGTCATTTCGGCCCTTGGCAGGGTTCCATGAGTAAGGTATATGCGAGCCCTGGGATGTTGGTATCATGGACCAGGCAGTACCTGGCTCCCCGGGCCGGTTTAAATTTGTCAGAGGCGGCTGACAAAGGGAATCTAGGCAAGATCAATGATTGACGGTATGCCAAACCGTCTCAAGTTTCGACCTAAGAGTGGAGGATCTATTCATAAATAGTTAGTAATCAAAAAAGAGGAAGGTGATTTTTCTAACATTAGTCCTTACGTGATAGCTGTAGCCATAACGGAAGTTGCTGGACGGGGGGGACCTGTTAAAGAAACAAGAAAGAATGCGACAAGATTGTTTGTTGAGACCGTCAACGATCTACAGTCGTCACAGTTACTCAAGGCAAAGAAGATGGGACTTATCGACATTGAAGTTGTCTCACAAAATAGTTTAAATACTTCCAAGGTGTTGTTGTGTGCAGGGATTACTAAATTGTGGCACAAAAGAAGAAATTGTTGAAGAGCTTCACTCACAAGGAGTCATTGAATGTCGAAGATTGAACACACTACGCAGTGGAGAATTGATACCCTCCGCGTCTCACGTTCTGACCTAAATATCCGGAGAAGATAAAACCATCATTTGGATGTACGTTGTTCATTCATCCAAACTCCGTTACGGTGTTTAAGGTGCCAGAAATTTGGACACACAGCGGCGAGATGTAAAAGTAAATCCGTATGGGTGGTGAGCCGTAGCACCGGATGACCCATGCAGGAACCCACCGGTGTGCGTCAAATGCCACGGACACCTCCGCAAGATCGCATAACGGTCCAATTTATGAACAAGTATTTATTTAAGAAGTGAAGACCGTACTTCTATGCGAAGAAAATTGTGACAAGTATTGCCTAAATTACGTCCTATGCTCAGGTTGTTGCAGCTCCGGCAGTCTCTTTTTAAACAGTAAGCGTGATAACTGATCTGGCACCAATATTAGTCAAGATAAACAACCTGATCTGACAACAGCATTAGTCAAGATGATCGATCGTATTATTAATGAGAAATTGAAAATGAAACCAGTAAAAGAAACAAGTCATAAACCGTTGCAAAAGGCAACGGATGTTACGAAAACAATGACTTCTTCTCCACTTAGAATTGGTCCTTCGAACAGTTCTAAAGTGAAACTAAATGAAGTAAAAGCTCAGCGGAAGCCTGAGCTAACTAAATCACAAATTAAACAATACAAAAGTAAAAATGTTAGATGAAAAGAATTTCGAAAAACCAACAAGACTAACGTGTTTTCGGAGGCCTTTTGGTGGGAGGGCGATCACTTCGACCGCCCCACATATTCTACCGGTGAGTGCATCCACTCTTTAATTGTGATGTACCTCTTGCCGCGCCGACGGAGCCGGTATCATCTGATACCGACAGCAGGAGATCCTCCATGACTTACGGCCAGGGATCAGAAGAATCTATCTCCGAGGCCTCTGAAACCGTTGAGTTCAACATCTAGGCATTTAGGAAGATGAAAAAACGGGAAGCTTAGGCCATAACATTAAATAATCAGATTAAAGAAATTTTATTAATAGATATTTTTTTGAAGCATTTGTTGATTTGACAACCTTTCATTAGAATTGTTTTTAAAGTATTTTAATGTGAAGTTTTTAGTGATTTTAAGTGGCAAGGACCCTTTACACCCTTATCGCTTCTTTCTTGTTTTTAATCCCATGAAAAGTCTGTGTTTTTTTTATAACATCCGGGACTACCGTTAGGTATTGCTTCAGAGGATGAGATGAATGACAAGTAGCGTGTGAAAATACCACCTCTGACCGGGATTCGAACCTGAGACTACGGATGAAAGGCCCGTTGGATGATCTGAATTAACAAGACTATTCTGCTGATTATGTCGCTATTGCTTTCTCAGGAGAGAAAGAAATACTTTATATATTCCTTTTTCTTTTGAAGTAGAAAGGGGCTAATGACAAAAGTAGTCGATGCCCCTAAAACTAAAAAAAAAGTAAATAATAATAAAGTGATAAAAAGTAAATAGACTATTAAGTAATTGAAATATGTGAACAGTAGAACATAAATTACTGTAATAAGAACAATAACAATTAGTGATAAACAAAAGCATTATGATTATTTCTGAGACTTCCTCAAGTATCTAGTACTTTGCATATAATAATTAACCTCTGCTTACGTGTATAAATGCACACTCAACCAGGATGTCAATGTCACCTGTGCCAATGCACTCACGCACGTAGCATACACAGAGCAATCTAGCAAACTTTTTAAAAATACTACGCTCTCTCACTCACTCTAATACTCTCACTCTATCAGTCTATCGACCTCTCCTTACAAACACGCGCACACATAAATTCAAAATAGTAATGAAAATCATATTAATTATTTATAGTAAATCAAAGTCCATATTGTTCTACAATATACAAGTATGCATCGATTTTATTATTACGATACAAACATTTTAATATTATTAAATACGTATTTTGTTTTCATTAGAGAAAGTTTTTTTTTTTAAATATCAAATGAGACATTTTTTCTCGATTGATATTATCGTAAAAATAGAAAGAAAACTATTTCCTATTTTCTGTGACACCTCCCACAAACGGTCTTTCTAGAGTTAGATGGCCGCACGATTAGCGGTAATGTTGTCAACATTGAATTGAGGATCGAACCCACTATCATCGAATTTGATGCTTTAGGGGGATAGGGCAAATTGGAACGGCGTATACTGCCACTAATATTGTGCTGCGCTGTGATTGTGCATGAATTATAAAGGACTTCCCTGGACAGAGCTGACGTAGATCTGAGCACTCACATCTTTGCCAAAGGCTAGGCCTTTTTCCTGTTTTTTTAGCCTCCGGTAATTACCTTTCAGATAATACTTCAGAGGATGATATGTATGAGTGTAAATGAAATGTATTCTTTTACAGTCCGAATTCGACCATTCCTGAGATGTGTGGTTAATTGAAACCCAACCGGCAAAGAACGCCGGTATCCACGATCTACTATTCAAACCCGTGTAAAAATAACTGACTTTACTAGGACTTGAACGCTGGAATTCTCGATTACCAAATCATTTGGGAAGACGCGTTCACCACTAGACCAACTCGGTGGGTTTATATCAAAAATTCCTATAATGATTTTAAAATTCGGTTTCATTTTTATATAAAAAAAAAATCCTATTGGAATTTTTTTGTATTTTGATCGAAGAAATTTTTATTATTCATTATGGCTAAAGATTTTATAAAAATGACTGTTTTCCTATTTATATTAAAACATGAAAGAAACTTAATGATAGAGAACCGTACAACAATTGATTATTTTAATTTCGAGCTCACTTTGGGACCCTTCCTCATAGAAAGAACCTCCGCAGCTACGATTATTAAGACCTCTTATTTTACCGTTTTAAGGACATCAGCATATTCCTTGTCTTTCATCGAGACTAACACTGTCTCGACCTTGTGGGTGGGTTCCCTCTTTTCTTTCGTCGTTGTCGTGCTGGGAGCGTCACATCCAGTGTAGATATCAAACTAACATCTAGTATGTCTCCCCTCCCTCTCAAGTGTTTTCCTTAAAGGGAGTAATCTTGTCCCTACCACTCGGCTATTCGAAGGCAATACACCCTTCATTAGGACCCTGACTTTGTCAATGCCCTCGATCAGCTGGGCAACAACCTCCTCCTCGCCACCTTTCGATTTCACAACCACCACGCAATTTCTTGATTGGGAACGCTGATCCTCGTCCACCACCGCAACAGAGGATCATAGGCTACAGACTTCGCCTCTTTTAAGCTTCCCATGCTTAATCATGCCATTTAGCGGCAGCAGTATGTGGCTAGGGAAGGACTTTTCCCTACTTCTCGCTAAATCAATGTTCAGCCAGTTTCCCCCATCCATCGACGGCTGGCCAGAATCGATTACTGACTTCGTGAACAAATCCTTCTTCCATGTTTTTATGTAGAATCTGCTAAGCTCCCCAATGGGGAGGGGCTTGAGGAGATCCTCCTTGATCTCACTCATCTTGTCCATATCAGCTCCCTTAATTTTGGTGGTTACTTGTTTCCTTTCCACCGATACCACCTTTGCACCATTGCTCAATTTTACCCAGGATCCGAGATTATCCATATTGAGGCAAAGATTGGAAATGATTTCCCTTTCTGTTTTGGGATTCTCCTTGACATGGAGGGTTAGTTTCTTGACCTCCGCCTCCACAGCAGTGAAGGCCTTTAGCGCTTTGGTCTCAGGACCATTGGTGTCTTCCGGGCTTCCCCCGCAGTACCGCCGATCAATACTCGCAACTGACTGCACTGTTCACTGGGAAGAAAGGCAATTCATTGGGTCCCAGGGCAGGCAATCTTCCTAAATTATACGGAAATTTGGCGCGAAGCAAATATGCAACTGCCACTATCTGGTATAATTTATATATTTTCCTTCCGAATGGAGGTGTAATATAGACAGTGCCTATACCTAACGGGAATTTAGGCCTAAATTTGGGATCCAATGCCACTGATTCCACAACACTTCCGAAACGCCAAATACATTTTAACCAATTAACATTTTAACTCCAATTTTAACCAAGAATTTGATATAAAGTTTTGTTACATCAATACACTCGTCTACAGGTAGTCTAAGTCACTATGAAAAATTATAATGATAACTTCACTTTCATTAAGGTTAGTGAGCATGTGGTAAACCGGAAGTACCCCGTGAAATGGCTTAAAAATCAAGATTTTGATAAAACTTTTGCATAAATACACTCATCTAATGATAGACTGAGTTGATAATAAAAAATTATAACGATAACTTAACTAACAACAAAGTTAGCGACCACGTGGGTACACCGGATGTACCCGAAAAATGCCTTAAAAAACATAATTTTACTATAATATTTATATTATTCCACTCACATAAACATCCTTTAAAACAATGTAAACACTTTAACACGATAACTTAAAAAAACACTCAAGTTTGTGAGCACGTGGTCACCGTCTTAAACACTAAGTAAAATGTCTGAATAAGGTTGAACACCAAATCGTGTATACCGGTGTTCTTTGGTGATTTGGTTTCAATTAACCACAGATCTCAGGAATGGTCGAACTGAGGCTGTACTGAACTACACTTCATTTACATTCATACATATCATCCTCATTCAACCTCGAAAATAATACCTTACGATGGTTCCGGAGGCTAAACAGAAAGAGAAAGAGGGAGAGAGAGAGAGAGTGACTGAGAGAGTTTTCAACCGATCATGTTTTTGGATAAAAAATATTGTAAATATAATTCTAATGCTAACAAAGCTTTACAGATATCTGAAACAGCTGACAGAATGAAGTACAGTAAATTAATTATTTTACTCCATGTGTCTCTATTCTTTATTATAACTGCGACTCGCATATCTTTAACCAACTGAATTGAAAAAATAGGTTCCAGAACTGAATTTTTAGTAGTTTATCAAGAAATCTGGATAAAACGTAAAATATTGTGGGTCGAAAAACATTGATTAGTGTATCGTTACACCAACTAACAATCAGCCTCGCTTCCTCTTACAGCAAAGACGTTTATTGCACACACCCAGTTCTTCTAGTAAACAGAATAGAACTATCATCGGTCGGGGAGACAATATCACTTGTAAAAAAAAAATATTTCAATGAATAAGGTAACAAAAAATTATTTCCAAAAAATAAGCTTGGTAAGGAATGCTTACTGTACTTGTTGCTTACTGTTGCTTGTTCTTAGATAACATTTTGAGAAGTGATTCTCTTTCATCTCATATCAGGTTACCTATAACCGTTTGATTGTACCAAATAATACATATTATCTTAGCTATTATTACATTCTGTTATTCTCCTTTCATTATATTATATACAGATATGTAGTCCAAGAAATTCATCAAACAATATAACAGACACAAAAAAAACATATTTATATTTCTGATTATAATGATTCAACAAAAGTTACCTACTGTAAGATATTTTGCATAGATATTTGCTGATATAAAATAAAATAATTCGATTTCCGATTGGGAAATAGTTTTTCGTTTCAATAAATCATTTAGGTCATTTTTCATTAAATTTTACAGTTATTAAAGTTTCGTGAAGGGCTTTCCCCTCCATTAAAATAAATAAATGTGATGTAACAGTTGCAACCTGCTATATTTAAAATACATTTTTTGTTATACTTTTTCATTCAGTTATTTTTATTTATAAAACGTAATCCTATTACCTTTATTTGAATTATTAACATCGATAAAGTTCAATGAACTAATAAGTCTACGTGCTTTACAGCTGCACGTCCATAAATTTAACTGTAAAATTTGAATAAATCGTTGAATTAGCGTGTAGTAATAAGTATTTAATTACTTTGTTTATAGCGTTTCCTTTTAATATTTTACTTACCAAAAAAAAAATTAATTTTATATCTTTACAAAATAGTATGTTATGTAATGAACCAAGTTTAACTTTTAGTATTAATTTTTTTTTAATTGCTTTTTTAGTTACTTCGTTCATGAATCGTTTAATTTCTTTTTTTGGAATTAATAATATTAGCCTCCCTAACGTAATCAGCAAATCTTTTTTTTTAGAAATAAGATGTTTAGTGTTATTTGAATATTTTTGAAAAAATTAGCTAAATAACAGTGTTACAGTACTAGAATTAATTTGGTGTATAAAAGTTCTGCGTAAACAGTGTACGAATTTTGGAGAAATATATACAATTGTTAGATGCTGTAATCTAATAACTGTAAGCGATCTGTTATAAGAAGTAATTAACCAGCATTTCGTGATAGCTTTATTATAGAAATTGGGAAGTGAAATGGTTTCCCGCTACATCTTCAATAAATTTAACTTACTGTTGTACACCATAATGCCGATCTGACCGAAATAAGTTAATATTAACCCCCTATAAGTAACCTCCTTACTTTGTTCACCGTACGGATTTTAAAATGAATATTATTACTGTAATAGAAAGCAACTGTTACTTATGTCATTGGTACTTCAAATTTTGTTTATAGATGAAGCGTAATATATATAAAGCTGGAATAGATAACGTACAAAATCAATTTAAATTTTTATCAAGAAATAATCCATTGCACACTCCTTCTATTCAGTAGTTGGCCAAGATATAACTGAAATATATCATGCACTACCTCTCGAAATAATACAGTTTGAATAAAAATACCTTTACGTAATATAAACGCAAATAATCTGAATGTAATTTGATTGTATTTTTTTTTTAATTAAACGTAGTAAAAAAAAAAGCTGTTTATGACGTCTACGAAAGCTTTTACACAGTACGCGTGGGCAATATTTTACAAAAATGAATTTTCTACAACCATAGCAAGTTTTTGCGCATATTTTTACCACCTTCAAACAAATTTCATGAATTAAAAAATAAATTATTTTTTAGCGACTTTTCGAAGAAAAGTATTACTTTCAGTCCCATGGTGAGAATGGGGACTGAAAATAGATTTTCTTTACGTTTTGAGATATGATAATTACAAAAATACGATTCAGTTAAATTGGAATTTCCATATATATATATATATAGGAATATGTATAAAATCTTGTGGCTCGAAAACTTCCAAAACTAGTACATCAATTTTATTGAAATTTATAAATTTTGTAATAGTGTATCTGAAGTTGTGCATGTGAAAATTTGATGAAGATTGGTTGAGTTGTTCTTGAGTTACGCTTAATTTACAGTCGAAAAATAAATTTGAGGTTTTGTTGAATATGTATTTGTGTATTTTTTATCTGTGCTGAGTCACAGTGGTGAGTGAGTTGAAACTTAATGCTTTTGCGTAGGGTCTACTGCTTAATCGAACGTAAGGCATTATATTCTAAAAATCAGCGAGTTTCTGACGGCGAAATAGTGATGGCGTCGAAAAGGAAAAGTCGGTCTTCTTGCGCAGAACTACGCAAGAATTTTTTATTATTTGACAAAAGGCTTTTAATTAACGGCTGTTGTTTTAATTTATAAATATTAATATGAGGGATCTATTATTAAAACGAATTACCAGTTCTTACTAAAACTATCAATAAGAAAAAAATTATTAAAAAAATAATAGCCAGGGGAAGTTTCAGATTTTCCATTCCTTATCGACTCTTTTCATACCAATCTCAGATATTAACTGTATAATGTACGAGTATTATTAGGTAAACGATCTTAGTATTTTTTTTATTTTTTTTATTTATATTAACTTAAAGTATATTAATTTTTTTATTATTTTTTTTTTTAATTTACCACTTCCAAAAAAAATAATTTTCGGTAAGACCGATTATGAAGTTTAATCGTGTAAACGTGTTTAAAAAATTTGAATTATCATTTCTAATTGCAATTTTTATTTTAAAGTTATGTTTTACAATTTTTAATTTTTATAAATTATTTCTATCAGTTCTTTTCCTTTCCTAATTTTTTTTTTTTTAATATTATAAAATAAATAAATGTAATAAATAAATAAGTTAAATGTCAATAAAGCCGATCTCCGTAGCAGAGTGATAGCTTCAACCTTTTATCCGGAGGTGCCGAGTTCGAATTCTGGTCAGCCGTGAAATTTCTCACACGCTCTAAAAATTGTATTTCCATGTTAGGTGCAATGTAAGTAGATTCGTTCTGTTGTATGCCAGTGAATAAAATAAAGGAATAACTGACTTGAAAGAGAAAAATTTCGACAATTGTTAACTCCACAATATTCCGTTTAATCTAGTTGTTCTAGTTAACAGCTCTCAAAGGATTCAAATGATAATTGAATTTTTTTGAAGTGTGTAAAATATGCCATGTCTAACTGGGGGTAGTCGAACACCATAACCTCCGGATAAATGGAAGAGATGCTCTGCCATAGAGATCGGCCTTCTTTATAACGCGCGCGCGCGCACATACACACATATATATATATACATACATACTGGGTGTCGGAAAAAGAACTTCGAGGTTTTAAATCAAATTTCCTTTATTACAATTACAAATGTTCGTGATTTATTACATGAAAGTACAAAGTCTACAGTTTTTTTTACCTCTTAATGTAACTCAGTATGTTTAACGTTCACAGTCCTACAGACATCAAATCGATAATCCATTTCATTCCACACTCTGGCGAGCATGTCTACAGGAATCGCTTCCACGGTTGCATTTATGCTTTGGAACTTGTAGTTAAGTGACTGGATTCATTTGGTGTCTTTTACGTAGCCTCGAAAGAAGAGATCAATCAGCATCAAATCGGTACTTCGCAGAAATCAAACGATGGGAGTTTCTCTTCCTATCCAAGTTGGTAGGAACATGTCGTTGAATGCAGTCCTCACATCTTTGCTTGATGTAGACAGTCTACATCCTGTAGGAAAATTTGGCCCTTCATATTTTCAATCTGCGAAAATACAGTTTTCTAATATGTCCAAGTAAACTTTTCCCGTAAAAGTCTATTAATTAGAAAAAAATTACCCAAAAATTCGATTACGCATGATACCACATCAGACATTCGCTTTCGGACAGTTGCAAACGAATTCCATCGTATGGATTTTCTTGGCCCCGTACTCGACAATTATGGTGAATCTATGAATACGAAAATGAAGTGTAACATGGTTGTTACAAATTAAACACTTGGTTTATCGTTAGTTTAATTTCATGGATTTGCTGCAGTTTATAAGGATGAAGTTTCAATCGCTTGCGAATATCATAGAATATTTAATTGACGACTAATAATACAACTGAAAATTTTGGTCTTCGTTGTAAAACAGTCGCATTCTTTGTGGGTTTTCCGCAATTGCGGCCTAGGTAGTGAGGTTCCTATAAAAACAATTTTTGATTTCCAAAAACACATATGCTTTTATCACTCGGACAATTTTTACAATAGAATTTCTTTGTACGTTACCGATTTTGTTTCTGTAAACCGGTACACGCACTGTGCTTTCTCTTGTAGCGACGCCGTGGTACTGAAGCCCGGGTTCATAACAGCTTGGCCTGTGTAACAATCTAACCCACTAGTGAACGCTTCAAAATACAAACTATATTTGTGTTGAAACCCCGAAGTTCTTTTCTGGAGATCCATACATCTGTTTTTTGCTTTTATCATAATAATTGAAATAGTATCACCCAAATAAGATATTTGATATTTTTTTACTAATACTATTTCTTGGAACATAAAGAAAATTATGTGATTTTATATGATAATAATAAATGAAATTCTTAAAATGTTTTTTATTAAGTTCTTTAAATTATATGTATGCCTTTTCCTATCGCTGTAGTTTTTTTAACTCATTCGGGACTAGGCAAATAATTAGCGGTTGTATCATGTAATTATAAATAATGATACCAATATTGAAATTAATTAGCTTCGCTATCGTTGGATAGGCTGTCAAAATGGTAAAACATAAATCCATTACATGGAAAGAAAAGCGATGATCGTTGTGTGACTATTGTAGAAAGATGACCGAATCATATTACTGGTAATATTTTACCAGTATTTAGCGGTCAACAAATTGTAAGGAATTTATTTCCTTCTAGTATTTATAATTTTACGTTTAAATTCTTGTTAAGTAAAAATTCTTTCTTAAAAATTTCTTACAGTTTGACACTAGATTACTATCTATCCAATTTTTATTACATCTAGATCCTTTCTCAAACTTCGGTATTTACGTAAATCTAATGAACTGAATTTTTTTCGATATAGAAAAAACCTTACGAAATCATTCCCGTAAACTGAATTTTCATCCTTTTTCCTAGAAATTTTAATTATTACTTTACTTTTTTTTTTGTTAAAAAAGTAATATTTATTTATTCTCACAGATTTGACCAAAAAAAAAAAAAAAAAATTCAACTAATCTTATTCACTTTTCAGAGTTTAATGTTTTGTGGTCTTTATAATTACTCACCCGATTATAGTATATACACGTACATTTCTGTTTGAAAAATCAATTAATATATTTCTAATAATGAAAGAGTTCATACACGAATCAATCTTACTTCTCCGAGTTCACCGAAGACTCATCGAGTATCTGCGGGAAGCACAAAGACCGTAAAGACTGTATCAGAAAATACTATAGAAACTCCCCTGCAAATAATTAGAAAATGTAATGACCTGAATATATCAATAATCTCTGAAATTAAGTAAAAGTCTTACGATAGTCCAGAGACACGAAATATATGGAATGCATTATAGTTATTTGATTATAAAGTAGTTACGTAATTTTGTTAATTTGCAAACAGGTGCAAGTCAATGGAATCTATGAGTCAATTCTCTTTTGTTCCGGATCCTTTTTGTTGCAAAGTGTCGCAATACAAAAGGAATGCGGTACTTACCGTAAATTTATTTTAAGAAATACTGAAAGTTTTGAATCATTTCAGAATAAAAAATTAGTAATCTTAAGCTTATAAGAGAGTTAATTAGAATATGTTTTTTTTTCAGCAATGTTTTTTATCAAATAAATAATTTTTGAGTGAATTATACTAGTAAATATTTATTTTTCTTACATTTTAAAATAAAAAGGAAATTAATTTAAAATGAAGATAATAAGATCAATTTTATGAATGGTATTTTTGAGATTGTTTTCTCGGTACAGGATTTTTACGACCTGATGCCCCTCCTTCAACCAAATTAATAGAAGATGCTCTTTTTTTTTAGCTTCCAGGACCACCGTTTAGGTATTGCTTCAAAGGATGAGATGAAATGGCAATTTTGTTGCTTATAAAAATTGTTGTAATCATTAATCCTGACCGGGATTCGAACCCGGGATCTCCGGATGAAAGGTCGAAACACCACTACCACTCGCGCCATGGAGATCGGTTAATTGAAGATGATAGAAAGAAATATATGATGTAAACGTACGGTTACCAATTTATTTCTTAATCATGTCTAATTAAATTTAAATTTTATATTCATATGAAAATTATAAATTAACACAGATAAATTTATTGGATTATTAAATGATTTAAGACAAAAAAAAATTGGTGTTTTCATAATTAATTTTTTTTTACTTTGATGGATACGTACTACTGTTTTTGTGTCCAAATTATTTATTTATATTCAATAAATAAAAACATACAATTAATGTTTAATAAAGCTTTAGAGGTTACATAAAAGATTAAGAAAAAATGTAGTGAACGAGAACTTAATTTCTGGTAGATGGTAGACTAGAGCAAGGTGAATGTAATATACAATAAATAATTATATGAATTCATATCTGTACGTATAACGAGTACAGTATTCTTTTACGAATGTGTGTATGTGTTATGTTTTTGTGTTGTGTAAGCTCATTTGTTTGATAGTAACTTACGGAGGTTAGGCCACGACAGTAAGGATATAGTGGTTTTTTAATATCATATTTCTTGGAACTGTCTTGTACCTTAGTGCCTAGCTGTCTACCGCTACCAAGAAATATAATAAATTATAATGGTTACAATAAAGCTATTAACCTATGGGGGATATTTTGCTTTATCAAGATATATACACGTGTATGTGCGTGCTCGCTCGCATACCCCTCTACACACACAGGCAAAGTAACAGCTCAAATATCAACCTTCTTCGACTCACCTTAGTCAAGGTTCATTTATTTTTACAAGATGCAAATTTTCTTTCTAACATAAAGAGTTCAATGACACTATATGGTCAAGCTATTTCTGTTTGTAGATTCTGTATTCTGTTTTTTTAATTTTGGTCTGAGGTTAGGTTATGTTTTTTTAGTTAAGTCTTCTTCTTCTTTTTAGTTTGTTACATTCAATTCTTGGAATTACAAGTTGATAGGTCATTGTATCCTTTTTTAAATAAGATATCACCTGTTTTAACTTTCTTCATTTTCATGCTTATGCTTTCCTATGCGACGTACTCAAATAAAACTTTATGCAAATGTAAATTTTATGTTTTGATTTCATGCCAATCCTCGTTCTAAGTATCAATTTACATATATATCCTAAGAAAACTTTATATATTACTAAATATAAAATGATAGCCTCCTACTATTATCTCATACAAGTTAAAAACATGAACCGATCTATAAAACGTATAACGTTTCTAATCTACAAATCACGTAAAGTTTATCTGTATATCATACGTACGAGTGAAGAATATTTCTTTACCAACTCTCGGAACATTAAACTTTGCATTACTGAATATTTTATCAAACAAAAATTCTTTCAGGGATTTGCGAATATTGAGAACTAAACAGCAAATTATAAAAAAAACTTACCCGCAAATTCCACTATATCCAGTAATTTTTCACTATGACAGTTCTGTCGATTTTTTTATAACTCCACATATATTAATTAGGTTTGAGCATAAATACAGAACTATGGGAGATTTAACCATACACCATCATTAAAATATGTATACAGATAAAGAGTCTTATCTTTTTTTCCTATTTAGCCTCCGGGAATCACTGTCAGAAATTACTCCAGAGGATATGTGTGAGTGTAAGTGAAGTGAAGTGTAGTCTTATACTGTCTCAGGTTGACCATTTCTGAGATGTGTGGTTAATTGAAACCCAACCACCAAACAACACCGGTATCCACGATACAGTATTCAAATCCGTATAAAAGTAATTGCCTTTACTAGGATTTGAAAATTGGATCTCTCGACTTCGAAATCAGCCGATTTGCGAAGACGCGTTCACCACTAGACCAACCCGGTGGGTTGACATAACAATACTGCTTTAAACAAATAGCGCGGAATTTTTTTTTAAACTATATTGTATATAATATATTAATAATAAAACACAACCCTGTTTGGTATTGTCTTAAAAATCAATTACAAGTTCTCTTGTATCAATTACTTTGCAACTATGATTCTAAACTGTTTAAAATAGTTATTAAATTTATAACAAATTTTCTATAAAATTTAAGATTAAATATTATTTTCTTGTGACAACTTTAGAATAATTAACTGTAAAAACAGTTGGTTTTCATTTTTGTAATTAAAGGCAGGACACGGACTCACCTTTGATTTTGATGAATTGTGGAAAATACCTGGAACTTAAACCCAAGTTATTCATTACAATAGGAATTATTCGTCTGATATTCCAATCGCTGGAGTTATACACACACACCGTAAATTACACAGTACCGCACCCAAACTTTCGATATTTTCCACTATACACTTATAACTGACAGTAAAATACAGGGTCCGGCATGTAAATCTAACGATTTTGTAGTAATTGTCATGTTGGCACCACTGTCAATGAGAAGGCGGGAGTGTTGTATATCGACAGGTCTGTACATGCTATTTCAGTAGCCAGTTTGTCGTGGTCGGGTGAACAACGAGCGTTTGTGATTGAAGTCTATTTTAAAAATAATGACTCTGTTATTGTAACACAGCGTTTATTTCGCAGACATTTCAATTTAAATCGACACGCGTCTGTTCCTAGTAGGATACGATATTGTTGTGGGTGAAGAATTTTAGGAACACATCTGCTTTAAAAATGAAACCAACAGGACGAAAACGGACTGTGAGAACGCCTGAAAACATTAACGCTGTAAGATAAGCTGTTACGCGGTCTCCACGACGTTCGGCAGCGAGAAATGCTGCTGCGTTAGCCATTTCTGATCGAAGTGTACGACGAATTCTTCATGCCGACCTGAAATTCTATTCGTATAAGATGATGTTAGTGCAGCAACTTAATGCAAATGATTGGGCGTCTCGCAAAGCAGCTTGCGAGGTCATCCTCGAAAAATGTCCACCAGGATGCCATTATTCTTTTAAGTGACAAGGCGCATTTTCATCTGTCAGGATTTGTGAATAAACAAAATTACCGTTATTGGACTTCGCATAATCCACGGCAAATTCTTGAAAAACCACTTCACAGTCAATATGTTACAGTGTGGTGTGCGGTTTCAAAGTTCGGCATAATTGGCCCATATTTTTTTGAGGAGTTAAATCGCAGAGTAACAGTAACATCTCATCGATACGTAAACATGTTGAATGAATTTCAAGGACATGAAATTTGGTTTCAACAGGATAGTGCCACCGCCCACACGGCGAGAATCGCAATGGATGTTCTGCGAGAAACCTTTCCTGGACGTTTGATTTCCCGATTTGGCGACATTCTTTAGCCAGCGCGTTCACCTGATCTGGCTGTTTGTGATTTTTTCTGTGGGGTTATCTCAAACATAAAGTCTTCAGTAGTCGACCACAGTCAATTGCAAAACTCAAGGAGGCCATTCAACGAGAAATTGAAGCAGTTCCACACGTGATGATTGAGCGAGAAATGTCAAATTTTAGAATGAGGTTAAGTGAGTGTGTGAAGAGTAATGGAAAACATTTGGACGACATAAATATTCAAATAAAAAAGAAATCTATTTTAGTAATTCACTATAAATTGCAAAAATTTATCTTAATTTGATATATTAAATGTTTTAATAGTACGAAACAGTTTAATTATTATCCCTCAAAAATCGTCAGATTTATATGCCGGATCCTGTATATAAACTACTATAAACCAGCCTATCCTAACCTTAACCTTGATTTTCTTTCTTTTTCCTGTTTAGCCTCCGCGAATTACCGTTCAGGTATTAACTTCAGAGGATGAATGAATTTTTTTTTTCTTTAAACTGAAGTAGCAATATCAGAAAATGTATAAATTGATTGCGCGATAATTGCACAGTAGAAAATTCTCATACATAAATGTTAGTGAAAATTCTGAAAACATTAGAATTAAGCATACGGGTTGAGAGAGAGGGTTGACTTTGTTATATCATTAAAAAAAAAATTATTTATATATAATATAAAAAGTAATATTACTGCATACTTATTGTTACAACACAAATCGAAGACATGGCTTTCAGTAACTAGAAAATAGGGTTATGCTTTTAGAAGCATAACGTGAGGATGAGGATTCGCATGCATAATCCGTTAACGACCAATATAAAGTGTATAACTAAAGTTATGAATTTACACGCACACACAGAGAGAGAGAGAGAGAGACTGACTGAGTGAGTGAGTGAGAGAGAGAGAGAGAGAGAGAGAGGTATTCCTACTGGTATCCGTAAGGTTGCCATAATCATTTGAACTTTCCACGAAACCTTTCTTCTGTTGATTTTTTAAGCAATTATTGCATGACCGTATGCTCAATTTCATGTACTTTAATTGTTGGAAAAAAAAATATCAAAACAGAAATTGTATAAAAATAAAATAAATATAACAAAATTCTACTGGGTTATTTGGTGTCTAGAATTGTCATTATGCTCATTTATTAATCTAAATACGGTATAACGGCACTAATATAAAATACTTTATTATTAATGCAGGTACCCTGTCAAAATAACCCAAGACTAAATAGCCCCCACAAAATAACCTATTATAAAATAACCCAAGACCAAAACAGCCCCAACAAAATAGCCTATTCTAAAATAGCCCAAGACTATATTTACAAACACAGACAAGCAGTGGTGGGGGTCGAAACGATACCTAAAAATTTTAAAAAATCACCCGATACTAATTTCTAAAGAAAATAGATTACAAGAAACCCTCGTAAAAAAGGGAAGTTTAAATTTAAGCCAAACAACACCTATAATCACTTCGCTTGCTAAGCTCTTGTAATTAACGTTAAAATTTTTTCGGAGCTATTTAATGTTAGGCTATTTTACAATAGGCTATTTTGTCGGGGCTATTCAGTTTTGGGAAATTTTGACGGGTCACGATTACTGCTGATAGTTTTAAGTCTTTTCCTACGCTGATCTAGCATTCTAATAAAAAAAAGAAACTTATCCTCAACTGTTGCTAGTTTTCTAGTAAATAAAATACTTATATGACTATCACAAAATTGATTGATAAAATCGATCATAAAATAATAAGGGCGCAACGACTCCATAATTATAAGTAAAATAGCCGACTTATTGGTAAGAGGAAGATAAAATTGTATTTTTAGAAAAATACTAAGTACGTACATCATAGGAAAACAATCCAAGAGGTATTGAAAAGACTTCAACAAAAGTAAATATAATTTTCATGAAAGAAAAAACTTAAATATTCTTTCTCAGAATATTATCTTATCGTTGGGAGAAAAATAATTAACGATTATATAATAATAGTCTTTAATTTCTTATTATAAAATAAATCGATATAACAAAATGAGGAAGTATAATTCACCAATTACGGGCGATGATATACGATTATTTATAACAATATATTTTTTTTAAAAATCAATTGACTGTTTTATTTGAAATATGTATAATTTATTATATTAGTTAGTTATAACTTTTTTGTTATCTCACCAGTTGTGGTTGTTCTAATTGTAATACACAGCCTTTGTTAAGATGTATAAATTATTTAATAATTGGTAAGTTATAGCCGTATCGATAAATAGGGAGAACCTAAGTAATAACCACCTGTGGTAACTACATTCTAATCATCACATCAACTTACAATTCAAGGGCACTACAAAAACCGCAGCTAGCTACATTATTGACTAAATAAAGTTGCAAAAGCGGTTCCTGAAGTTTACAGATTATCACATGACTCACTCACTTCTACCAATCGGCGGCAAATAAATCGTGATTATACTAAATAACCCATAATAAATTAATAATTTCATACATAATAATTAATAATATATTTGAATTAAATATTATTTAAGCATACTTTTTACCTTTTTCGCTTCATCACCTTCTTCGTTTTTCTTTTTTTTTCATCTTCGTATTCTTTTTCTGCTTCTCAAATTCCTCTCATTTGAAATCTAGTAAGAAAAAAACCTGTGTAATTTGATAATAGAAGATATTATCTAGATACAACACATAAAATTAAAATAATTATTTAATCGGTTGGTTAGTTTCATGATTATCTAGGATAAACAGATATTCATTAGTTACACAAATCTGTGTTGAACAGAGCAGAATTATATCTTATAGTAAGAAAGTTATCAGCATTTCGGTAGAATGGATATACATGTCGTAGGTGAATTGAAAAATCAGGCTTATTGAAATGCGCTCGGCTAATTGGAAATTATAAATATAATCTATCCAAACTTAATTTACGCTTGCTTCGCTTGCTAACCTTGACTAGCGAGCGAAGGGAGCCTAGGTTAAATTTGGTTACCCATCGGGTTGGTCTAATGCTGAACGCGTCTTCCCAAATCAGCTGATTTGGAAATCGAGAGTTCCAGCGTTCAAGTCCTAGTAAAGTCAATTATTTTTATACGGATTTAATAACTAGATCGTGGATACCGGTTTTCTTTGGTGGTTGGGTTTCGATTAACCACACTTCTCAGGAATGGTCGAACTGAGACTGTACAAGACTACACGTCATTCATATCTAGTCACTACACTCATTCATATCATCCTCTGAAGTAATACCTGATTGGAATTCCGGGAGGGTAAACAGGAAAAAGAAAGAGGTTAAGTTTTGTTAGATTATATTTATAATTTCCAGTTAGCCGGGCGCATTGCAATAAACCTGATTTTTCAATTCGCCTACGACACACAGATGATATTAAAGTATGGAAAGGACATCATATTTCAAAACTAAGGGATAAAAAAGTTAGAAACAAGTGCGGTCTACACATTTACAAAATTATTACTTTATGGTGTGTTTGAAATAGTTTCCGTATCTTGGTTCCGCCAGATTTAATTAAATTTATTTTTTATTAAACAGGAAGACGGACATGTAACGTATGATTTTAATCTAAAGATTTACAAGAAAGAGGACTATGAAAATTATTTCTTGATAAACACCTTCGTTTTCGAGTTATAAATCAATTAAATTTGCAAAAACCTCAACATTTATTCAATTAAGTAATTTAGGACCAAAAACATGGAAATAAATTTTAAAATTAAATTTTGTTATAATTAAAGTAAATAATATTAGTTCAGCTAGCTATTTCATTTGTAATAATGCTGCAAATTATTAGTTTTTATGTATTATTATTATTAGTGTAATTTATTATTGTGGAGGCAATTATTATATTATTAGAGTTTGGCTCATTAATACTAACGTTAACTGTTAAAGTTTATTATTGAATGCAATAACAAACTTTTTTTACTACTTTTTCCGTTTTACATATTTTTATTACTACTGCGAGTTTTTCCGTTTTTGAAAATTTGATTGGTTATTACTCGAAAACGAAATAATTTATCAAAAAACGGTTTACGCCTTCGTGTTTCTTGTAAATATTTACATTAAAATAATCTATCGCATATCCACCTTCCTATTTAAAAAAAGAGAAGTTTGATTCAATCAACGGATAAAAATTTCAAACATGCAGTAAAGAAGTAATTTTGTAACTATGCATATCACTTGTTTCTACTTTAGTATATCCTTACGTTTTGAAATATAAAGCCGTTTCCATATTTTAATATCACCCTGTATGTGACAGTCAATACTATACTCGGTTCAATAAGACAACTACAATTCCCGTAATAAGACTGCTATAAGGGTCGGTTGGAAAGTTCTTGGCCTGTCTGTGAAGTTTCAGACGCGATCGTTTAGTTTTGTTTGTGGCGTTCGAGCAAAGCAAATATTTTTTTGACATTTTTTTTTTTTTAAATTGATTAAATTGAAGTTCGAGCTGCTATAAATTACATTATTTAAAAAAAATTTAACCCCTATGGACATACAAAAAGAGTTAAATTCTACTTTAAAGGATTTTTCCATTTCGTTTATGACGGTAAAAAAGTGGACTGCTGAATTACAAAATGGTCGTACATACATCTACGATGATGAACTCTACGAACAACTAAAAGCCGCTACGACCGACGAAATAGTCATAAAAATACACAATGCCGTATTAAATATTCATCAACTAATGTAAGCTTGCTGATATCGTAAACATGTTGATACGAGGTGAAAATTACATTTTACTTGATATTTTGGGCACGAAAAAACTTTGTACCGAGTTTGTTAACAAAGTTTGTAAACTTATTTTATGGTTTGTTGGGGATGAATATGCCTAAAAATCTGTTCAGGTCTCTTGTTCCTCAACGGTCACTGTAAACAATGCCATATCTGCAACTGAAATGCTTAAAGGATGCAAGCAAACCAGAACTTCTATCTTCCTAATGCAATGTAATAATATTAGTAATAATACTGTGGGTCAGACAGTACCTGACTCCCCCGCCCGGGTTAAACCTGTGGGAGGCGGCTGACTGGGGGAACCCCGGAAGGATCAATGAGGTATGCCAAACCGTCTATCCGCCAGCATCTTGCGACATATTGACTGACAGAACATAGGTTTTATGGAATCTTCTACTTTCACAACTTCCGTGGCAGAGAGTCCGCATTAAAACCATCGGAGAACTTCTGTCTTCGCAAGCGAAGAGGAGGAAAACTGTAGAGTTCAGCGATAAGATTGCAGAGATCCGGAAAAGTAGGAAACTACTAAATTTCGATCGAAGAATAGCGGATCAATACCAAAATGTTTCGTTATCAAAAGGAAAGACGGTGACTTCTGGAAAATAAGTCCTATCGTGATATATCGTGTCATCACGGAAGCAGCTGGAGCACTAGTTAAAGAGACAAGAAAAACTGCTGTGGAACTATTTGCAGAATTGTCAATAACGTTCAGTCGTTACGGTTACTCAGACCGGAGGTTTAGATATTGAGGTTGCTCCTCATATTACCCTGAAAGTGTATTGTGCTCCTGATTACACTTCACCAAGAGTCATGTGCAGAGATCTGTTAAACCTCAACGAACAGAAAATTATAGATGAACTTCAGAAACAAGGAGTTGTTGCGTATCCTCGCCTAAATCCACGACGTAATGAAGAAGTTTTACTGTTTGCGTCGCACGTGTTGACTCTCATTAAACCAAAGTGACCAGACAAGATAAAAACTGAATTTCACAGGTTGGATGTACGTCCGTTTATCCCAACTCCTTTGTGTTGCTTTGGATGTCAGAAATTCTGACACACTGCGGCATTTTGTACGAAGAAGTAAATCTGTGTATGTGGTGAAAAATTAAAACCTGATGACCCGTCAGGGATCCTCCGCCTGTGTCAACTGTCATAGGCACCAATCTGAAAGATCTAGGAATTGTCCTATTTACAAACAAAAGGTAGCTCTACAAGAGATCAAGACAATACAGAAAGTCAACTACTTTGACGCAAAGAAAATTGTGCTTGGCAGAATGCCGAAGATCATTTCATACGCATAAAAGTTACAGCCGCTTCCGCAGCTTCCTATAAATCAGAGGATGTGCTCTCAGAATTGGCACCAGCATTGGCTAAGTTGGTCAAACGTATCAACAGTGACAAATTGAACAGTCGACCATCCAGGAAAATTAGTAGTCCTAAGCCGACAACAAAGAACGGAGAATATTCTGTGCAATCTTGCAATTTTAGTCTTCAAATAGTGGAAAAAAGAAAGAAAATGAGATTGAAACACAGAACAAACCCGAAACGAAAGCAATACATGCAAGACTGCAAATTGAGAAAATGCCCATTCAGAAATTAAGCTTTTAGATAAAGAGGACCTTCAACGTCCAATAATGGAGCCTTCCAAGTCACGGAGGTCTTTATTAAATGAGAGGGCGAGCACTTCGCCGCACGATATATATTAGTGGGAAGTGCATCGAGTCTTCACTCAGATGCACTGCTGACCGGACCATCAGAGCCGGATCATCTGATGTCGGCAGCAGGACATCCTCCATGATTTATTACACAGGATCAAAGGAATCAATCTCCGAGGCCTCTGACAACTTGGAGTTCGACATTGAGGCTTTCAGAAAATGGAAAAGAGAAAGAAGAAAAGATATTTTAAGGGATAACCTAGGCGATAAAATTTAAGAAGAAATTTGGTTTATATGTGTTTAAAGAAATAACTGTACTTGATTTTGATTGCTTTTGAGTTAAGTGTTTTATAACATATTTTGACGTGTTTCTTTTTTTTTTAACTGGTAAAAGCTCTTTTCATTCTTGCTATCCTGTGTTTATTCGAGGTTTTAATATCCTTCGACAAGTCCTTTTTGGATGATTTGTCATGACAAGACTAATCTTCAGACTATGTTGTTAGTGATTCTATCAGGGAGGGAAAGAAATATTTTATTTTTTTGATGTTGAAAGCGGCTAATTACCACAGCAGTCGATACCCCTAAAACTTCAACAAAAAAAATTAATTCATCCCTATAAGGGTTTAAGAAATTTGTTTTATTGGAGAAATTGAAGCAAACGGAAACCTTTTAAGTAGTTTCAAGGTTTTCTTTACTGAGCCGAATATACTGTAAATTATTATAAGATAGAATTATATCAGCTTCAATGTACTGTTAATCTACAATAAATATCATGCCTAAATTTATTACGTAAATCAAACCCACTGGAAAATTTTTTTCATTACGTATCAACAAATAAATGTAACATTTTAATTTGTGAACCATTGTATGGACTTAATTTACACAGTAGAGGCGTTTACTAAGTTCATCCTAATTTATTTATTAAACTTTGGTTGAATTTTATCGGAAAAATATGGCAAAGACCCAAACTTCTTTTTAAGAATGAAATATTTCCAGGGAAAAATACTTGTACTGCTAATTTTAGAATAAAAAATGTATTAATAAAAGATAATCAAATTCAAATTATTAAATCTAGGCTAACAAACATAATTTTCCGATTTAAGTCCATATCATGTTTTAAATATATATATATATATATATATATATATATATATATATATATATGTCGCAGAGAAATGATGAAAACGGAGATATTTGATCAAATCCCTAAGGGACATGATGAGTTCACTGAAGATGTTAAAATTACAACTCTGTGGGTGATTTCCCTAAAGAAAGTAAGTGATTTTGAACAAGCGGCATGATAAAGAACCTTGTTAATCAGACGAGGTTAGTGAGCGAAGCGAGCGTATATTATGTTTGATTAAATTATGCTGATTCCGTGTAATGACGTATCGCGCACTATATCAATATAACCTAACCAAACATAACCTACGCTCGCTTCGCTCGCTAACTTCGTCTAATTAGCGTTAAATATACAAATTATATTTTACCTATTTAGGTGGCCAGTAGACAGCTTCATTGAATCCTGACTTGCATATAGTTTTAACATCTTCCGTAAATTGATCATCTCCCTTAGGGATTTGATCAAATCTCCGTTTTTATCAACTCCCTGTATGTCGCATATATATATTCTGACCTACAGAATAAAACTGGAAAAATTACAAAGCTAAAAGACAAAAAACATTAGATTTAAACAAACGACAAAATACAACGTTTACAGATGAAGAAAGGAAAGCAAGATCTGAACGGATGAAGAAATACTGGGCAGCTCGGAAGAATAAAATAACACGCTTTTCTCAGAAAAGAACCAACTAAAATTGACTTAAGTGGTCCCATGTTGGCCGTTAAAGCATAATAATAATAATAATAATAATAATAATAATAATAATAATATATATATATTTTAATGAGACAAAATAAATAATAAATTGTTGTAGACAAAATTGTTCTATTTTTAAGCATAAACCTAGTACATGTTTTTTAAGTTATATTTATATAAGTATCATATCATTTGTTCTTGAAATTTCATAATTTTTTACAATTTATAATTAAAAATAATGAAATTAATTTTTATTAGATAAATTATTCACTGTTAATTACATAATATTGTGTAAGTACAGTATATATTTAAAATGAAAAAAAAAAATGTTTTTCTTTAATTCAATTCGTATTTCTTTTTATTCACTGGAAAATGTAGGCCTAATTTACACAAGTAAATTAATTTATATTTCTCAATCCCACCTACACTTATAAATTTTATATTTCAGCAAACTTAATAAATTCTCATAAAAGAAATATATATCATAAAATACCAAATATATAATAGGAAAGTAAATTTAATAAAACGAATACGTATAAATTGAGAACATACTGTTAAAAAGAGGGGGTGTCAAATTTAAATCATTTCTAGGAAATTTTGCTGCGACACATTTTATTATTTCTCCTCTTTTCCTTTTTTAGCATTCAATTCTTCCCTTCTACCCACCCCGATGCAAAACCTTTCCCACTCATACTGTTATTTTCCTCTGCCTCATTATTTCTTTGTCTCTTTCACTCTTTTAATATAGATTTACTCTTCCATATACCACCTCTTTTTATTCTCCTACCACGTTACCAATAGTCAATAGCTCATTGTCGTCATTTGTCTCCTTCCAGTATACAATTTATCTTACCGCCCTGACAGTATTATAACATTGGAGTTGCTTCATAAATTATTTGACATTGATACGTTGTATGATTCATCAACTCGTATTAAATTTTAAAATAACTTAGATTATTATTATTTTTATTTATTTTTTTATTAATTAAAAACAAAAATATATAATTTATAAAATGATTGAAATTTAAAAGATACTTTATAATTTTCGGTGTTTTAAGTGAGTGTATTAAAGATTGTAAGTGAATAATTTTTAATGATTTAAATATCTTTTTAAAAATACAGTGTAAAGATTTTTCGTTAAATGAAAAACAAAAATCGACTGATAGATTAAAAAACACAGGGTCACGGATATATACAATAAATAATGACGACTTCTATATCATTAAATATTTCTTCCAATAAAGTATTTAATGTTTTTGTATCGGAGGAATTTATCAGCAAGAAAATATTTAATAATAAAGGTAAGTGTTTTGAAATTTTTAATTATTTTTTTATTTATTTTTACGATAATTTTGAGATTTATTGTATATAAGGGCTGAAAACGAATTATTCAATTATTAACTGAAATGAGAATCCTATGCTAAAGGTTCTAAAAACGATTTCAACCAAATTTTTAAATTTTATTTTATTACTGTAATTTTCGATGTTTATTAATTATCAATTTTTACACTATTTAAAATAATATAAACTTAGTATTTATTAAAAGTTCTTCCAAAATTAAAAAATAACCATAATCATGAACGAATGAAGAAAGGCATCAAGGTGATAACAAAAAACAAATAAATATTTATAAACGCACATTTTTAACTACGCAACAAAAAGTCGGTATTTTATTTTTTAATGAGTAAATATGATCAAAAATAAATAAATAAAGAAAAACAATTATATAGATATTTTAATCATTTTTTTTTACATAAAGAAATGAAATTTTTATTTAAAAAAAAAATTCATTCCGTCTCGGTAAATATAACTAACTAATTTTGTACATTTTTTTGAATTAAGGATGGCCTCCATATAAAATCTATGCAAAACATCTTTTCTTAAAAATCTAAAAGAAAAGATATACTGGCTAAAAACTGTATATAACTTTCCCAGCTTTTAATAAATTTTTATGCAAGAATTTCTTATTTTAAATCGATCAAATTAATTAAAAATACAAAATAAAACGATTTTTTAAAGACATGAAATTATTATTATTTTTTTAAATCTGGTCCCGTTTTACCCATTTTGCTTGTTAGGGTTCCAGAATCCTTAAAATTAATATCCAATTGTACCATTTCCTTATAAAGAAACATTTAAATTAATTTTCGTGATTTAATAAAAAAAAATATCTTGAATGATACTTGAAGAAAAAACTATTAAGATGTAAAATTGCATCATTTTTGTAAGAGTCTGAAATTTAATTAAGATATCATGCACAGAAATACTTAAGCCTAATTTGGTATTTAATTATTAAGCTGGTTTAGAAATATTAAGAAAAATTTTAAAACTATTTATTTTGTTGGGGGATAATCCCCCCCCCCCCCAATTGTATATAGTCACACAATTTATGTAGGGGACAATTTCACGACTGTATGTAACTTATATAGTATTACCATTCTAATGAATTACAAGTTCCTATAATGTCTCGACAAAAGCTTGAAATCTTTAAAAGACGACAAATCCTACACCCGTTTGTCGGAATAAGTTAAAAATTATCGATGCTCCACACATAGAACTAATTGAGCCAAATTACAAATGTTAGGGAGTCCGGAAATATTTGTCAAAATAGAGGCCAAGATATTTACGTAACCCCATATACATATACTCCAAATTTTTCAATCTTTAGGTTAGAAAGAGTTATGAAAACTTAAGATTTATAAAAACCTCTACACACCCAAAGTTTGACCGATCATTATATTTTCCCTTACGGTGTAGATATTGTCCGGAAAGTAAAAAAAGATCATTTGATTTTGTTAATTTATCGTTCAAGCAAATACAGCAATGTCTTGGCAATAATTTCAAGTTGGATACCACCAATTAAAACCAGAATCATAATTTACTTCATAAAAAAAAAAAATAAATATAATTATAATAATTACATATATATAATAATCTCTTTGATTTATGTATAGATCACATATAGATCTTTATAAAATGTTTACTTATATAGATAACTTGTTGAAATAATAATGATAATAATAATAATCTATTGTTAAAATTAATTATATTCCTAAACAATATGTTATGGGTTATCATCGGCTTTCGGTAATTAGCTCTGTCCTCACATCAACGAAAATAAAACCAGAAATTTATTTGCGCTTAAAGCTATTTTGAGAGAATCATAAGTAGTATTTTTACAATTATAATTTAATTTTTTGAAGAGATTATTTTATTTTTTTATAAAAATTCCTGTAAAATATATTTTTCTCATTAAACTTTTTAGACTAAATATTTTCTTTCATTCAATGTACATTTAATGTTCAGTTGCGTTATCGAAAATTAATATTTATCATTTTTATTAACGAAATTCGATCAAATTAAATAATACCATACAATACGTTAACAACACATCCTGGTCTGATAAGCCTGTATGTTATAAAACTTATACAACCGTATTTTATAGATAAAGATATAATACTTACAAAAATATTACTGAAGTTAAACAAAACTGAAAATTTTTCAAAATTATATTTATAAAATTACCGTTTCCGACTCTAAAAATGAATTTTTATAATTTTTTTTGTAATTTGACTGTTCAACCTGTTGATTAAAAATGTGTTTATTTAGGCTTATTTACTTCTTTTTTTAATGAAAAATTATCGAGACAGAAGCAGTTTTCAGATTTCATTAGCAAAGTATATTTGTTAGTATTACATAATATTAGCCAAGGGCTAGTTTTTTTTATGGGTTTAACAAAAAAAAAGGTGTTACAATTTGTATTATTATAAATATTATTATCAATGATTAAATAAAGAAATTAATATAGAAGAAATAAAAATACATAAAATGAAGAATATAATAATAATTTTTATAATTTATATATGAGGGAAAGGGTGAAAATTTAAACCGTAAAAATATTTCGGAAAGTTACGTAGCATTTTTGCAAGGTTTTAAATAGTTTTATTCCATCAGTTGATATGATTTTTTTTGATGTATCTCTATTGCAAAAAAAAATATTAACTGATGAATTAATTACGAAAGAACGCTTATAAAAACGTGGGAATATGGAAATGGAATTTTTTGGCGTATGAAAAATGCCATACCTGACCGGAATTAGAAAACCCGGGACCCCTAGATGAAAAGCCGTCACGCTACCACTCCGCCTCGATCAACAATGAATGACTCAGGGGTCAATAAAATGATTTGTCATATTATTCTGCGAAATTTTTAGAATAGGCTGTTTTTACAAATTATTCAGAATCTGTTATAATATCAGTATTATACTGATTATAGTTTGAGTTAATTTAATTACATTAAGTCACTAATTTAAAATTTCAAAGTAAAAATTATGTAATTGCAAGTTACATGTGATATAATAAAAAATATTTTTCATGAGTCATTGAAAAATACTAGATTTTTAAATATTGAAATGACATACTTATGTAGTATTGTTTGTTAATTGATTGCCCTTATGGAAAAGCACTTAATTACGTATGTAAGTACATATTTCCGGTTGTATACAATAATGATATCTAATCGAGGTGAATCGTTATTTCAAGGTAATATATTTTTTTTAATTTTTTTTTTAAATCATTGTAGATCGTAATGAAATAAAAATATTACCCCGTTAATGCAATTCATTTATTTTTATTTTTTTATTTTTAACAAAAACTAATTCTTATTCTACTAAATTTATATTTCTTGTGGCTAGTTTTTTACTGTATGGTGTTAATTACTTTTAAAAAATGAAGTTTTCAGTTAAAATCACGTTTTTTCCAATTTTACTCAAAACCAAACGCACAGATTTCGAAATCCTTTTTTTCGTAAGGAATATCTTCTAGTGATCCTGTAATAAGTTTGGTAAAATTTTTTTTTTTCTTTAAACGATAAATCACCTAGTCATTTAGAGAAAATGTAGATTTTTTTTTTTGACATCGTGGGCTAAATTTATGGCGTATTTTTATGACGTTATACTTTTACTCTGAAATCATTCTTTTCTTTTTCAATTATTTTTACGCAACATTTTAGAAACATTTGGCTAAAAACATATATATTACTACAATACCTTTATATCTACCAAAAAGGTAGTTAATTAGACATCATTTTTAGATTTTCCTTTTTTTGTTTTATCAAAACTAAAATTTCTAAACTTTTTCTTTCTTGCAAATGATTTTTATTTATTTTTACGGCCGGAATTTTTTTTGTTTATTTTTTTTTCTTAATAAAAAGCGATTTCAAATATAATTTTACAGATTAAAAAGAAAATCTGATGTGATCACCACATGACTTCCTTCTAAGCCTATTAAATTATATATACACATTTTTAAAAGTACATAAAATTTTATTTCACTAATAACTTCTGATTTTTTTTTTATTGTTATTGTTGAATTATTATTTACTGTAATTTCTTTTTTACAATCAAAGATTAATAATTATTAATAAATCAATATATTTAAATTAAGAAAAAGAGAAAGGTTAAAAAAAGGAAATGAAGTCGGATTCGAACTGATGTGTAACCTATATATATATGATTCCCTTGTAAGATCCAAATATTTCATTACTTAAAATTTTACTTGGCTATAACTTTGGAACCAATGAAAATAAGAACCACTTATGACATGTGCTTGAAAAGCTTTCAATTAGGGCTTATTATTGCAGTTAAGAAAATGTCCAGAATCCACATTGTTTGTAATTTGGGCTTTTTTGGACACTTTTCGTCCAGTCGATTGCAATTAAAAGGGGAGGTGCACAACAAGATGTTAAGACAGTCCTAAATCCAAAATTTCAACATCCTACGGCTAATCGTTTTTGAGTTATGCGAGATATATACATATGTACAGACGTAACTCCTAAACTAGTCAAAATGGAGTCAGGGATGGTCAAAATGGATGATTCCGTTAAGATCTGAAAACCGACATTTTTCGCAATTACAATACTTCTAGAAAGTAATAATGATATTCAATTGTATAAATTATGAATTTTTAAGTGGATGAAAAATTTTAAAAAATTTACTTGATTTTCTAACCCGTCGATTTTTAAAAGTTTTTTTAGAATAATTAATTAGACAAGTTATTCTGTTCTCTATTACGAGTATTATTATTATTTCTTTATTTTTTTACATTATTCATGAAAAAATAATTATCTACCTTTCGCATAAAGACTCCAGATTAACATCAGAAAAAAAAAAATTTTATATCTAAGGAATAAAATTGGATTAAAAATATTTATCAGAAAGAATTTAATTTAATTCTATACTTTAAAATGTTCAAATGTGTCATCATAATATTCTGAATTCTAATTTTAATTATGTGTAAAATCATCAAAAATAAGTACAAACTAATTATGATTTAAAGGTCAAAACGTGTTAAATTAAAAAATATATAATTTCAACTATATATTTAGTTAAAACTTTTTAAAGGTCATTTAAATATAGGCTTCAGTTTTTCAATGAGACAAAGAAATAATAAAATTATTTTTTATCTGACTGCACGAGAAGAAATTTTCTCCTCGATAGAAAGTAAAATTTTTTGAAACTCATACAAACCTTTATCCGATTAAAGTATTAAAAAAACGGATTCATATATATATATATTAATTAAATACTCTCATACCTTGAACCATCAATTTTTGTTATGAAACTGCCATAGTCAAGCACCCAAATCCAAGGAGGGCAACTCAAAAAGGGTAGGGTTGTGACAAATCATTTTAAAGGGTCATTGAAAAACCAAAAATTTTGATGTAAAAATAAAATTTGCGCTACGACAACTACAACCAAAATGGCAGCCATTTAATGTTTTTCATAGGTAATTTCAAAAGTTGTCTTCAAAACCTCCTGCTCAATAATGAAAGAATGTAAAAAATAAAATTGATCAAATGCTCATACATAAAAAAACCTATTTTTCGATATGAGAATTTGGTTTTTATTACTGTAAAGCAATTTCTCCCTTCAAAGGGTAGATATCACGTTTCATTATCAGGAATTCAATTTTAACTTCATTTTTAAAACAATCTATAACCTCATTTATCGGTTTTGTATATTATATTTTTGTTTTTTCCGTTTTTACGTATTGCACAACTCTATAAAATTAACGTAATTAGAGCTTCATATATAAATATACAATTTATTTATTAATAGATTTAATTTCGTAAGGTTTTAATTACATTTTTTTGTGTAATATAAATATAGATGGATTTTTTTAATAACAAAAATATATTTTAATAAAAAAAATAACATAATGAATTAAAATAAAAACTTTCAATGATTCCTATTAGTACACTATTGTTGTATTACCTTTTATGATTATATATATATATATATCCTCAATAAAACACTTTAAAAATATTACCAACAGTTGCCCAAACAAATTGTTGACGGATAAATTCTTAAAAAATCGATTAGTCAGATTACAAGATATTTTTATAACTTTAGTTGAATAAATACTGTACTTTAACAATTTCTCATTATTTACCCATGTATATTTTACTAATGTAAAAAATAAGTGGTAAAATTACAGAAACTCAAAAATATATGAAAACAAAAATGATATTATTTTCTTTAATATAATTTTGTATAAAACTTACTAAATCATTGTTAGGAGTATAACTATCTGCCTGTTAAACGTTAATTCATCGTAAGATTAATTTCAAATCATTTTATAATGGGATTTTAAAAGAGATTTCCAATGAATAGGTTTCTACAAATATGTTTCTTTTTAATAAATTTAGAATTATTTAGGTGTAATTATTTCATAAAAGATTTAACATATAATAAGTACCAAAAAGGTTGTCGTGTTAGAACTGTCAGAATCCAAAGTTTTATACGTTAATTTGTTTTTTATAATTAGTTTTAAAACGATGTGTTATACAATTTCCATTTCCATTAAAGGTTTTGAGTTATTCTCTCATGAAGGTCCCTTGGGTGTTTGGTCATGATCTCGTACCGAAAAATTATTTAAGAAAGATTATTCGACCCAAATGCATTTAATTATAGATTAATAACCTGTATTGTAAAATAAAAGGTATATATTCAGCATTATTATAAAAAATTAAAATTTATTATTAAAATAGAAAAATAATTATATAAGGAGATTTTAATATAAAATAATTCAATAAATCCTGTCATATAATAAGACTATATATAGTTGTATAAATCATTTTGCATTAAACAATTAAAATAATTATCCTTATATGTCAACACTAAGTTTTATATAACTCTTACAAAACATTAATCAAATCATATTAATTTTTGTTGACAGTTACTGTCTTGCACTATCACTATTGTTAATATTTATTTATTACCCTAAAATTTATCACTTATTCAAACATTTGAAAAAATATTAATTTGGCTTTGTTTTACTATTTTTTAATTAGTTTAAACAATATAAATTTCATTCTTTGTTAATCTTGTCTATTTGAATGGCATACATCCAAGAATTAACGACGTAATTTTTTTTTTCTAGAAGGTTATGTATTTACTTTTTAAAAATCTACTACGTTGATCGTTTTTTGAATAAAATAACAAAAACACTGAATGATAGACCTTAAAGGTCGTTTGAACTGAAACGCTAATAAGATGCATATTTCGATTGTTAAATATAATCATTAGTCGTAATGAAATAAATGAAATACAAATTTAAAACAAAAAAAGGACCTTAAAATATATATATATATATATATATATATATATATATGTATATATTAACCGGTCAGGGGGCTCCACCTCTTTGATCCCCAACTTGTTTTTTATCCTCATAGTTGTGAATATTTTTCGAATATTCATTAAAGAAAAAAATATAAAATCTTTTATCTCATTATACTTCTATTCCCATGGCAAGAGAAATATAATTAAATGAAAGGTTTAATTATTTTTCTTTAATAAATATCTTTAACAACCCCTCCCCCAAGGGGCCTCTAGGGTCTCGATGTGTGGCTTAAAATCTTTCTTTTGGATAACACGAATGTATCCTACAAATTTGAAAGAAATCGGTCATTTGGTTCCCGCGAAAATTCGTCGGTTGGTCTCTCAAGTAATTGTTCTTTAAATTATTCATGGTTATGTAAAATACAATTACTTAATTGTTAATTAGTTATAACCAATTACTTTAAATGTATGGATGCACCACCTGATTCCGCAGGTGAAGCCACGGGTCAGCCGTAAGTTTGGCGAGATCTCCTATTGGTTGACCCAGTTCCTCTCTGACCACGGCGTGTTCCGGGAATATTTGAATGCACGACAGCGGGCTGATGACCCCTTTGTTTATCCTACGAGGAGCTCGGCACTCCGGAGCATGACGTGTTTGCCTGTCGGACCTGGGACAGGGAGTTCTTGCAATGTGAGTTGATTACTGGGCCACTTACGGTGAAGAGTATCGTGGGCCGTATGTTGGCGAATGAGGTACAATTCTGTGCTATATCTGATTTTATCACACGGATAAACATATCCATATTTTAAACAGAAGGATAGGGCTGCAACTAGGGGATGAGGGACAGCTCCCTGCTCAGCTGCTATTCGTTTGTGCATGCACAGATGGGTAGTAGTGATGAGGCACGGGGACTCTCTCGTCCTCTTGTAGAAAAGACCGTAGTCCCGGCGAGAATGCTCTTTTGGGTGTTCTCGTTTGAGGTGAACAAGGCATAAAGACCGAGTCCTGGCTCCTAGGGTGGGGGAACAGGAATGACGTAGTCGGGCCTGGTAACCATACTCTGGGAGTTAGAGGCAGGCTTTAGTAGATAAGATCCAGTCGGCTTATAAAAGGACACTCCCCCAGATTGTGTTATGCTTCACTGTGGAATCCGATTCGGCGGGAAAGAAAAAATGTATATGCAATTATATACATAAATATCATTACACAAATATAATTCTTTAAGTAATTAAATATAGTAGATAACCTGACATGTGGTATTAGTCAACCTGCAGAAGTAGCATAGTCATTGTTAAAAATTAAAAAAAATATTCATTGTCTAGCTTTACAGGCAAAGTGGAAAATGAAGGATTAGCTCGTTTGCTTCTATATTGAGCCGAACATGGATTGCCAAGCCCATGAAAATGCGTGTTATATGGGTATACAAATAATACAATTATTACTTTAGTTAATATTAAAAACGACAGTTTAGCCTCCGGGAACCACCGTTAGGTTTTACTTTAAAGGATGAATGAAGATAATACGTATGAGTAAGTGAAGTGTAGTCTTCTCCAGTCTCAGGTCGATCATTTGTGACATGTGTGGTTAATTGAAACCCAACCACCAAAGAACACCGGTATCCACGATCTAGTAATCAAATCCATATAAAAGTAACTGCCTTTAGTAAGATTTGAACGTTGGAACTCTCGACTTCGAAATCAGCTGATTTGGGAAGACGCGTTTACCACTAGACCAACCCGGTGGTTTTAGGGCTAGGCCTACGTAGCGCTAAGACAATTTGAGAGTTTAACCTTTAGTTGTTTGGATCTTAGAAAATTGTTGTATGATCTGCACAATAAGCCTCTTAAGGAACTCAGTCGTCGCTTGAGAAATCTGTAAGTTTAGCTCGGTATACGTCAATTAAATAAATAAATTGAAATGTTTGCTCATTTGGCTCAGAATGTTATACGTTATATCCATAAGTTTTCGAAACGTGAACTTTTCTCAACGATCACTAAAAAATATTAAATAATAATAACAATTACTACTACACCCACCCGGTGGATTAACCAGAATAATTTGTTAAAAACTTAATCATTATTCTCAGTGAAAGCAATTCTGATAATTACAGCTTATACTTCAGGTGTTTTATATATATAAATATATATATAAATGTTACAACAGTAATAATTTAGTACGCGTATCGTACTAACTTTTAATGAAAAAAAATGTATACGTTTTTGCAAAATATTTAAAGAGATTTATTTTTTTTTTAATTTCCGAAAAATGTATTATTTCATTAAAATTAATAAAACTTGGGTTTAACTGTGCCAAAGAGATTAAAGAAAACACAGTATTAAACAAATATTTGTTCGGGTTATCAGAGAATATAATTCTATTAAATATTGTAGTTAGGCACATATTTGTAAATATATTGTTTTTTTTTTAAATCAGTCGGATGAATTTTTCCCCTATACGAAACCGTATCTATCTACGAGTTATATTTTTAACAAAATATTTAAACATTTCTGTTAAATATACTAGATCGTAAATAAATAATTTATGTTCATCGTTCTAAAAAATTTACCCGTACCATCTATCGTTTTATAATAGTATCTATTATATCCATGTTCACGTGCTCTCAAGTAGAAAAAAAAGTATATTTTATCAAAATCACCATAGAAGTTTGAACGTATAACAGTATTTGTTATAATATAAGCAAATCGGTATCAAATCTAAATATTTAATTAAAAGCATACAAATTACTCACAATTACTCTCATCACTGCTCCAGTTTCCGTCATCCGTAGAATTGCAATTATTTTCGTAATCATTTAACCATAAATAATCATCCTCGAAAGCGTACGAATTACATCATTTCTTGAACGATTAGTTAATCAAATTTTCCGGTACTTCTGACCGAGCAGTAGAAATCTATTTACTAATCTGTAACAGACGGTTTTTTTTAATTTTACCAGATTTGTCACGTGTGCCATCCAGTTTTTGTACTGATTACGGAGTTTGGTTTTAAATCATCGATTTACGCAGATATATAGATAGAGGTTGAAGAATAGATATCGTTCCACCAAGAAAAATAAACTGTTTACACTTTTTCGAAATTACTCTTCGCTTTACATCATCGGTCATCTGACCCTAACACTGTACGTTACATATATGGAAGGTTTTCATAATAAACCGTCCCTGATCATGGTTCCAGCTGCATTTCACCCAATCCAGTACTAACTCATTATTCATCCATCCCTTTTCTTGTTCTTTTTCGACAATATCGGGTGGAAAATTTTCACTTTTCGGTAGATTTTTCTTTTAATAATTAAATATGAAGTTAATTATTTCCCGTCAAAAAGTATTGTCATTAACGGACGGTACAACGTTGTTTTTCGTAACAGGCAGTTCTTATCTTATAAATAGTACTTATCTAACCAACACTCTTTGTATTACACTTCATTTCGTGTTGTAGATGAATTTTCAAAAGTCAATGGTGTCTGGTCTGCATTCCTACATTTCATCAAAGAAATAAAATTGTTCCTTTCTCATAAATTTTTTGACTTATTTTGAAAATTTGTCCGTTTATCTTCATATGCTTATGATAGCCGTTGTATTATAGTCGTCCTTCTTCGAATAGCAAAAACTATGTTTGCAAAGAAAATGACGTAAACAGTTAAGATTAACTTTAAATTCATTCTTACTAATATGTAATTCATCGGCCAGTTCCAGGGATTTCATCGGAAACATTTCTGTAGAAATCACATATCCAGGCTGACGTACATTCCACACATACGCTGCAACGTTTCTTCTATTTCCGGATATTTTGCGTTTTTCCATGAAATGTTCCCTTGTTTGTTTGTATTGGCTACGAGAAATTCGTTTTATTTAATTCTCCACTCATAAATGTAGGATTCTTTAATAACAAAATTTTTTTATCTGCAGCAAGATTTCCAAGCTATTTGCGTAACCAATAACACCTTTCTTTCTTTTTCCTGTTTAGCCTACGGTAATTACCTTTCAGATAATACTTCAGAGGATGATATGTATGAGTGTAAATGAAGTATAGTCTTGTACAGTCTCAGTTCGACCATTCCTGAGATGTGTGGTTAATTGAAACCCAACCACCAAAGAACACCGGTATCCACGATCTTTTTTTCAAATCCTTGTAAAAATAACTGACTTTACTAGGACTTGAACGCTGGAACTCTCAACTTCCAAATCAGCTGATTTGGGAAGACGCGTTCACCGCTAGTCCAACCCGGTGGGTAAGCAATAACACCTAACATTTCTGCAAAAGTAAATGAACGAAGTTACTTTTTTTCACTCATTTTGTAGTATTACTGTACACCAAACTTTTACGGATTGAACGGTCGTTGTCACAGTGAAAACTGATCATAGAATGATTGTAAAACGGTCGATAAAAATGTTTTTATGTAAGTCAATGTAAGAAAAAAGTAAAAGACAACTTCCGATAAGTCTGGTACATCGGAAACAAGAGTTTAATTATCTATTAACAGTAATTACTGATGACCATGTTTTTTGTTTAATCTAATCATTTATTTCAATGAATGTAGGTTCGTAGTCAAAACAAAGCAGTTTGTACGGTAATTCTTTCTGGATTGATTAATATTCAAAGAGGTTCAGGAGAAAAGAGAAATAATTTAAGAACCGATTCTGAACTTGAAATACGAAAAAACGTTTGTATACAAACATATGTCCGAAAACGATCTGTTATTAAGTTACGGCTAGTGAAACATTTCACCCGGATTTTAGATTCCACGTTGAAATATATTTTTTTTGATTTTTAAGGCGTTATATAAGGGGTAAATTTGATGGCTTCTTATGTTTTTTACAACTGAAAAATCGAATAAAACTGGTCACAGTAAAACTGTGTCTTCCGTAGTTTTCTTGATATAAAACAAGAACATTTCGGTGGCAAAAACTATGGTTTTTTTAGGTTTGAAGTTTTTAATAATAAAAGTTGATTTTTTTTTTGTTTTCATAGACTTTATTACTTCATATTTCTCAGAATTAATACCTACAAGTTTCGATAGTAAAATTTACATATTTATTAATCATTTAACAAAGTTATTATACTACACACCTAAAAAAATAAAGTTTTTTTCGTCACCGAAGTTTTCTGTTTTACGTTGAATATCATGAAAATTACGGGAGATACAGTTCTGGGACCTGTTTTATTCGATTTTTCAGGTTAAAAGACATACAAAAACATCAAGGTTACCCTCTTAATAACGCCTTAAAAATTTCAGTATGACCTCATTTTCACCAAGAGGGAATTTAAATGATTTTACTTCACAATCATAATCAATGTGAAACCTTAAAATCCATGTACAACGAGCAAGTTATTTTTGCAGTTGTCATCCCTGACCAAATGCTACACATGGTATTATGGGTGTATAAACTAGTAAAATTAATTATTCGATAATATTTAATTAAAACTATCGGATCCTTGGTGTAATAAAATAATAAATAACTTTTTAAGCATATGAGATATCCTCACACTATGTTTTACAATAAAATATTTATTACATTAAGGTAATATTCAAAAATAAAATTTCGTCTTTTAAATTGACAAAGGGCATAGTTCAATGTGAATTACAAAGAAAAGGTTATTCATTATGTACTGTTTAATTATAATATATTCAATCTATACAGGTCTATTTAACATAACAGAAGTAAATTGTATAATTAATCATTGTATAATTTTCTTGGAAATTTAATACTAACCGTATCGAACGATAGACTACGTCATTCTTTTTTCCTATTTAGATTACTTTATGTTGTGGTCAAATATTTCTTAACATAAGTTATACCTCGCTAAGACACAAAAGAAAAATATTCTATAACGGGACATTCGTAGAATATGAAAATCCACCTACCTACAAAATTCATGGAATTATGAGTATATGTTATATTGTTCTACTTTACGGTAGGTAAAAATTGGCCTCAATATAGACTGACAAAAATTTCAAATGGTGTTTTCAATTTCCTCTTTTTTTTAATTAATAGAAATAAATCAAATGTGATGATAATAAACTTTAGAAAAAATACATTTTGCAAAGATCAGAATATATATTATGGAATATAATAAAGGAATATAATAGTTACTTTAATAATGAATTTTATTATAAATTTTATTTTAAAAATATTCTGATTATGTTACAATTAAATTACTGAAAATTATGAGAGTTCAATTTAATAAATTGTTCAATATGCTGGGAATGTGGATTTGTTTTGCAATAGTGTATTTGTCAAATTACAATTCATTAATTTCTTTTGTTAGCACTCAGGCCAAAGAACAGTAAGTAGAAGAATCGTTAATTAGTTTATAAAAAATTAAGTCCACTAAAAATAAGGGAAATTTAAATTTAAATTAAAAAACCTATAATTAATCAACTGTAAAAAAAAAACTGGCAAAGAATCGAATGAAAAAAACAACAGAATACGTATTTTGTATAATAGATTTTAAAAAAACCTTAAAAAAAAATTTAGGTTAACGTTAATAAATTTACTCAACGAAATCTTTTTCTAAATCTAACACCCTCTTCAATAAAGGTTAAAATAAGAATAAGAAAATTTTCAAAAATGCATTTTAGGTCGCGGGTCTACAATTATAAAAAACTGTGGACATTTTTGGATAGCTCTATATATGAAGTAAATTAACTTCTTTAAAATTACTATCTCTCGGGAAGTGATTCTATAAGCAAAGATAAGAAAAAAGGTAATCATAGGTCAGATAAAGTCAGTTATTTTTACACGGATTTGAATACTAGATCGTAGATACCGGTGTTCTTTGGTGGTTGGGTTTCAATTAACCACACATCTCAGGAATGGTCGAACTGAGAATGTACAAGACTACACTTCATTTACACTCATACATATCGTCCTCATTCATCCTCTGAAGTATTGTCTAAACGGTAGTTACCGGAGTCTAAACAGGAAAAAGAAAGAAAAGTTCAGAAAACGGTGGTTAGCAAGTTTCAGCACGCAAAACATTTAACCTTTTTTCTTTCCATTTTTATTTACGTTCCCATAAATTAACATGTCAACTCTCCAAATGAAAACAAATTTGTGGTATCACCCATTGTGAATTACTGACCGAATAATAACAATACAAACATCGCGCAAATGAATATTCAAATGCTATACACTAAATTTAATTTTTGATCAGCTGTTAGTTCCAACCTACGAAAAAATAAACATTTTTTATGTTTTAGCGGGACGACTTTCAGATTTATTTTTATAATTTTTGGCATTTGTAAGTAAATTGTTCTCTTTAAAATCGTACACTTTTCCGTTCCAGTTTGTATGTTTTGTTTCTCATTAATGTAGAACTTCTAAAATATATGTTTAATTTTAATAGACGTTATTTATAACGATTTCCTCACAATTAAATTCTCTAAAAAGTTAACTAGAAACTTTTATTTGTTTCTTGGTAAATTAACAAATTTATTTTATTCCAAACTTAAAAAAAGCGTATTTTTCCGACAAAATCTCTTCGTATTTTACCCCATTTTTCTTAAAACCTATTGAGGTAGAGGTCTGGGACAACTTTTATTCAGTTCCTTAGATCAAAAAACATAAGAAATCATCAAATTTACCAATCTATTTGTACCCGATGAATTTTAATATGGTTTAATTTCACAGAGTGTGCAGAAAGCAGGGTTAAATGTTTCGCGAGCCGAAACTCTCTAACGAACCGTTTTCTGGCCTGTTTATGCGAACTTTTTTTCTTATTTTTGGGTACAGAATCCTGTCCTGAGAGATTTCGTAAAATTTGGAATCACTCTGTATATGCATTGCAGGTTATAAATTTACTTTAATGAAGTTTTCTCTAAAATTCCTGTGAAATAAATCAAAATTGGGGTTTTCACGATATCTTCCAGCCTTTTATCGAATTTTGAAAAAAATTAATATGATTATACACAGAAGTATTTGATCCAAATTTGAAGAAAACCGGTTTAGCTAATCCTGAAATATAAGGCCAAAAGCAGTGGGACATACGTAATTCCACACATATATTCATATACATTATTTAGTGTAGAAGAGCTACATCAACCATAAAACGTAAAGATTTTATACGAATATATATTTTTTTTATTTTAATTTTAAATTATAATTTGGGCGAAGTTTCAATATAAAAGCTAAATGATGTTAGCTAATTTATCGTCAGTTATAATACAAATAAGTAGTAATAATAAAAAACGTTCACTGAATTTCAATACTGGTTTTATTTTTATTTTTTGTTTTACGTCAAACGAGTTTCTTAAAATAAATATGGTATAAGCTACAACGAATCTGATAAATCTCTAGAAATTTTTGTGTAATTATTTTTTTAAGAATTACTGAAAAATTAAGTTGATTTGAATAAAAGAGAAATACTTTTAAAATACCATCAAAAAGTGAAAACTTAAAAAAATCTTGCATAAAAATTTAATACACGAGTACGTTTATCAAATAGTCATTATTAATACATAAAGGGAGTTGAAAAAGTAAATAAATACGAAAAAAATTAACAAAAAAATTAATTAATTAAAAAAAAAATTACCCTTATTTTCAATTAGTGTTTGTAAAATAATAAACTTCGTTTATCATTTAATAGTTAAATTATTTGTATTTAAAAAAACAAATAATATTTTCGTAATATTTCTTTAGTATTTCTTTAATATTTAAATTTTTACTTTTACATTTACATTTTTTTTTTTTTAGTCTTCAGTCATTTGACTGGTTTGATGCAGCTCTCCAAGATTCCCTATATAGTGCTAGTCGTTTCATTTCAGTATACCCTCTACATCCTACATCCCTAACAATTTGTTTTACATATTCCAAACGTGGCCTGCCTACACAATTTTTTCCTTCTACCTGTCCTACCAATATTAAAGCCACTATTCCAGGATGCCTTAGTATGTGGCCTATAAGTCTGTCTCTTCTTTTAACTATATTTGTCCAGATGCTTCTTTCTTCATCTATTTGCCGCAATACCTCTTCATTTGTCACTTTATCCACCCATCAGATTTTTAACATTCTCCTATAGCACCACATTTCAAAAGCATCTAATCTTTTCTTCTCAGATACTCCGATTGTCCAAGCTTCACTTCCATATAAAGCGACACTCCAAACATATACTTTCAAAAATCTTTTCCTGACATTTAAATTAATTTTTGATGTAAACAAATTATATTTCTTACTGAAGGCTCGTTTAGCTTGTGCTATTCGGCATTTTATATCGCTCCTGCTTCGTCCATCTTTAGTAATTTTACTTCCCAAATAACAAAATTCTTCTACCTCCATAATCTTTTCTCCTCCTATTTTCACATTCAGTGGTCCATCTTTGTTATTTCTATTACATTTCATTACTTTTGTTTTGTTCTTGTTTATTTTCATGCGATAGTTCTTGCGTAGGATTTCATTATTTACATTTACATTATTTCTGAAAATTTCCCAATGTCTGTTGATGATTTCTTTCTAGAAACAATAACTAACGACAACAAAAATAATAATAATAACAATAATTACAATTTTTTGACGTCAAATGAATTTTAGCTTATGAAAAATAAGAAACTTGATAGAGTTTCGAAACCACAAACTTTCGGTCAAAACATAAAGACACTACCATTCCACTAAGGAAATCGGTAGATGATGATCGTTAAACTCAAAATCTGCATTTAGATTTAGATTTTTGTAAACGCTTCATGACCACCAATCTTTTCGATTTTATTTTAATAACCTCTAACGAAGTTCATTCTTTGTATTTAAATACGAAATAAAATTATTCTCACATTTAATAAAAAAACAATTACAAGATTATCTATGGTACCGGCATCCCGTAGCGGCTTTACCCGTGCTACTTGCGTGTAGAACTTTAAAAATTAGAAGTATTTTTTTAGAAATAATGATTTGGCTATAGCTCTCCGACTTTTCGCTATTCACAACTTACTGGACAAAATAGATTAATTTGGATTTTGAAAAATGGTGATCATTTCCTTTAAGTTTATTAAAAAACTAATTTATTTTTACACATATAACTATAATTTACCTGTTTTTATCAAAATTAATACGGGTATTTAAATTACCAGTAAGTCATAGACAATGATTGATATAGATAATATCTGTCGATATAAATAATGATATTAAATTTACTAAAAGAAATTCTAGGATATTAATTTATATTTTATTTTATTTATGATTTATTTAGTAGTGATATTGATGAGGTTTGAACTGTGTCTAAATGTTCCTGGGATCCTAAAAAAGCTACAGGTAAAATTTCAAAATGATTGGTTCAGTAAATTCTACGGTATCGGAAACAAATGAAAAAGACGGTGTCTATATAATAGTGAGAAAAATAGTTACAAGCGTACTTAAGTGACGTAAATCAATCCTGAAAATACGAGTAAAGGCTATTTTCTATGGAATATTTTATTCCATAATATTCTATTTTCAATGGAATATTTTCAATATTCCATTGAAAATATTTTTTCAATGGAATTTTTATGTAATCTTCACTTTTAAGAATTTTACATATTCAGAGTGCGAATATGAGTATATATTTGTTGAATATGATTGACCACAATAACAAACAATATAATATAGTGTTATTTTTGTTTAATCAGTATATTAAAATTTAATAACTTTACCGTAAAAAAGAAGAGACAGACTTATAGGCCACATACTAAGGCATCCTGGAATAATCGCTTTAATATTGGAAGGACAGGTAGAAGGGAAAAATTGTGTAGGCAGACCACGTTTGGAATATGTAAAACAAATTGTTAGGGATGTAGGATGTAGAGGGTATACTGAAATGAAACGACTAGCACTAGATAGGGAATCTTGGAGAGATGCATCAATCCAGTCAAATGATTTAAGACAACAAAAAAAACCGTAAAAAAAAACTTTTTTCAAGTTTTATATAAAACTTTACCATAAAAATTTGAGACTATATGTATTGCAATTTATCAAAATAGAAAAGTTTAAACGTTTATATGTTGTCTTACTTGACAATCCATTCCAGGTTTTTTATGCTTGTAACATATTTAAAGCAGCTTAGATGTATGAACCACTTAATCAGTATTACTTTCTCATAGAGTAAAGATGTTCACTGAACATACAATCTTTGTGGTGAAGAAAATGATGGTATAACTTTCAATAATAAATATTATATGCATTTAGGTGGGTTAAATACGCTGGATCTGCAATATTATCGGTTCAAGAAAGAAGGGGGATTGAGGAACCATTTTATCTTTAATTTTTCATATTTAGCATGACAGTGGTTAATTATTATTACTGAAAATTGTTGGGTCAATTTTAAAAGTGATTTGCGACCATTACCGTTATGATTTTTGCATCGATTAAAGAATAATTACGGAACAAATGTTTACGAAAATAACAATTACATTAAACCGAGAGTCACAAAACTAGAGCGTAAATTTAAATACTGCAATTAACTTTTCTCTCTCTGTAAATGTGTGTGTATATATGTAACAAGACCGGTATAGCGGGCCTAAGGAACAGATTCCTACTAATTATTATGAAAATAGCAGAAAATATAATAATGGGAGGAATCCATAAAGGAACAAAAGGGAACACTTTTTGTAAGGTAACAGGTTCATGTAACAGTCTTTTGTTATACTGCCAGTTGACACACAATGAATACCTGTTGTACCTTGAGGAAAGCTACCAGATCTGATTATGGAATTCATGAAAACAAAAGCCTCGATCGATCCCTCGCACGCTTCCAGTTGGATCCGATCCGGCAGGTAAAGAAGACAGGAAAATAAATACCCCCTTTTTAAATTTTTTTTTTTAAAGAGATGGATGAACCCCATTTACGGGCACCTAAGCAGTGTCGGGTTCGTTAACAGGTTTCGCCAGTTATAACCAAGGGCGTATGTATACCTGCGCACTACCGACTAAATCTCAACACCTGGGTTCCTCCTTCCTGGGACTACTTATAAAAACATTTCATCAGAAGAAGGGGGAATCGCCCAAATACACTCATAACAAACCAACAAATGTCACAACACGCCACACAAACAACACCACTGAAGCAACACGTACAGCACGTCAAATACAAACACCGACAACATCACACAAGAACCCTGCAGAAAAACAGGACAATCCTTCTAACATCCACGTGTTGCACACCTACGCAGCAGTCAGGACAGGAGTATAAATACCCCTGGGAAACCATTAAGAAATCAGTCGTGCGAGAAGAGAAAGCAATACTTTATGACGTCAGGTTAACGAGGAGAGGCTGCGAGGTGTGAGTGTGGCGGAGTTGTGCGAAGTCCACCGTGGAGGGTCTGAGGTGTGAGCCTGCGAGACGTCAATCAGCGAGAGCATTTTGCGGGGAGGAGAGATGAAGGAGCGAATTTCCAGTATGAATTAAGTTCCTTACGATTAAGATGACACCACGAACAATTCAAGTAAACAAGAATTCCGGTGAGTTACTGGAAAACTATAAGTGAAAGGGATGAGGTACTAAATTTCATTTAAAAATCTGTTAGGGTAGTTTTATTGTGAACGGGAAAGGTATTTGCCAGTGAAAGAAATTTATACTTATCTAGTGTACTATAGTTTGTTAATACAAGACTAGTAGTTAAATGTGTTAGCACTAGCAGTTAGCTATATCTTTTGTTAATGGGTCTGAATTCTGGTTTTCTATTTATCTACCTGGAATAAATTCCAAGGAGTATTCTAAATTCTGTTTTGTATGTAATCTCTGTTTATGATTATGGTTGAAATTTATGATTATTTGATTGTTATTAACATGTAACATTATTATTACTGTCTAACGCATTTTGTAATGCCATAATTATTCTAATTATTAATGTGAGATTTTTTTTATTATCTGTTTATTATTATTATTTATTTTTTTTTGTCTTCAGTCATTTGACTGGTTTGATGCAGCTCTCCAAGATTCCCTATCTAGTGCTAGTCGTTTCATTTCAGTATACCCTCTACATCCTACATCCCTAATGCATCCTGGATGCGCCCTAAGGCATCCAGGATGCCTTAGTATGTGGCCTATAAGTCTGTCTCTTCTTTTAACTATACTTTTCCAAATGCTTCTTTCTTCATCTATTTGCCGCAGTACCTCTTCATTTGTCACTTTATCCACCCATCTGATTTTTAACATTCTCCTATAGCACCACATTTCAAAAGCATCTAATCTTTTCTTCTCAGATACTCCGATTGTCCAAGTTTCACTTCCATATAAAGCGACACTCCAAACATACACTTTCAAAAATCTTTTCCTTACATTTAAATTAATTTTTGATGTAAACAAATTATATTTCTTACTGAAGGCTCGTTTCGCTTGTGCTATTCGGCATTTTATATCGCTCCTGCTTCGTCCATCTTTAGTAATTCTACTTCCCAAATAACAAAATTCTTCTACCTCCATAATCTTTTCTCCTCCTATTTTCACATTCAGTGGTCCATCTTTGTTATTTCTAATACATTTCATTACTTTTTTTTTGTTCTTGTTTATTTTCATGCGATAGTTCTTGCGTAGGACTTCATCTATGCCGTTCATTGTTTCTTGTAAATCCTTTTTACTCTCGGCTAGAATTACTATATCATCAGCAAATCGTAGCATCTTTATCTTTTCACCTTGTACTGTTACTCCGAATCTAAATTGTTCTTTAACATCATTAACTGCTAGTTCTATGTAAAGATTAAAAAGTAACGGGGATAGGGAACATCCTTGTCGGACTCCCTTTCTTTTTACGGCTTCTTTCTTATGTTCTTCAATTATTACCGTTGCTAAATTGATTTTTTATATTATAATATTATTTTTAATTTATATCTACATTGTTAACTTATACTTATTGTATATGTTTTTATGTACTACTGTGTAATACACAAAGGCTTTAGGTAGCTGTCCTATTGCACAAAATATACAAATACATAAATTATTATTATTTTTTTTTTTTTAAGTTTTAGGGGAGCATCGACTACTGTGGTCATTAGCCCCTTCCACAACAAAAAAGAAAAACTTCCTATTCCTTCCCAGTAATAAAGCAACATAGTCAACAGACTTTTCTGGTCAATAAAAATCATCTGAAACACTGACTCGTCAGAGGTAAAACTTAACACAAAATGGCAAGCATGTAAATTGTCCTTGCCACTTGAAAACAGAAACCATTTCTTTCAAAACGTTGTCAATCAATTCAAATTTTACGGGAGTAAAATGATTATAAGGGAGTTTTATCTAGTAAAAACTCCCTTATAATCATCATTCCATAATACGTTTAAACACCGATATATAATTATATATAAGTTATGACAAGAGTGTAAAGGGCTTTTGTCAGTTAATATCAAAATAGACGTATCTAAAAATTATTTAAATATCTATAACTTATCCATAGAAATAAAAAATCAATTTTCCTTTCATTTTATTGCCTCGGTTTTCCTTTTATGCCATCCTTTTTTAGTCCTTTTCTCCATCCTGCGAAGGGTCTGGATGTTGACATCCATTGTGTCAGAGTCCTCCGAGATGGAGTCTTCAGTTCCCCCGCCATAAGTCTTGGAGGATCTGCTGCTCCCGGCGTCGGATGACACCGGCTCCGCTGGCGCAGACAAAAGTACATCGCAGTCCGTACTGCATGCACTTACAGCCAAAGTATGTGGGGCGGTCGATTGTCTCGTTCTTTTCGCTAACGGTGTCTATGTTTTTGGAGGTTCAACTAACGGGTTTTTAACATCCTCCTTTTCCAGAATCATAACTTCTATTTTCCCTGATCCCTCGGTGGGGGTTTTTACTTCCTATACCTTTAATTTAGTTAGTTCAGTTTTCTTTTCACTTAATGCTTTAATTGTAGAAACATATTTCGGCTTTACTGTGCTACTTTCGACAGATCTATCAACTTTCTTCTGCATAGGCTTCGGACTGCTTTCTCTTGATGGACGACTCCTCATTTTGTCCTCGATGATAGGTTCGATCATCGTAGCTAAGGCTGGTGCCAATTCTGCAAGCACATCCTTTGATTTTATAGAACCTGTAGAAGCCGCAGGAGCAACCACAACTTGCGCATATGAAGCTGTTTTAGGTGTCCTGGCAAGCACAATTTTTCTTGCATCGAAATAGCTCACTTTCTGTGCTGTTTTAATTTCTTGGATTTCAACTTGCTGTTTGTATACAGGAAAATTCCTAGACCTTGCAGAATGGTGTCCATGGCAGTTGACGCAGATAGGAGGATCGCTGCACGGGTCATCCGGGTGTAACGGCTCACCACACACGCATATCTGTTTCCTTGTGCATCTTGCCGCGATATGTCCGAATAGGTGACACCCAATGAAACGCAAGGGTGTCGGGATAAAAGAACGCACATCCAACCTATGAAAACCAGCCTTAATCTTCTCAGGACACTTTGGTTTGTTGAAACTAAGCATATCAGATGCGGAGGGTTGGACTTACCCACTCTGACGCATGTTTAAGCGACGGCACGCAACAACACCTTCATTATGTAGTTCGTCAACAATCTCCTTTTCTGTGCAATTAAACAAATCCCTGCTCACGACAACGCCCTTTGAGGTGCACTATGAGGAGATACCTCGGTCCATGACTCCGATTTTCTTCGCTTTTAGCAGTCGCAGAGATTGAACGTTTCTACAAAGAGTCCCATTGCAGTTTTTCACTTCTCCTTTACCGGTCCTTCAGCAGCTTCTATCACGAAAAGTCTAGTTTTCGTAAAATCACCGTCTTTACTCTGGATAATCAAATATTTGGTACTGAACCAATATTCTTCGGTCTAAACTTATATGTTTCCTTTTCCTCTGTTCCAATAATTTTATGATCGCTTCCTTATCGCTGAACTCAACACTCTTCCTTAGCTTCGGTTGTGAAGACAAAGGCTCTCCAGAACGAGGGTTTTTATGTAGACCCTCTGCCACGTTAGGTGTGGACGATAATTTGTCCATAAACCTAAATTGTGCTAGTCATGATGTCACAAGGTGCGGGCGGAGAGACGGTTGGGCATGCCCCGGATCATTAATCCTGCCTGGGTTCCCCCAGTCAGTTGCCTCTCACAAATTTAACCCTGGCCGGGGAGCCAGGTACTGCCTGACCCACGATAACGGCATCCCAGGGCTCGCTCGTAGCAGTAAGGGTTCCGACATCTTTACCTATGGGACAATCCCTGCCAAAGGCCGAAGTGACTGACTCACGCTGGACGGCGCAAGACTTCTGCAGAACAAGCTCACAGCAGCCCATCCACAATCGAGAAGAAGAGGGATGGATACTACCCGTCCGCACTCCGCCAAGCGTCGGCAAACAGATCATGATCATGCCTTCCACCACCGCTGCAAGCAACGAAGCGGAGAAGTACAACCGCAACCAGTTCGGATAGCTCCGGATCACCAATTCCGTCCTCCAAAAAGAGTTCCTGAGCAAGACCATTTCTCCGTTGGCCGACATAATGGAGGTACAGAAGTAGCATGTCGTTGCTCGCCCCGTACGTGTGCTTAGATGTTGTCGTACGGAGTGGGGTTGGATTTATCCGGGACATTATTATTATTTACATTTATGACTATTTTATGTGTAATATTATGATTGTTTAGCATTGTCATTAATATTGATTTGTCTTGTTTTAAATATGTTTGTAAACCAATAAACTGTAATTACTCGTATATAAATATTCTAAACTGTCAATCTCTCAATATCCTGATCTATCCGCGAACACGCGACAATATATATATATAAGTATCCCCGTTGCGGCATCGCCCGCTCAATATGGTTACATGCATTTTCCGTTGCGGTCTTTTTTATTTTATGTTTTTTAGTCAAAGTATTGGAGGACGGCAGGTGTAGCCAGTCGCATCGTACAAATAACAGTGGCTGTGTTGGTTGAGCTGCCACGCTGTACATCACACCCCGTAAAAAATCGTAAGGAAAAAACCGAGGATGGTTTTTGAAAATTTAACTGAAGAGTATTTGCAAGCCCATTTCTAGTGAATATATCCTTTAGTATAATCGGAAATGAGAAAAATTTGCAGTCATTGCTCAAAATATTTTTCTCTCTTTATACCCCTTTCTAAGTCGAATTTAAAATAAAAATATAAATTTGGTTTTAAATATTCGCATGAAGACTATACAAACCAAAAATCAAGTTGATATCTTTATTTATCACCAAGAAACTAAAAACAAAAAAAAAACAGTTAATTTCATTGTTGCTCCATTTTAATCCTTTTAAATTTGGAATTTCATCAATTTATCTTCGCTATTTTAAGCTAGGCGTTGATTATAAATGATTCACGATATATTATATACATATGTATATATATATATATATATATATATATATATATATATATATATATATATATATATATATATACACACACACACACACACACACACATTCAGGCAGGGATTTTTTAAAACCATATTTATTCACGTTATCACTGAAAAAATATATAATCATAACAAAAATTAAAGATTTAACGAAAAATTATGAAATTAAAACATTTAGAATTAAAATACTTAACAAATTCTATATAATTTAACTTAAACTGCATCCGTTATTCTACGGAATAACGAATTACACGCTTTAAGGTAAATTTAACATACAGCATACAAGGCCAAAAAATCTGAAAAAGGTTAACACATTCTTTAGTTGTTTATGTAGATTGATTACAATTATCTCGGGAATAACTTATGAAAGCAGACTAGCTAATAATGATTCAAATCTCGGTCGATTAAAGTATCTAGTTACCTGCGGTTGGCTACAGATACTCACATTAAGACTAAACAAACCAAGTTAATATCTTCATTTGTTATCGAGAAGTTAAAATAGGAATAAATTTCAATGTTACTCAATTTTAATCTTTAATCTAGGAATTTCAAAAAACCTTTCGTAGTTTGTATTTATATTGTTAGAAGAACGAGTATTCAAATTTTAATCAATTTATCCTCTGTAGTTTTTGCTGGGCATAAATTACGAATCAGTCACGTGTTATTTTATATTTATTTCTATTTACTAGAAAATAGTTACTAGAAAAGCAATAAATTATAACGTACAGAGTATTACGTAAATATTTATATGGTTATCATGTAAAGTTTATTACTGCGTATTACGTAAATGAAAATTAAGAGGAAAATTGTTTGTTTTTTGTCGTTATCTTAAATATATAGCCACGTAATTGCAACGGATATTAATACACTTCTACGTTGAAAGACTGCGGTTGGTCGACAATTTACGTAATTCATGATAAAGAAAAGAGCCTACGTAATAAGACTTGAAACTGATGAAAAAAAAAAGTTGTTTTTAAAACTCTTGATACCGAATGTAAATTTGAATTATTAAGCAGTAATGTATGCATCACTAGTTATTTATTTAATTTTTTTTTGAGATGATGGGCACCGATTACTTTCGACATATCTTCGCGTTTCACATCCCCCCAGACCCCAAAACCACCATCAGTTTAAAAGTTTATATATATATATATATACATTTCACTTTCTTGTGGATACGATACCTAGCTGTAGGGTGTGCCTACGGCACACCTCCGCAGCTAAGCCCTCCGGGCGGGTACCCTGGCGGGCGGCGTCTCGGAATGGGATTATTAGGTGTCCAAAACTGATTACCTCTTGTGTAAAATTTTTTTTTAATGATGAAAATTAATATAACAAAATTTAAATTAGAAATTTAACTCTTGAAATTGATACTAACGGGAATCGGGATTTTCCACTAGTGATCAGTACATTCCGGTGCCTACTTTTTGGATTTAGTTTATTATTATACGAAAAAACAATCACATAAATAAATAAAAAATATGGAAACAGTATTTCTAAAACACCACTCTTAAATTAAACTCAGTGAAAGGTGATAAATAATTTTAGGATGGTATCTCGGATGAATTTGAGAAGCTTTTGATGGTGTTATGTAAGATTATGTAAAAATGATAGCTTCAAATTAAAAGTTTGATGTTTTTGCCAGTTTTTTTATGCGTGTTTGCACCCCATTCTTTAGGCCGTTCATCACACATAAGAAAGAATTGGCAAAAACATTAAATTTTTAATTTGAAGGTCTATGACTTTCACGTAATATTACATACCACCATCAAAGCTAGTTGTCAAATCGATTCTTAGATACCGTCCTAAAATTATTTTTTACATTTTAGTGCGTTTTTTAAGAGTGGTGTTTTAAAAATTTTTTGTATATTTTTTTTTATTTTCTACTTTTTAGTGCATTTAACTCAAGAGTGGTTTTTAAAGGATTTTTTATATTTTCTACTTTGTAATCTTCATAAGTTTATACTTTACAGCTGCGCTAGCGCATACGTTTGAGTGTAATTAACGAAAGATAGGATCGGTACGTTTTACGGTGGGTGAGGGTCTAGTGGTTAACGCGTCTTCCCAAATCAGCTGATTTGGAAAGTCGAGAGTTACAGCGTTCAAGTCCTAGTAAAGCCAGTTATTTTTACACGGATTTGAATACTAGATCGTGGATACCGGTGTTCTTTGGTGGTTGGGTTTCAATTAACCACACATCTCAGGAATGGTCGAACCGAGAATGTACAAGACTACACTTCATTTACACTCATACATATCATCCTCTGAAGTATTACCTAAACGGTAGTTACCGGAGGCTAAACAGGAAAAGAGAGAGAGTGAGAGTGCAATCTAAACATAGGGATAAACGATTTATTTCCGAGATCCGGTCGATCAATCAGAGTTCAGTTTTTAACATTTTATAAAACTTGCATTTGTGTACGTTTACTCTTTCTCTCTCTCTATTAGTATATATATATATACTCAGAACTAGTAATATCGAAGCATTTCCCGGTCAGCTTGTATAAAATATAATATAAACACTATTAAAATATTTATTATACATAAATAAAAATATTTTATATAGTTACTAGCTGGTCAGAGCTCGCTTCGTTCGCCCTCCCCGACTAGCCAGAATCCCACTGCGTTCATTATCCAAATACTTGTAAGAATAATACTGATAAATAGTAATTAAAACCTGTTCAATTTATAAAAACTATCAGTGTATTATAATTTATTCATAGCAGCAATTTGGCCAGCACAAGAATAGAAACTTTGAGTGATCTGAAGTATGGTGGTTTCAGAATGGTCAGCCTCCATCTTAAATATAGTAATTATAGCGGTTACCCGTCCTTCGTAGGGTAAAAATGTATTTTGCACGGTTCTTTGCGAAACCCGAAAAACATCACTAGGAGGTAACAGGTACTTCTTTTTCTCTTATTTTTAATTTAAAAAGAAATTTTTATAGTTAAGTAACCAGAGGCAAATAGATGCAGCCAGTAGCGTTATAGCGACTATATAAAACGTGGCAGCTACTGTGTAAGTTGAGCCTTCGGATCGTACAACGTCGCACCCCTTAAAATATCGAAGTTACAGAAACCTGAAAACAGTTGTTAGATATTTATCTGAAGAATATTTTCAAGCCGAGTATATATCTCACTTAGTATAGTCATAAATGTGGAAAATTTGCAATCTAGATTACGGAAACATCTCTGGTATAAGGGTGTTACATCAAGTCTATTTTGAAAGGGGCAAGTCATTGAACTACATTCTATGATTGAGTATCTTTATTTTTATGACACAATATCGGATTCCGTTTGATTAAATCTTGTAATCACCTTATTTAAGCTTTATACTAAAAAGAAGTCAAAAAAATATTACATAAGTTTAACAAATAATAACAATTTTTAAATAAAATAAATTCCTACTAACTTTTTTTTTAATAATTTTATACAACTAATTAAATAATAACAATTTATGATATAATTATCGCTTAATTATACGTAATTAGGCTATCATTTATTACTGAACTATAATAATTTGTTAGCCTATAGGGATAAATAGTTAACTTCGCATAATAGTAATAATATACTATTGAAGTCGATTAATAGTTCGAGTTCAATAATTTATCGGTACTAATGAGAGAAATTTTGACATACTGTTATTTGTTAGTTTAATTTTAATAACCTACTGGCTTAATAATACATTGACAAATTTTATTTTTGTTTTTATTAATCGAATTACAGAAATAGACTCTTCTAAATTTTAATTATTAAAGTACGGTATTACTAGATTATATAAGAAATGCCATTGTTTGTATTTAATAACATCTAGCCATACATACAGCTTCAACTTTAATTTATTTAGTTATTTAGATAAAGTTATAGTCTGATTGTTAGCTATTTCATTGTCGTGCCACATCGACGTCCAGAATAATGCCATAATGCAGATAATAATGCCATATCATCAGCGAAAGCAAACAGGTAATCTTTCGTCCTTTTTTCCCCAGCCTTATTCGACTATTTTTGTCTAAATTTTTGTTCCATTCTCTAACTACTTTTTCAAGAGCACAGTTAAAAAGTAGTAGAGAAAGTCCATGTCCTTGTCTTACGCCAGTTTCGATGGGAAAATCAGATAATTCTCCCAGAGATTTTATTTTAGAATATGTGTCATTAGTTAATGTTGCTTTGATTAAGTTCGCGGTTTTATTATCTAAACTAATGTTAATGTTGAAAAAAGTTATGTTCTATCTACCGAATCGTATGCTTTTTGAAAATCAATAAACGTTATAAATAACATTTGTTCTATTTTGACAATTACAACTACATTATACTTCTTTTATCAAAGAAAAACGGTAAAAATTTTATTCAGAATTTATTATTTAAAATCTGTAAAAGTTAAAAAATATAAAAATTGACTACTACAACATACTTAATCCGGTATTAAAGTAGCTATGATTTTAAATATCATAAATCTCTTTTAAACGTTTTAAAATTAAAACTTAAAATATTTCCATAAAAAAGAATCTTTTTAAATATATCTTTGTAATAAAGGTTGAAAATTATTTCCATTCTGATAATGCTTGTAGAAGAAAAAAATTATTTTCAATTAGACGCAATAAAAAATTAGAATATAAAACTCTTTTTAATCTCGCAATTCACTGAAAACTGTTTTAAAATAATTAAAAAAAATAATTTTAATATATTCACCAGATTGAGATTGTTTTTTATACAACGAATATAACATTTTTTATTATTTCCAATATCATTTATGTTATACTTTACTTTCTCAACAGCGAATATAGTTAGAACAGCTATTATTAAAGGGAAAATATTATGTTAAAAACGGGTATTGGATTTTTTACAAATCTTTACCTTTTAGGATCCAGCTAGTTCATTTAAACAAAAAGAAACATATATATGGATATGCCTATAAATGTAAGTCGCACTGCTTTTGGACTTATATCTCAGGGTTGACCGAAACCATTTTCTTAAAATTTGGCTGAAGTTTCTATGCATCGGAGGAAAGGTATATCCTCCGATGCATAAAAATTTCAGAATATGATCAATGGATCATATTCATTTTTTTTTTCTAAATTCGTTAAGGTTTAGGGAAATTGCGAAGAATTCAATTTTCTTCAGTGATATTTTAGAGATAATTTTATTAAAAAAAATTTATTTACAATGCATATATAAATAATCTAAAAAAGATTTTTCAAAAAATCAACCCCTACGTCCTAAAATTGAAATTATGTTTTTTTTGTTCTTCATGCTTCGGTTTAAATGTTTTAAAAGGTTTTCTGAAAGTTAATACTTTATATACAAAGCTACCAGTCCACGGCCTGGTCTAGTGGTTATCTCTTCATCGCAAATCAGCTGATTTTGAAGTCGAGAATTCTAAGATTCAAATCCTAGTAAAGGCAGTTACTTTTATACGAATTTGAATACTAGATCGTGGTGTTCTTTGTTGATTGGGTTTCAATTAACTACAAAATCTCAGTAATGTTCAACCTGAAACTGAACAAGACTACACTTCGTTTACAATCATATATATCATCCTATTCATCCTCTGAAGTAATACTTGGTTCCGAAGGCAAAACTGAAAAAGAGAAAGAACCCAGCAGGCTGGGCTAGTGGTAAATCAGTCGTTGCAAATCACTTGTTTTTCAACTGATTTTCGAAGTCGAAGGTTCTGATGTTCAAATTCTAGCAAAAATAGTTACAATAAAAGTTACTACATTGTATTCCCCACCGGGCTTGTCTAATGGTTAACTCGTCATCGCAAATCAGTTTTTTAACAGCTGATCTTCGAAGTCGAAGGTTCTGAGGTTCGAATCATGGGAAAAGTTTAGTTGTTTTTATACAGATTTGATTACTACACAGTGGAAATTGGTGTACGTTGATGTTCGGGGTTTAATTAACCACACGTCTCAGGAATGGTCGACCTGAGTCAGTACAAGTCTAACCTAATTTACGTGACATACATATCATTCTCATGTCATTGGTCATAGGCGGGTTTCTTATTTTTTTGCTAGATGAACAGATTGCAACGTACACATTAGGAATAAAATATAGAGCTATCAAGAAATGTCGATAATTTTTTGGGATTATAGACCCCGGACCTAAAATGAAGAAAAGGTTTTTTTGTTGAAAATTTCCTTTTCTTAATTTAACTTTTATTGAAGGTGGTTGTTAAATTTAGAGAAAACTTTACTTAATCAAATTTGTTAAGCTTAACTTAGAAATTAATATTTTTAGAACACGTTTTCTTAAAATTTATTCCCTACCTCTAAAAAATATATACTCCATTTTTATTCTCTAACTCTTTTAACATGTATTTTTATTAGCCAGGAAAGTCATGCAATACTTCCCCAGCTTTTTTTTTTTGCAAGCTAATATTTCACAGAAACGAGTAAAACTTTATTATCCAATCCCTTTCAAGAAACATTACCCTTTAATACCTCCTTAACATCCACCGGTTAAAAAATAAATAAAATAACAAAAATATTCCACTCTCTGTTATATTAAATACTAAATAAAATTTTATTAATTTAGATTAAAAGGAAAGGCTACGTGGTGTAATGATTGATATTTTATGAATTTATACCCTTTTTAAAAATTAAGATAAAAATACGTTAAGGAATTTTTCTTTAATATTGACGCCATCATAAATAGAGATTTTTTTTTTTATCTTAATTAAATATTATATTAATCGTCAACGTATTAATTTTATTATTTTCTTTAAGTTTTATCCAAGACAAAAACAAAAGGAATCCGAATTAATGGAAAATCCATACATTGTATCAGCTTTGCAGAGGATCTTGTGTTAAGGAATCAGCAAGAGGACTGAAGATTATGTTAGAAACACTATGTAAAGTACTAACAAAACTTAAACTGAAAATTAATAAGGAGAAGACAAAGATTATGGTTGTAGGAAAAGCAAAGGAAGGTACAACGGTTGATATTAAATTAAACGGTACTTTTGTGGAGAAAGTTGACAGTTTTTGTTATTTGGGAAGCACCGTCACTAGCGATAATAAATGTGTCACAGAAGTAAAAAGAAGAATAGCGCTGGCAAAACGAGCTTTCCAGGATAAAAAGAATTTACTGACTGATAATCATATGAGTACGCAAATATGGAGACAATTCGCTAAAACTTATGTCTGGAATGTTCTAACTAATGGATGTGAAACATAGACGCTTGGGAAAGCAGAAAGAAGAATTCTGGAAGCAATGGAAATGTAGATTTGGAGGAGAATAACAAGAACAAGCTGGGTGGATAGGAAAAGAAATGATCAAATTCTAGCAAAAGTGAGTAAGAGGAGGTCCTTACTAAATGTTATACGAAGAAGAGGAGTTGATCAGTTCTTGACGAATATATTTGAGGGTAAGGTTTTGGGTAAAAATCCTAGAAGTAGACCGAGAGCAACCATCATTAATAATGTTAAAGAAGAGATGGGCCTTGGTTCATATAATGACTTGAAGAGAGAGGCGGGGATGAGACTAAATCTACAAGCCATAGCCTTTAGTGAATGATGATGATCTTTAAGTTTAAGGTTTGCATATAAAAAACAAAAAACATTTTCTCATTAAAATTAATTTTTTTTTTCAATAAATTTTATTTAATTAGTATCTGTAATGAAAATATTCATATAAATACTAGTGAACAAAGGAAGAAAAAGTATAATATATATTTTTTTATGAAATATTTAAATATCACACAACTTGATACTTGTATCAACTGAAATTTGGATCATTATTATGTAGTTAGACGTCATAAATTGTTCCCGAGATATTTGTAAACCAATCCTACATAAACACGTAAAGAATTTTTTACCCTAAATTTTCATATTTTTTAACTGAGAGACATCAAAATATTGATGAGTGTGCGTCATTTTATTGAGTGTATGGAAATATACGATATTTTACAATATTACACTGTGAACAAAACATTTTATCGCTTAAAATTAAATTTGTTTATTTTCCTACTAAAAATGAATTCAATTGATGATTCAAAAATCTAATTTTTATAAGGTTTTTCATAACTTTTGTATGCTTTATAAATTTCATAAGCTACATAAGTACCATCTAAGTTAAAAAAAATGTGTACTCGGATTTTAAAAAATACTGCCAATAAGTGAGAAAGCATTGACATTATGTGCTGTGTGTCAAATTTACCTTAAAGCGTGAAATCCGTTATTCCGTAGCATAACGGAAGCAATTCCGTTAAAAGTAAATTAAATAGAATTCGTTAAATATTTTAATTTTTAATGTTTTTATTCCATAATTTTGCGTTAAATCATTAATTTTTATTGTGATTATATATTTATTCAGTCATAACATGAATAAATGTAATGTTATTTTAATATACAGGCATATATATATATATAATAACATATCGCGAGTTATTCATGATCAACGCCCAGCAAAAACTACTGCAGGTAAAGTTTGTATACACGTTCTTCTTACGGTAGTGCACATTAAAAAAGAATTTTTTGAAATTCCGAGCTTAAAAGTTTAAAATGGAGTAACAATGAAATTTACTGTTTTTTTTTTTTAATTTCTCGGTAAGAAATAACGATATCAACTTGATTTTTATTGTATTTAATCTTCATGTGAATATCTAAACCCAATTTCCAGTGTTTTTTTTTTTTTAAATTCGATCTCTAATAGTGTGAAGAAAAGTAAAAAAAAATTTATACTATGATTGCAAAGTTTCCTAATTTCCGACTATACTAAATGACATATTCAGTAGATTTCGGATAGCAAATACTATTCAGATAAATGTTTAAAATCCACTTTCTAGGGTTTTTTAATCTCGACTTTTAAGAGGTGCAACGGTGTACAGCGTGGCGGGTCATCCAACACAACCACTGACACTGTTATTGCAATGTATGTACGATGGGACTGGCAGCACCTGCCTCCGGTTACTTGACTAAAAAACATATAATTAAAAAAAATAACGGGACGGGAAATGTAAGTAACCAAATATGTGCGGACGAAGCCGCCAAGGGGGTGCTAGTATACGTGTATATATATATATATATATATATATTAAATCGCTTTAGTAAAATAACTAAACGAAATGAAAAAAAAAATAATAATAATATTTTTACAGTTGATCAGCGTATTAGATATGTACAGCTCAAAAAATAATGGCAATAGTAAAAAGTCTAAAAAAACCTTATAATTCTGGTTTTATTTTTTAAATTTTTTAACAATAATAAAATAAAATAGGGTGCTTAAATAAAAAGAACATAACAATTGAAAATCCAAAGATAATTTATAATCAAAACTTAAACCACTTATAAAAACCAATAACTGATAAGAAAGACTTTCTATTCCCATAAATTCTACCTAATCAGTAAGGTTAATATATCATTTTATGTAATTTAATATCTAAAACCACGAATAATCAGTACAATAACAATTTCTTTTAAAAAATATTGTTTTCCCTCTCCCTTCTTTGTTTATTATTATTTTTTTCTAAATCTCTTTCTTTATTATTAAAATTTTTCTAGATAAAAAATTTAATTGAATATTCGAGTTATAAAGAAGGTTTTAGTTGCTTACATTTTATTTTGGGTTTTTATTTGTGGCATTGTAATTAAATATACCGATTTACTGACGTTTTGAAAAAAGTACGATATTACTTTCGGCCCCAAGGTGGAAGTGGAGGGTGAAAATGAATTTTCTTTACGGTTTGATTATGAAGAATACGAAAATACCACTCTACTAAAAATGTATACCTGATGAAGATTGGTTTTTATTTATTTTTTTTGAAGATTGGTTGAATAGTTTCTGAGTTACGATCACTTGTTCAAAAAATTTGAAAATTTTGTGGATGGGGAATTTCCAAAAGTATTAGATAAATTTTATTGAAATTTAAATATGATGTAGTAGTGTATCTAAAGTTATGTAAATGAAAATTTAATGAAGATTAGTTAGAACAATGGAAAACCAGTACACTGACAGTTTGTTCCAGTAAACCTGGCTTAGGATGCTTGTCATCTTGAGATTGGCTACTGTACATTCAAAAAGGACTTGTTTGTTTTCAGATCGTTTGATATTTCATACACATTAATTTATGAAAGGCCTCCTATTGTTTGCTCTCTACTTTTGTTTATCAATGATAATGAAATAGTATAAATTCACTAAGAGGAATATTCTATTTCATATCAGCTTGGCAAAATCACTGAAATATACGTGACTTTAAATCAAATAGAAATCATTTTTGATGTGTTTATTCAGATACAGATACTTTATAAATCAACAGAATGCAGCAGCAAAGATCAACAGAAATAATATGACACAATTGATAACACGTAAGACTATTTTTTTAAATTTTTTTTAGCCTCTTGGCCCCCGTTAGTATTGTTTCAGAGGATGAGATGAAACGGCAATTTTGTAGCGTGTGAAAATGTCATGCCTGACCGGCATTCGAACTCGGAACATCCGAATGAAAATCCGAGATGCTACCACTCGTACCACGGACTAATATCTAAGACCACTATCTTAAATGATAAAGCATCTTGGATTCAACATCCCACTTAGATTACAATAAAAAAAAAACCTTTATGATACTATAAACAATTTACAGAAAAGTAATAATGATATTTTTATACGGTACATTTTCATATCCCACACACAAGCTTCAAGCTTATGTGGCGATATCATCAAACAAAAAAAAAAATCTAACTGTAAAACAATGACAAAATAATAAATAATTTAAATAAATTCTAGAAATTAAGTCCCAAGTTTACCACAAGTCTTTTCATTGTAACTTTACCACAAGTTGGTTTTATATTATCAGAAATAATCTTATTGTAATATCATAAACGTTATTTCCAGAGATACCGGACATCACATGACTGATAGCCGTTTCAAAGTAATACAGTATATACAAAAAGTACCCGTCAGACGGTCGGTGATTCATTGAGCGAGAGATAACAGTCGACGTTTTTGCTTTGAAGCGGATAATTTTATGAAAAATCCTTATCGTTCCACCTGACAGCAAGGTACTTTATGCAAAATTTCATATAAATCAAAAAATATGTTCGGTTTTAACTGCCTCATAAACATATACAAACAGGCAACATCAAAATGATCAAGTTAAAAACAGTTCCTGGTTTCGCCAGGTCAATAAAGACAATGAAAGCTTATAAAACAACAAATAATACACTTCTTTTCCGTTTTTATTTATTTATTATTATCTGATTTTTTATTTTATTTCGAAGCGGTCCATTAGGATATTATATATTTTTGCTTATTTTATTCTTTTTCGTATTTTTTTTTTATTTTCTCGGAAACCACCCAGAGTTTTTCTCTCCAATCTGTTTTATTCTGGTGCTCTTTCTTCCTTCATCCACAAGAGCCTTTAAATTATAAATTATTTCCCAGCTTCATTCTATCCAAACAATCCTCCTCTCTTTTACTCTTAAGGTTGTAAAATTCTTTATGTATCCTGTCTGGATTTTTAGATTGAAATTAAAAAAAAATATATATCTTATATAAAAAAGTATGTCCTGACTGGTTCACTGAGTCATAATCAACTTAAAACCAAAACTATTATAGGTAGAGACTTGAAATTTTCAGGGTACCTTCGTATCTTTAAGTAGGCGTCCACTGAGAAATGATTTGTGAAATTTTGATTTTAAGGGGTTCAAATCGATAAAAAACTAAATTTCGTGTTAACAGCGCTATCTGATGGACGTAAAAGCAACATATGCTATACTAAATACTTTACGATTCCATTGTAGTGTTTCCGATATGTGTGTCCGCTATAGACTAAAAAACTACTGGACCGATTTACGCGCGGGGAAGAAGGGAGAAAGGAAAAAAATCGGAAAAGGGAAATAGGGAAAAATCGAAAAGGTAAAAGGGAAAAAGGGAAAACGGGGAAAATTAAATGGAAAGGGAAAAGAGGAAAAAGGAAAGAGGAAGGAAGAAAGGGAAATGTGGAAGAGGAAGGGGATTAAATAAATTTAATTAAAATTAAATAAAATAATATTAAATTAAATTTGAAATAATTAAAATTATTTAATTTATTTATTTAATTAAATTTAAAAAAAAAATAAAAAATTAGAATATGTAAAGCAAATAATTGAAGATGTCAGATAACAAAGAATTTTACCATGATTTCTGCTTAGCGGCAAAATGAACCTATACCAAAATTCATCGAAAATCAACTGGAATTGAAAACCAGGAAAGAAGGGAGAAAGGGAAAAATCGGAAAAGGGAAATATCGAAAAAGGTAAAAGGAAAGAGGGTAAAAAGGGAATAAGGGGAAGATGGAAAAAATAAAAAAGGGGAAACGGGGAAAGGGAAGTAAGTGAAAGATAAAGGGCAGAAGGAAAAAGAAACGGAAAAAAACGGGAAGGGAGAGCGAAGCGAGCCATTACCCTCTGATCGTGACGGGAAGCGCAAGTAACTGTAGAGCACGGGAGAAGCCGTGATGGGAATGCTAGATTTGGGATTGTAATAAATTTTTTGTTTGTTTTTATATTGAACTATTTTAATTCATTTATAAATGGATTGGTCTAACAAATATTGTTCAATTTTCTTATCTTCTTTTTTGTTTTCTTTTATTTAAGTTTTGGGTAACAATTCATTGTTTATCGTATATTCCTTCTGTATTTTTCATAAAAATTTTTATATACCGTTTTGTCAGGATTTAATGAAAATCTAAATATAATATTGTAAATAAATATATTTTATTTATAAAAAATAAGTTTGCTATTAAAAAAGCATTGCGAGTGAAGAAGCTACATCTATGTTGTGGGCGAAGTCGCGACGGCGTACGCTAGTTTATTTACATAATAGATTAGATGTAATCAATCATTCGTTCTAGGAATTTTCTAACTGTTGTTTTCAAATCTTGGATTTTATAAATTTCCTAATTTTATTTTAGTTTATAGCCTCTTCTCCTTTTTCTAGAACAGTAATTTCTCCTTAGGATTTTCATTTCGATTTTAAGAAGATTCTATATTATAACGTATTATATGTACATTGTATATAATCTATTTTATTATATTGTGTTATATAAACTGCTTTCAATCAGCACCAAAATATAACCATTATTTTCTTATGGCAAGAATTTCTAAAGGCTTCGTTTTTCAGTTCCACTTCGTTTTAAACATATTCGTTTTGAAATTTATCAACTCATAAAATCCTTCATTTATTTGTAACACCAAAAACCTTCCTACTATTAGTTTTTCTAGCTTTTACGAGTTCGATATTTTACTATCATAAAGCAATCATACTCTTTATTTATTTATTTTAATTTATAAATTTATTTCTTTTCATAAATGCGACAACCTAATTTTGATGCTTTCCTTATATGGGTTAATCATTCGAAATTTCACTTACTAAATCTACCGATCTCTGTGGCGCATTGATAACGTCTTAACCTTTCGTCCCGGGTCCAAATCCTGGTTAGACGTGACATTTTTTATACGCCACAAGATATTTTTTTTTCTTTTACTTTCTATTTATTTTAAAATTAATCTGAATAAATATATATACTACTATATAAATAAATAAAAACTAAATGCATGATGTGTTGCAGTTTTTTGTAACAGCAGCGATGATAATAAAAATAATAACAGGAATAATAGTCATTGCATGAATTATATAACCGAGTAAAAGCAGAGAGATGCAACATGAGTGTATACTATAATAAATGTGAGATGAGAAAGCTTTGTGCTTTGAACATCAGTTGTGGTTTTAGTTCCAATATAACATTCACGCGTTATTGATAATCGTTTTGCGTAACTGGAATTTACCGAATCCCTGGGAAATGAGTAGCTCCAGGGGTAATAAACTTCACCTTTTGGTTTAGTCAGAACGTTATTAAAACGTACTGAAACGATTCCGAGAAATTATTGATAAAACTACCCTTAAAACTTTAATAACGAATATTAAAATAAATTCTGCTATAACAAATTCTTGTTTTATATATTTTATAACGAAGTAATTTTTTTTTAATAAGTAATGAAAAAGTCTTTTCTTATAAAAAAAAATGAATTTACTGACTGGAATGGTCGGTTTACTTACAATAGTGTAATATATAGTTTAATAATAACTATTAAATAATGTAATTAATTAATAAAATATAATTAAAAACAACATTTAAAAAAAAATATTTTCTAATGTGTTCGTTGTAGTCTATTCAACTAGTGAACAATAAGCAACCTGTCCACAGTATAATGAAATGAGGTTGATTTGTATGAAAAGTAAATTAGATGAAATCTTGTACAGACTCAGGCCGACCATTCCTGAGATGGTTAATTGAAGCCCAACCATCAGAGTACATCGCTATCCGCTGTCTAGTATTCAAATCCTTATAAAAACGACTAACTTTTCCTAGGAGTTAAACCTTACAACTTTCGACTTTGAAAATCAGCTGTTAAGCAACTGATTTGCGACGACGAGTTAACCATTAGACCAGCCTGGTGGGAAATACAACATATCTGAAGAAAGTTTTTTGAAAAAATAAATTAATTCTACTATTTGCTTACCTATAAATAATAATTTGTTAAGCATTGATCTAAAGATTATAAAATCGAATTCTCTTCAGAACTGAACAAAAGAACTCTCTTATACATCTAATTTTATATAAATAAAAATCAGATCAGTGGAATTCTGTGGAACTCTGATGGTAGCGACTCTGTATTTCATAAAGAACTTTCTAGGTTCGAATCCCGATCAGTGTTACTTTCACACGCTATAAATTTCTGTACTTTATTTCCTCTTTTATTAGGTACTGTAAGGTCACCCGGGTGTAAAATTCCCGCTAAGTACATCTTTTTTCCCTATCAAAGGGTGAAAAAGGGAAAAATTGGTGTTGGAAAGAAAAATTAAACTGATTAACCTCGTCTCAGCCTTTTATCCGGAGATCCCGGGTTCGAATCCTGGTCAGGCTTGGCATTTTTTCACACGCTACAAATCATTCATCTCATCCTCTCAAGCATGCCTGACGGTGGACCCGAAGATTAAAAAAAAAAAACCTGATTAACCTGTTATAATTATACCCTGCTTAGTCCACATGTAATTTAAAATCACTAAAAACTAATTAAAAATTAAGAGGATTTCTTTTTAAAAAAAGGAGAATCTATCAATTGAATTACCAGAAATAATTTTATTTAAAAATAGGTATTGTGCCTTTCTTTCCGTACCTTTTGTCTATAGTACTTTTTTTATTTCCACCTCTAAGCGGAAAGGTTAAAATAATATCCTGATTTAAAAGTTATAAACCGTGTAGTGATAAACGGGTGGTAAGGGAGTAGATCGTACTTATTTTGCAGCCAATTATTTTATAACGCAGTGGTTTCATTAATATTCATATCAATATTAATAATAATAGGATACCCCCATATTTTATTTATGGCTATATATTTTATTTATGGCTATATGACTAATATATCACACAAACTTGTACGTGATAATATAATATTGAAAAGAATTCTATATCGTATGAAAAATCAAGTCTGACCGGGATTCAAACACAAAGCTTTTTGGATAACAGATAGTTATGCAATACTTCATCTCAAAGGTCATTGACTTCATTAAATATAAAAAGGAGATTACTCCCTATTAAATAAGTAAGTTATTTGTAAAATAATCGATTACGATTAGATTATAAGTTTGATTAGAATTTAGATTAAGTTTGAACCGAACTGGGCGTAAATGGTCCTGGCTCGTGTAAGAAGCTGAATTTGGAAGCGGATGGACTACATGTCCGATAGTTGATCCTTATGGGAAAATTAAGCAGAGTTTTTGGTTCAATGTTTGGCAGTGAGCTCCAATGGTATGGATGTAACGTTAATATATGATTCTGTGCAAACCGATTGAGTAGTGGAATCGTATTTTTTATAGCTGAGGTTTGATATGAGGTTTTTAAGTTCTAACTTGCAGTGAGTTCATTGAGACTTTCTTTTTCCTGTTTAGTCTCCGGTAATTACCGTTCAGATAATACTTCAGAGGATGATATGTATGAGTGTAAATGAAGTGTAGTCTTGTACAGTCTCAGTTCGACCATTACTGAGATGTGTGGTTAATTGAAACGCAACCTCCAAAGAACACCAGTATCCACGATCTAGTATTCAAATCCGTGTAAAAATAATTGACTTTACTAGGAGACTTGAAAGCTGGAACTCTCTACCTCTTAATCAGTTGAATTGGGAAGACGCGTTCACCACTAGACCAACCCGGTGGGTTGAGTTCGTTGAGACTAATTTGTACTTGATTTGCAGCTGAAGGTAATTTCCGCCTTGATTATTTACAACTCATACGTGGGTTCTCAACCCAAGAATTAGGTGGTCCCAGATTATGGGCAGATATTTCTGGTCGGTCAGTTTATCTACGGGACAGTTCACCATCTTCAAAGAATCAGGTAGAGCCGAATGACCTCACAAAAGCAGAATTGGCCAATGCGTGTAATCTCTAGGTTTACTTGAAAGGATCCATCAAGGAATGATCTAAGTTATAAGCAAAATATAAAAGCTTAGATTAGAAAGCTAATTCTTTACTACTGATCTAGAACACTCTGATGGAAGATTACAACCATAAGAACCAAGATTAATAGCGTCAGTGTACCATATATACCTAACTATTTATTTATTAATCTAGGCTTTCAGCAGAGAAACATCACTTGCTTACGTTATTTATCAACAACTTACGTGCTTACGTGTTTATTCGAAATATACGAATTACTTTTATCAGTAGTTTTATAAAATCAGAAAGAGGAAATGTGTTTTATTTTGGCATATTTCCCATATTAATCCGGAAAAAACGAATATTTATTAATCATAATTGAAAACAAAGTGTGGTAGATAAATTACATTGTTAGATGACGAAATAATAACAATAATAAAATTCTAGTTGTATATAATCACTTGTAACCTCATTTTGTGTATAACCGTTTATTATAAATCATTATATAAATAATTCACTAGATTTCTTAATTTAGAAAAAAAGGTAATTAGTATTAATATACATTTCATGATATAGGAATAAAAACAAATTAGTGTTCAAGATTAACTTTCTGAAAAGAAATTAAAAAATTTCCAACAGACAACCCAACAGTTTCTAAAAGATAACTTTTCTTGTTGTTTTGAAATAAAATAATTAACAGAATACACGAAAACCAGTTACAAATAGTATAAATTAATATGTATTTCGATCACCAAACAGTAATCATCTGTAATTTTAAAGACATTTAAAAAAAATCAATCAGTCCTTAGAAACTAATAAAAAACACTTTTATAAAATAAAATAATTGAAGATAATATAATTTCGTTTTGCTTAATCCGTTGAATTATAATTCAGTTGGATATATCAAAATTTCGCTCATTTCCATCCCAGGATGGCGAGGTTATTCCTTCAGGAACCCCCTTTCTTTCTTTTTCCTGTTTAGCCTCCGCTAATTACCTTTCAGATAATACTTCAGAGGATTAATGAGGATGATATATATGAGTGTAAATGTAGTGTAGCATTGTACAGTCTCAGTTCGACCATTCCTGAGATGTAACCATACATCACCGGGAATCACCGTCAGGCATTTCTTCAGAAGATGAATGAGGATGATATCTATAAGTGTAAGCGAAGTGTAGTCTTGTATATTTTCAGGTCGACCATTTCTGAGATGTGTGGTTAATTGAAACCTATCCACCAAAGAACATCGGTATCCACGATCTAGTATTCAAATCCGTGTAAAAATAACTGACTTTACTAGGACACGCTGGAACTCTCGACTTCCAAATCAGCTGATCTGGGAAGACGCGTTCACCACTAGACTAAGCCGGTGGGTTTCAGGAACCCCCTACTTTAACATAGATGAATGGAAGAAAATCAGTTATGTATTTAAGCGTTTAGTCATTTTTCGGAAATGTTTTGCTTCCGTTTAGATAAAATTTCCCCAATTTCCTTATGGATTATCGACTTAATGAGCACTCACTGCATGAATGAGTCCTTAAGAAGCTATCCTCTGGATGAAGTTGTTTACCTCATAATGTACCATTTCCAAGAATAAAAGGTCATTTCTCACTATCATTATCTTTTACTTATGATTTATGATAACGTTGTTAAATAAAAAATAATTTAATTTACGTTATTTTCCTTTTATTTATAATTTCATAGAATTATAAAGTTTTATATTGATAAACAGAATTAAATTATATATATATATATATTTTTTTTTTTTAACGGCAATAATCAGTTTAAAGTGCCACGTGTTTAATCAATACTGTATTTACAATTTTTTTTTCTAATGAGAAATGATAATTTTATTCACACATTAATTTTATACACAGATTGATCTTTTTTAAAGGAAGTAAAAGTAAAATTTTAACATGAAGTCAGAAATACACATTTTTTACCTGCTTTTCGAAGAAAAGTACGGTGTTATTTTTGGTCACAATGCGAAGGGGGGGGGGGGGAGGTGAAAATAAATCCTTTTTAGAGTGTGAGATATGAAGAGTATGAAAATACTATTCACATAAATATGGTTTCCTGATATATTTATTTATAGGCCTACGTATAAAATTCTGTGGCAAGAAATTCTCCAAAACTTCTCGATCAATTTAATTGAAATCTAGATATGATATAGTAATCTATTTAAAGTTGTGCGTGCATCTGAAAATTTGATAAAAATTGTTTAGCCGTTTTTGAGTTAATCTCAATTTAAGGGAAAATTTTGAGCAGGGCAAGTTAGAAGCGTGATTCATTATAATGTCACAAGTTGGATCGTTTACGTTTCTTTATCTGCGGTATCTATCGTTAGCAATATTTTTCGGCATATTCAGGTAGTGTTAACTACTTTTGGGATCATGACGACTGGGTATATTTTTTTATCTAAGGGTTACGTTGACTTTCTAATGTTGAATAGGGTGAGTTGAGTGGATGTTCTGCTAGGCTTGTGTGAGTGTGTGTGCGCGACGAGTTCACGTCTGGTTGATGGGCGCCACTTTCAAGATTGCCTTTCGTGCTTGGTGTATCTCTCCACTTGAGTTCTTGCGATATCTGTGTCTATGCGTTGGCAGCGTCTGTACTCATATGTGTCGGTGGGCGTGTGGTGTGTGTTTGAGGAGTGATGCCTGTGGGAGTGTTTGTGTTTAGTTGGAACTGTGGTTGATGTGTTGTGTTTTGTGATGCGCATGATGATATGGCTTTGATGTTTCCTTATGGTCACCAGTTGTGTGTGTGGGGGCGTTACCCCCTCCCCCCTCATGAAGTAATACTCTACTAGCTGTTCCAGGAGGGAGGGTGCCAGAAGTGGAGGTTTAGTCGGTAGTGCGCAGGTATATATACACACTTAATTAAATCCTGGGGATGCTGTTAGTGATCCCGACACTGCGCCCGTAAATGGGGTTCCTCCACTTCTATAAAAAAAAAGGTTACGTTAACTGTGTAGTTGTGTATTTTTCATACACGCTTATGCAGCGAGTCACAGTGGTGAGTGAGTTGAAACTTGATGCTTGTGTATAGGATCTACTTGTTTATCCAACGTAGGTAGTGCGTTGTATCCTGAAGTAATTGGTTTTTGACTGGGAAATAGTGAGGGCGTCGGAATTATTAACTTATTACAGATTTTCTTCTTACAGTATATTAAATCTCTTTTTTCATTATTTTTTATATTTGCGAATAATTTTATTTTATTTTACATTGCTTCTTGAATACTCATTTCTGTTTCTTAATTCGTTTTCTTTGTAAGATTTAAATTAGAATGAGTTAATACTTTTTAAAAAAAAATACAAACTAAAATAACGAAAAACTTATTTTTACTTATATTTACGAGAATTATATTTTATCGAACACGCGCACGTGCACACACAGAGAAAGATAGAGTGAGAGAGAGGGAGTGAGAGTATATTTTAAGCTGTCTGCAGTGTTAACTGGTCAAACGTTGAACAGATTGCTATTATGAAAGAAATATATAAGGCAATGTTTTTTTTCATATCGACCATTTTTATGGGTAATTGGAGATAACTCTTAGAACGATTCACTAATAGTTTTGTCATTTAACCGGAAAATTTTAAACTTCCCCGGCTATATATTTATAGTGTATCATAATCATAAGTAAACAGAATACTACATATGAGGGAAATTATGTTAATCGACTTAAAATTTTTTTATCTCCGGGACCATCGTTAGGCATTGCTTCAGAGGATGAGATGAATGATTTGTAGCGTGTGTGAAAATGCCATGCCAGACCGGGATTCGAACCCGGAACCTCCGGATGAAAGGCCGAGACGCTAACGCTACTATTCGCGCCACAGAGGCCGGGATGTATGTGAACCTGTTTTTTGTTTAATGTCTTCAGACTGGATGGACCGATGGAATAAAATTTGAAGGCACGATGATTTTTATATTTACGGCATTTATGGAATTTAATAAAATATGAGTAAGTTTAAATTTATTAATCGCTCAAAAGAGGTATTTAATACGTACTTAGTTAAAGTGGAATTAATCATAAAATCCTAATTTTATCATGATTATTGTTCAATATAAAAAAAAGTAAAGGACCAACGTAAATAAAATACAAGTAAGCTTAATTAATTAATCACTCAAATCAAGTTTTGGTGACATTTATTAAGAGGTTATAGAGGTACAGATAGTAGAGATGGACAAGGATCCTATATAAATAAGTACAGGCAATTTGTCATCAAAATAGGCTTTTTTTTTTTTTTTCTCTCAGCTCCCCTGGGCCGGACCGACTTGTTGGTATTACGCCGCCCAGGGGAGTGTCTTTAAACTCAAATAGGCCTCCCCACCTACCGGCTATATACCGGCAAGGCAGGTCGGCCTACCGGTTAGCTCTTTTTGAGAGTTCTTTATCAATATTGCCCCCTTGGGGACCCAAAAGGGCAATACTAATACACCACATTATTACACCACGCCAGACCCAGTTCGCCGCGACGCGATACCGGGTCCCTTCAGTATTCAGTGTGCTGTTGCCTGACTGTTACCCGTGGAGTCCTTGGTGGCTCATCAGTGCCAACACACCGCAGCATGCTGGACCTCACCAGCAAGGCTGTTCACCCAGTCCTATTCTAGCCAACACCTTGTCTTCTCTCATCGGAGTATTTCTGTAGAACAACTTGTCTAACAAAACTAGCAAAATTATTCCAGTTTGACTCGCTTCTTAGCATGTAGTCTATTGTTGTCTCTGGAGTTATACCTGTGAGTGCCTTACTATGTCTAAGTGTGTCCCACCTATTGCACTCAAAAAAGGTGTGCTCAGCATCATCTATCTCGTTGCAGTAGTTGCAAATTGGCTCTTCTCTCTTGCCTATTTTGTGCAGGTAGTTATTGAAGGAACCATGTCCTGTAAAAAACTGCGATAGGTGATGATCAACCTCACCAAATCTTCTCGACAACCATGGCTTGATGTTGGGGATGAGGGTTTTCGTCCATCGACACACAGCTTCCTGCGACCATCTTTCCTGCCAGATATTATAAACGGCATCCTTGACCTCTTGTTCTGGCTTGCCTTGTGCCCTCTCCGTGTATTTGAAAATGGCTGTATTTGAAAATCCTTACCTACCGATTGATCTTTTGTCCATGCGTTAGTGGTGATGAGGGAAGCTTAACTCCAGATTTTTAACATCCCTTCCCATAAATTTTTGAAAAACTCGAAAAACTCAAAAAGTTTTTGAATGCGTTTTTCTATGAATCTATGCATTTTAGAGAAAGATTTTCAAACAAAAAATGTAGAGGATATTCTCCTCTACAATTAATGTCTGTAAAGTTATGCTGTATAATTTGAAATTGAAATACTAGGTGGCGCTAAAGTTGTAAAAAAATTATAAACGAGTAGACCGGTTTCGAACACGTGCATAATTCACAACATTTTCACACTTTTATAAGCTTCAGTTCGAAAACGGTAAGTCGTACAAGAAAATTATTTAAATAAAAGTTGTCTGTTTTTTTGAGATTAATACTTTTCCTAATGCAATACAGATGAAAAACAATTTGTTCCGGTGAAAAAACCGAAAAAACACATTTTTTACTACTATGAGTAGTAACTACTTAGAGTAGTAGATTTTTTCACTTAATTCTCCTTATATAGATGACATATACTGATTATGTTTAATCTTATATAAATCTCCAAAAAGGGGTCATAATCTTCTACTAATTATATGATTAGAATGTCACTTTAGTCATTTATTTAGGCAATTTCATTCAGAGTGGGGGATAAAAAGGCTAACGATGTTACTTTTTTTCCTAATTATCGTTCTGATTGATATCTTCAAACTGGATTACTCAGATTTTATGAAATCTTTTACAATGATTTCTAAATGTGGGTCATGATGCAATTTCATTTGATTACCGGTAATGGAGGGGTTGTCACCATGGGTTTCAAATCTCAACATTTTGCACATAGGACAGAATAAATTTTTTTAAATATTTCTTTACTTACATATTATAATGTTCCACTCAATTTTTTTCGTAAGTGGCATCTATAGGGCAAAAAGCCCTTGGTAAGAGCATGAGCTGAAAGATTTTTTGTTGGATTTTTCTTCTATGTAATATGGGTCACAAGAGAAAAAAATGATCATCATAACTTTTTGAGTAGACCCTAGAAAATACACAATCTGGTATTATCGTTGTACATAAATAAAAGATTTTATTTATGTATGTAAGTAAAAGACGATCTTCATTTTGTGTATCCTAATAACTCAAAAACTACTTAACCGTTTTCGCTGAAAATTTCGCAGTTTATTATTTGTCTCAGTACTGTTTACATGTTTAAAAAATCTGATGTGGATACCACATTACTCCCCTTGTACGCCTATTAAATTACATATAAATATTTTTTTTTTTTTAACTGGAAAGTACAAAAAAATTTATTTCATTAATAACTTCTGATATTTTTTCTTAATTTTATATTATTATTATTATTATTATTGAATTATTATTTACCGTACGTAGTACTGACTTCACGCCGAAACTAGTCAAAATGGATTCAGGGATTGTCAATATGAATATTTCCGTTGAAATCTGAAAACCGAAATTTTTCCTGTTCACAATACTTTCTTTACTTCGTACAAGGAAATAATAACAATGCGTCTAAGCAGGGGTCGGCAACCTGCGGCTCGCGAGCCACATGCGGCTCTTTGGATGTGAAGCTGCGGCTCTTTAGTTCCATACGCAAATATTATTTATTTTATAAAAAAACATTTAAAAATCGTTCTGAATCGATTAACGAGGATTAGGCACCGATTCTTTCGCTTTGCCTCTTGTACTCGCTTTTCACCGCACCCCTCCCCCGTGACACGCGTCGTCAGTCCGTCAGAAGCTCTCGAATGACGTCGTCGTCGGATGTTTCTATGTAGGTTTTAATTCGCTTTCGACGCAAGACAATTTGGCGTCTTCACCAGTGCTTTGGCTGTGACGTATAGTTTGTTGTTTCAAGTAAAAGAGTTAGAAGGGAATTATCTTCTCAAAGTTATGTATGCACATATATATAATAATAATAATAATTTAAAAAAACCGAAGTAAAGATAGGTAACATAATAAGTATTATATTTAAAAAATACATATACATATTTTTTCCAAATAAGATACCTAACTACTTTTTTGAAGTCAATAAGAATTGTCAAAAAAGAAACAAAGTACTACTGTTGGATATTACCGCGAAAGTGTTTTTATTAAAATATATATTTAATAAATTACCTATTTTATAGCTTTTATTATTTAAAAATTAGAGTTAAAATAATAATTATAAGTGTAACTGCCTATAAATTGTTATTTAATAAACCTATTTTCGAAAAAAATTTGTGGCTCTTTAAAAACTTTGAAATAAAATTTTGTGGCTCTTTAAACACTTGGAAATTTTGTAAAGTGTAATTTTTGACTCTTCTGAGTCAAAATACACAAACGGCATACAATTTATTAACAAAAAACTGATATTTAAACTAAATACTATATTAATAATCATTCTTAATTTACATTGATTAAAAAACAATTTTTGAGTTTGTTTGGCTAACAAATTTCAAAAAGTACCAATTATTTAAGTAATGAAATTTAAGTAAACAATAATATTTTCAGAAAGTAAAAACAAACTCATAAGAGATGGGAAGTAATAAATTACAACTCATAAAATTTCTCATTTTTATTAGAAACAAAATAAAATTATATTATATCATAACATATTTATATCCTTAAGTACAAAGGAAATAATTGAAAATGTAAACAATTAAATAAGAATACCAAGAATTATTCTATTCCACTACATACGTCATAAACATAGTAATATTGTTCTTTTAAAACGTAGTAAAAAAAGAAGACCGCAATTGGTTAAAAAAAAAAGAGGAGTGATTAAAGATAGTTATTTACCCAGTATACCCCTCTTCATCTATGTAATTATTATAAATAAAATATTCCGTCATAGTTTTAACCAGAAAGCATAACCTCAATATTTCAAGGATGAATTCAACAGTTTTACGTAAAAAATTCTAAACAACAATAATAAATTTAATAATATTTTTTTCATGAGAAATAATAATAATTGTCTTTTTTTAATAAATAAAATATTAAATTTTCTTCGAAATAATTAAATAATTTTAATTATGTGAATAATTTTATGATTTCCACTATTATATCAATTAATACTATCATTATACTAATATTTTACGTTGGAAAGTTTGTCATGAGAAACTATTTGATACTTAATATTTTATTTTACTTCCCGTAATAAACTGAGGAATCACATAATGAATAAGCCTTTTTGCTTTAATTATATGTTATTTTTTTATGATTGTAATACATGTAAAGCACCTAGGGGGCAAGAGGTATAATCAGGATTCCTTATCATAATTTACGATCTTTTGACATCTATAATAATTATTTATATATTAATAAATAATTTATTTATCAAAATAGTGGATTACTGATAAATATATTAATTATAATATTGTGTAATGGAACAGTTTTGACTTACGTGGAGGTTACTACAAGTTATAGACTTCTCTTTATTAGAAATGTGTTATATTTTTTGTAGATAATAACGTATTTATTGAAGAAAATCTACAAAACAACATGAGAAAAAATTGTTTCGTTAAGGAGAATAATAGTATAAAAATTAAGACGACAATATCTAGTTAAATACTGAAAATATATAACATAAAGAAATAGCATAACGAAATGAACGAAAGGACTATGTCAAATATAATACAAAAATTTATTTAATTTATACATTCAATGTGTTAGCAACAGCGAAGCATTGCCGAATCCGCTAGTTAAATCTATCCCAATCTATTTTTTTCCATAGAATAGGGAACCAGTTTCCAGTACCTGGAAATGTTAATAAAACCGGTTGGAAATTAAATTACTAACAGTATTCGGGGTAGCTTTACACCGTATTTAATATTCTTAGAACAAGGTTTCTGATGAAGCAGGGAGATTTCTAAATATACCAAGCAAGATATTAACAACAATATTTATTCAAACTAACCCTTATAAGAAAGGGTATCTGATAACAAGAAAACCGTAGAAAAAGATCGAAAATATTGATATTCACCTTCCAAGAATATAAAAATAAAATTGTATAAATTGCCAAAACTTCAATATTGATTTAATTAAAAGGAAATGTTAAAAGAAATTACAATATAAGTAATTACATCGATTATAAAATGTTTACTCATATAGATTTTTTGAATATTCTATAAAGATAAACAGAAAAAAGCAAAAAAGAAAGATATTAAAAGATTACTGGTAAAAAATGTATATAAATAGATGGTTTCAAACTGAAAAGTTTATAATAAAACGGAAAGACCTAATAATAATAACTTTGATAAAGATAGGTGAAAAGGAACCTCTAAATAAGTTATATCTACCTCTATCTTGTGTATATATATTTATTTATTTTTATCTGAAAAGACCAACTTATGACTACACAAATATCATTTTTTTTCTATTCTTCCATGTGTTTCATTTTTTCGGCATCCTTCGTTTTTGCTCATCCGTCCATTTTCTTCCTGTTTTTCTTTTTTCTGTTACGCGATCATTTATACTGTAAATTATTTTTACAGTATAAGAATTTATCTCTATTGCAGCAATTCTCTTCTTTTGCACCTTCGAAGGTATCCTTTTTTCATCTGTTTCAGATATTTTGATTTTCTTCTCATGTTCCAGAGCTTGTCAAAAAATTATTTGTTTGTCTTCATTCTGATCGTTGTCTTAAAAAAATTTAACCACTTTTTTATCGCTGTTTCTAGGCCTTCTTGATTTCGGTAGATCTCCTTAATAGATTTTCTTTCTGATATCATATACATATATATATTTAAATTTTTTTTTAATTAAAAGGAAAGGTATATAACATTTTATTTCACTAATAACTTATCTTTTTTGTATTGTTAACAATTTTTTTTAATAATCAGAGATTATAATTATTAATAAATAAATATATTTAAATTAAAAAAGAAAAGGTAAAGAAAAATATAGCTATATAAAGTCGGATTCGAATCGATGTGCCTTCCCCTAGTAAGATCTAAATATTTCATTAATTAAAATTTTATTTGGCTACAACTCTGGAACCAATGAAAGTATCACTTATGATATATTGCTGAGAAGCTCTCAACGAGTGCTTATTACTACAGTTTAGAAAAAGTAAAAAATCAAAATTTTTCAAAATTGAAACCCCGTTTTATTTAGAGGTCTGACTGTATACACATTTTTGGCCCACTTGATTGCAATCAAAAGGGGAAGTGCTCAACTAGATGTTGTAACAGTCCTAAATACCAAATTTCAACATTCTACGGCTGATCGTTTTTTAGTTATGCGAGGTACGTACAGACGTCACGTCGAAACTAGTCAAAGTGGATTCAGGGAAGGTCAGAATGGATATTTCCGTTGAAATCTGAAAACCGAAATTTTTCGCGATTACAATAGTTTCTTTACTTCGTACAAGGAAGCAAAAAATGCTAATATCTATATACAATTAATTTATAACCATATGTTTCAATTATTAAAATTGTATTATTTAAAAAAACAAAATTACAATTTAATTAAGTTTAATTTTAATTCAAAGAAGGTATCTATTATTATAGCGCTAACTAAAAATTATCTAATGCTTCATTGAACAGTGGAATGAATAGTCGGTAATACGCACGCGTTCGTGAGAAGTTCCGAGTTATTTTGTGTGTGTGTAGTAGGGCCTTGATTTCTCGGAGTTGAAATGGTGGGGGATACGGTAAGGCTTCCCAGTTGTGTTCTCGGTAATAATGACTGCAGTGTATAGAGCAGTCAGTCCAGCGTTGGCGTAGTAACTGTGAGGTCGTGATGAGATTACTTACTTACGGTTTTTAAAAGTATTATTATATTCGTTTTTAATTAAAAAAATACTATGGGTATTTGTGTTTAGTTATATATTATATAACTGTATTATATAATTCGATATCAGTGTATTTAAAAATCGTATAAATTAGTGTTAAGTGTTAATAGAACTGCGAATGGAAAGTTCGGAAAGAATAGTTTATTGTATTTTAGTTAATTTTTTTATAAGGTAAGCGCACATTTTCTTAAATGTTTTATACAACCAATATCCTATAAAGTTAACAGAAAAATATAATATACATTCGTTGTAAAATAATACAGAACATTTTTTTAGGTTATGTTCGACCTTACGTTTGTTATTAAATAATATTTTTAAGGTCTTAAACCTTTTTAATTTTTAACCTTGGAACACTTGTTAATTACATAATTTTTGTCTTAATTTTAAACATGAAAATAATATTACTTTATTTCACGTTGTACGAATTTTATATTCTATTTTTTTTTTTAGGTTAAACATATATTTCCCTACATATATACATACACATAAAATAAACTAAACATTTTCTATAAAATTCAATATTTTATTATAACTAATATTAAAATATATTTAATTTATGGTATTAAGTATAATTATATATAAGAATTCTTATAGTTTTAAAATTCATTGATTTGTATACATATAAAAGTCGATAGTCGATAAATTTTTTCCGCCATCTGACCACTGAAAGTTGCCTGCCGTTCTCATTGAGTAGTGATGATGGCCTACATAGTTATTACGTTGATTTCGTTGAAGGTTTTAGTTCTAAGAATCGATTTCATTCCTGGAAATGTTTCTATTTATTTCACTACGCTACTTTCTTGGCAACAAACTAAATGCCACCGCATATTTATCATCGAATTGTGTTGTGTTTTTGTCTTAAAATACTTGTAATGTTTTTAATAATCATTATATATAATTTTTTTAAATATTTAATTTTCAGTATTCCGTGTACAATAACGATTTCTATTAATTGCAATGAAAAAGATCACTTGCCAAATTAAAAATAATTGATTTACTTATAATCTGTGTATTATTATATCGTTTAACTATGTTATAATTTTTTCTTTAAATACTGTTACCAGTATTTAAATCACACTAAACCTCATTTTTGTTATAAGGATTTATAATTTTTGGTAAAAATAATTAAAATTGGAGAGTGAAATATTGTAAATGTACTTTTCATAAATATATCTTAATTTAAATTTTAAAGCATGGTATGTAATTTAGAACTTAAAAGTGTTCGAATAAAGCCATCCCTGATTGGGATTCGAATCCAGGACCTTCCGGATTAAAGCCTGATATATTAACTATAAAATTCCAATGTTTATAACAAAAAATTCATAAGTAAAGATTTTATCAGTTATATGTGTTTATTTTTTTTACTAGATATTTAAATGCACTTTATTGTAAATATTATTTTCTTAGTGTAATTTGGCGAAACTAATGTAATGTTTAATAACTTATTTATTATTTTGTTGTTGAAATTAAATTCTGTTTAAGATTAAATTTTGTTTTAAAATCTCAGTTCAAGCAGTATTGTCTTTTCATTCAAGTTAATATTGTTTTTTTAGTATATTGTTCAATATATTTCAATTAATCTGAAAAAAGTTGATTAAAAAAAGGTGTTCCAGAAAAACTGATCAGATTAAAATGTACTTCGGTAAAATATCTTATTAAATTGGAAATTTGTAGAAAACTAGAAGATATCTAGTTATTATACCTAGTTATTTTCGTTTTATTGTATGATTTTTTTTCTGGGAGAAAGTTTCGTTGTTTTTTTTTTGTTAGCTTGAAGCAGCAAAAATTCTGTAGTATAATAGAACGTCGTTATTATGAAAATATAAAGCTCATCGATAAAGGTTTTTTTTTTTATTTCTATTCAAGTATCTTCATTAGGATTTTTCTTCTTTGCTTTAATAATTTTTTTCCTTTCTGTAGAGTCTTTTTGTGTATGTGTGTGTATATATATTTCTTTTCTTTAATAAATTAAAGAATTCATTCTTGTAATTACATTTCTGTGAATTCTGTTGTAACCGGCAAGCCTTCAAACCAAGCCAAGCTATGCCATGTCGAGTCGTCGATCCGTGCAGAGGTTGTTTGCAGTTCTCAGAATTGTTAATATTTTATTTAGTTCTGGTAACTTGTATTTGTTGGAACCGGCTGGTTTGTTGTAATAGGCCTGAGTTGCTTTCTTGGTTTCTTCAGCCTGGTATTTATTCTATATTAACGTGTTTTAATTTTAATGTTGTTTTCCTTTGAATTTTTATTAAATTCTTTCTAATATATAGTATTTATTTTAACCTAATTTAACATTAATGTTTTAAACATGCTCAGCAATAAACTTTTTACAAATTTTTAAATTATTTCTCAATAAAATACATGTTTTGCCAATATTTTACACGAAACAAATCTCTTTAGACTCTATATGAGATGGTTTATATACCATTATATTGTTAGCATTATTATGCTAACTTTATCGTTTAATAAATAATTTATACAACCAGATGTACGGTGTAAACTAAAAGTAAATTAATTTCAGTTGATACTGTATGGATTCATAAGCTCTTTATTTTACTAACTAACTTTATATCTAATTTTATAGATTAAATCTAATAAACAAAAAGATGCATATTAAATCCCTACAATCAGATGCGATTTTATTTATGTTTATTCTTCTTATTAAAATTGTAATCTTTATGCAATAAAAATTAAAATTTTGGATACAGAAGTTAATAAAACACGATTGTTGTAAAGGTATGAGTAGATGTTACGTCGTTAAGCCTTATTACATTTTCCCACTTTAACAAAAATAAACTAGTTATTATTTTACAAAATGATAGGGTTTTACATAAATATTTATGAATTATTGAATCGTGTTTATAATATACTCCACCCGCCCTTATCTCTTTAACTATATATATATATATCACAAAGCCAATCCTAAAATATTAAATTCTTTTTTCTCTTACATCTCTTTTACTTCTACGCAAGCATACGGATACGTTGTTGGATATTTGTTAATGCATTTAGAAGAATTGTACTAATTCACCTTTTGGATTACAGAATTTACGTTTAAAATATATACATATTTTTAAGTATGTATCTATTTTTGCCTATTATTAATATTTTTTATTTTCATATTTTAATAAGAATGTTAGGGAATGTTGTAACATTCGATAACTTCACATAGTGTTTAATTATTTTATTTTTATAATTTTTTTAAAAAAATATTAATCAAATCGTCTTCAATTCAATTCGACAGTCGTTTATGTTTCTTTAATAAACGTATATTTTATTTTTATATGCTATTTATAAAAATAGTAATGATTAAATATATATATATATATATTATAACATGATACGAAATATCTTCATAATTCAACGCCAAGCAAAAACTACTTAAGATAAATTTGTATACACGTTCTTCTTACGATGTAAGTGAACACTAAGAAAGGATTTTTTGAAATTCTGAGTTTTAATGGATTAAAAGTAACATTGAATTTTATTATTTTTTTTTAATTTCTTGGTAACAAATGAAGATATTAACATGATTAGTGTGTGTAATCTTCTTGTGAATATGTAAAAATAAAAAATGTTTCAATTTCGATTTTTTAAAGAGTGCGATGCTGTACAGCGCGGTGGCTCAATGAACACCACAATACCATTGTTACTGTATGTGCGACGTGACTCTTTGCACCTGCCTCTGGTTACTTGACTAAAAAATATGAAATAAAAAATTAAAAAAAAAAAACGAAGTACGGTCACTTCTTAGTGGTGTTTATCGGGTAACGCTAATATCCGAGCAATACTCATTTCTATACTTACGAAGGACGGGTAAGCAGCTATAAGCTACAATTTTTAAAATGGAGGCCGACTATTTTGAAACCCGCATTCTGATTCATATCACTCAATTTTGGATCCTTCACTGACTAAACTATTGCTCTGAAGAAATAACATTACACGGAGTTTTTATTAATTAAATAGGATTTACTTTTTACTTACCGTTACTATTCTCACAAGCACGAGTTTAATGAAACAGGGGATGCAGGGAGGAGAGCCCTCTGGCTAGATGGGAAGGGAGATTGAAGCGAGTAATGACCTAATATGTATATATATATATATATATATATATATATATATATATAATTTAACTCTGAGAACAAACAATTTTATCATTTCCTGGAAATTTAATATTTGTTCGTTAAATGTAATTATTTTATAACAGCTAATTAGTTTTTGTTATGATTATATTAATGATATATTCAACATTTTTGCTATAAATATTTAAGCATATTTATTTACATTAAATTATTTATTGCGTGTTTAAAGCATCATTTCTAAGTATGATGCTTTAATTATTTAAAATTTAACTAAAATTTTATTTGATTAAAAATTGTATTAATGGTAATTATACTGTGTATTTTGTGGGCTTAATTAATTGTATATTCTTAGAACTGGTTGTTCTTTGATTTTATAAGAGTAATTTTAGATAGAACGTTAACCTTAAAAAACTGTATATTTTTATTTTCATCAATGAATTAGAAAAAAAATTATTGCCTTAAAATAGATTTTAAGTCGAGTAGAACCAGGGGGGCGATGTTACATGAAATTTAAAAAAAATTCGAAATGGTAAAAAATAAAAAAACGGAATTTTTGTGACATCTCTTTATTTATAGATTATATTTTATAATTTGAGAGGGAGCAGTATATCAAAGGGTTCAGACATGTTTAGCTTAAAGCAACGTACGAAGATTATGAAACAAGGTAAGCAAAACCAATTAAGTCAAATTTTAAGCACATAGTGAACGCCTACGTTTTCCATTTAAAATGGAAATACCATTAGATGGGAGTTCAACAGCAGCACATTACATTATTAATCAACGATTTTGTGTTTGCTGTTTCAAGTTATATGATAAAATAAGCTTTTACTTCAAATACCAAGAGTAAAATTAAACTTCCCTTAGGAAAGCTCTTGTGCCTCTCGCAATAATTGTATAACGTTTGAAAGTATTCAACTGAAATATGGTCATTCAGGAAGACCTCTCAAGGTTTTGTATACATATATGTAAACGTACAAACAGGTTTTGTCACTATACATATTTATATAAAATAGAAATAGGTTTTTATTTTTCTTATTGATAAACAGTTAAATTTAAACTAAAAAGTTTTGTAATTTTTATGACGTAATTAATATATTTTTTAAATGGAAATTTCTTCGAATTAATAAGTTCATAAGTGTCTTTTAACTTTTCATGTTTTTTTTTTATTACTCGTCAAAGTTTAGAAAGCTCAGTTGACAAGTAGATTGGGGTTGGACCAGCAAATGGCTTCTTTTTACCTAAGTTATAATTTGGTTCGTTATCCCCTTCACTGTGATATTAGCAGTGTTAACATTACTTCTGACAACCTGGGTGGAACTATTTTATATAAATATAAATATAATGTTGTATGAAGTTGATGATGGACTGTGGTTAATTAGATGTATGTATTTTATATTATTAAAATTTATTTGTCCGAGTTCTGTTTAAAAAAAATCTGTTGGCTTATTTTAACTGCATATACTATTATAATCTATAATTTGGATGCATAACATTTTAATTTTATTTTTTTAACGTTTATATATCATTTAAGTATATTACAATGAGCACAGCTCGTTACAAGTAGATAAATTGTGGATTATTCCTCGCAGTAACTTCTTTGAACGTATTCATAGTAATCAAAACGTGAAGAATTAGTACCTTAATTAAAAATATACACAGATTTGTGTGAAATATAATTTTGTGTATAAATATATAGGCCTTGTTGAGGCCATATTACTTAGATTTCCTTATTCACAAGATAAGTATATTTTGGCATAAAAAGATGTAAAAGCATAACGAAAAATGCAATTTCTCAAACAGCATTCATATTTGATAACAGTAATAAGACATTCTGTTCCTTGCAATCTATCTTTACTAGTTAGTACGTGCTGATGATGGTAAAATAAAAAATTAAGATTTTTAGCTGGTAAATGACAATTGTATTACTTCAATATAAGCACGTAAACAGAACTGTACTGCCGCATAAGTACAGTTCTGTTTACGTGCCATAGATAAGCTACATCACCCACCGGGTTGGTCTAGTAATGAAAGCGTCTTCGTAAATCAGCTGATTTCGAAGTCGAAAGTTCTAACGTTCATATCCTAGTAAAGGCAGTTACACAAACGTTTATCCGAGTTTGAATACAAGATCGCGGATACCGGTGTTTCTTTGATGGTTGAGTTTCAATTAACCACACATCTCATTAATGGTCGACCGGTGACTGTACAAGACTACACTTCACTTACACTCATACATGTCATCCTCATTCATTCTCTGAAGTAATACCTGACGGTGATTCCCGGAGGATAAATAGGAAAAAAAGATAGGTTACATCATTTTTCGATATGTTATACCTAAAATAATGGAAAAAATTCTGTCGTTAAATTTATTCCCAAATATTTTTTCTATCAATTTATAAAATTAAATTTTATTCCTGACATGAAAGGTGAAGAAAATTACAGAGAAAACCCTTTTTGATTTTTAACCTAACTCTAATTCACATCCATGTGAAATACAAAAAAAAATCTGAAGGATATTACAAAGCATTGCTTTAAAAATAATTTTTGTTTTTATATAATCATTAATTTGGGGGAATTTTACTATTATTGGCTATTTATTAAATAACTGAGCAAGGGATGGTTGCTTTTTTTAAAAATATGACGAGTGGTTGGAATGTTTTATTTCGTAAATCGAGTTAGAAGTTATAGTAATGAAAATAATTGTCGGCAATGTATTTGTCAACAAATAATTAAATAAATAATAATATTTTTTGTTTGGATGATGCGATATTTGTAATGAAATATATTATTATATATTTCGTGTCATTACGGTTGATATGTAATAACCTTAAAAAATGAATAATAAGCTCCTTGTCTTATATTACTAGACCACAAAAGCAGCTGTTATCTTGATTATTATAAGTGATCAATATAACACTTCTTTTACAGTTAATTTATCAGTTATTATATATATATATATATATATATATGTTTTTGTTTTTTTTTTAAACTGACCCGATTCTAAAATGAAAAAATATGTACTGGATAAAAATTTCCATTACGCTCTCAATATATTTTTGAAACTTATTTTTTCAAGTCTTTGCCAAATTTTAAACCAATTACGGGTGCATGATATAAGGATTACAAAATTTATTTGAGTTAAGGTCCATGGTAATTCTAAAATTAATTTTTCCTTTTCGTTGTTAGGAGTCTGTTCAATTAAAAAAAAGTTTATTTTATTATTTTTAGTTTTGTAACTTCGTCAAAGCGGAAATATGGGCAGTAGGCTTACAAATGAGACTGCTAGTAATAATAAAAAAAAATTCTCTTGAAGTAGAACAGGATCGTTCAAAACGATTCCAGAGAATAGGTGCATAGGATTCGAAGTTAAAGAGTTTGATATCATACATGTAAAGAGACCATCTAAAATGCTGGAATACATGAAAGTTATTAAATTAATAACAGTCTGAAATACATCAGCATTATTATTGATCCATAAGCGCCTTTCAAATGAGACTTAAAAATAAAAGATTATACGTTATTTTTTGTTCATTCATAAACGTATTTGTAACTAAACGCCTGAAAAACGTTTATTTCTATGATAGATTATTTTAATTAGCGTCAACGTGAAAAATTGCGAAACAGTAAGGCTGGTGAAAGAGATTGGTTTACAAATTATGCGCTATTGAATAATCGAAGGCACATATTCAACCGAAGTTTTTCGAAAAATTTATATATGTTCTACCTAAATCGGAGTTTTTCATCAATTTTATTCATTTTACTCTATAAAGGTAGGAACCACTGTGGGATTATTGTATATTAAAAAAAAACGTTTTCCAAATTGCTGCACTTTGTGAAAACTTATTCACGGGATGTGCGCGCGCGCGTATGTATATATATATATATATATATATTTTTTTTTTTTCATATTTAAATTGAGATTAAGAAATGATTATACAATTTTAATTTCTGTTTTAACTAATCGTATACGAACGTTTCTCCGAATGCAAATCTTCGGACGTCCAAAACTCCAAAATCCCAATGTTCCGAAAGATTATTCTCCGAATACTGTTTGTCTGAAGAAGATTCTCGGGATATACTATTTAATCCGAAAAATAAAAACATATTTTCAGCGGGTACATTTCAACACAACGAATCATTATTCGAAATCAAATTTTGCAGTCTTTGCGTACATCATATTTAATTTTATCCAATTTTATTAGCTTTATTCAAAACTAAAGTGTTCTTAAAATTGTGATTGTATTGTTGGTTGTCTGTTCCTGCTTGATTTAATAGTTTAATACAAATATAACAACTATACATGCTGAAATCATCAATTTTTGGACCTTTTTGAAGATGATGTTGAGTATTACTTCGGAGAGACATACTTAATTGGTTGTCTTTATAGAGAGAGAGAAGACGATCTTTTATTCCATATCCGCCGAACTATGGAACCGTGTCCGGTAAGCACAAGACAAACATCGGCGAGGGCTGGCACAACAGATTCCGGATAATCATAGGGAAACGCCATATGGATCTATTCAGCTATATCAGCGTTTAAAAAAGAACAGGCAGATTCTAAAATAGCTGTTACGGAGAAACACAAATAGCTGGATTCGCTCGCAAGAAAACCTGTCAGGAATATAAAAATAATGATAAAGAAAAGAACTCGATTTTTTATGTTCGACAGCACACAACGTACGATTATAATTTGTAGTTATTACAATAAAATTCCATTATAAATTGATTATAATACTAAAATTCCAGTATAATACATTTCGGAAATAGCACTTTCTTATTAAAAATATGCGGATATTTGAACCTGGGAGTCTGTATTCGGAATTTTGTTTGCTGAAAAATGAATCCAACTAATAGTTATTTTTAAGTGCAAATTTTCTTATAACAAAATAAAAACAAACACCAGTTATTTTTCATTTTGTAAAATTTCTAGACTAAAATGACTTATTTAAAAAAAAAAAATAGTAAAATGTTTAAAAACGTCCGGATTAGGTAAATAATTAGAGAATATTGATTATGATAGTTAGAATTTAATTAGATAATGTATATTTACAGATTATTCCCCCACATTTTATGTAGTTTAATTTGATTAAAATAAAAGCTGAAAATATACTTTTTAAATTAAAAATTTTAATAATTAAATTAGATTATTTATATAAATAAAAATAAATAATTAAGAAATAGAATCTATCATAGTTCGATTTTTTTAATAAAAAAATTGTAATGAATTATTAAGCTTTAAACTTAATGGCAAAAATGTAATAAAAGTACAGTTATGGTGTCTATTCAGGCTTATTTTAAGCATGCAATTTTTTACCGTTATCTTTCAGCTTCTTATTTCGATAATATACCGTATCTGCTTTTTTTGCGTAAACGAGAAAATACAGTCCAGTTACCTTGTAAACTAAATGTTATAATAAAATAGGATTTGATGACATCAGTAAAAGATCATGTATACAAATCTGTAACCCTTCTCTGTATTACTATCAGATTACTATTGTTTATATATACATATATATGCTATTTACGTAATCAAGTGTTTAGTTGTTATATTACCTGGGGTTAACATTCTGATAAAATTCATAACTCGTTATGTTTTTGTTTTTGGACAATATAAAATTAATTTTTGGGATGACTTTCTCTTGTAAAATATAATTTATATTTCAGGTAATAAATTTTTGTTTATTAATTGATATTTAATTAAAAATTAATTATTTATTAATATTTATAATAACTTTTTTTAAAACTATTTATTCAAATTTTATCATTATGTAAGTTTTATATAAATTGTTTGATATACGAATGAAGAGATAATTTATTTTATCTTAATTATTATTTTCAATGTAAACTGAAAATAAATATGGTTGCTTACTTAATAATAGTACTAGTAATATTTGATTAAAGTCAAATAAATATAGTAAATAGGTTTTCGTTATTGTTGTGTTTATTTCTTGGAATTATAAATTATAGTTCAATATTACATTCTTCGAATTAAATATCTTATCATTTTTATATATATTCTACATTTTTTATCTGTCATTGTTATTTATGTTACTAAAAAATCATCTTATTCAAAGAATAATTCCTGATATGTGGTAATAAATATTTTACATAGTGTATAACTTTATTATTTTTCGTTGTTTACATTTTAATATAATCAATTAATTAGCATACTAATTTTGCTGTATTTTTACCGATGAGTTTCAAGCTTATTTGCTTCATAATGACGTTAAAAATCAAAGGTGATTTTAGTTATTTCCCAATCTCTCTTTCTTTTAAGTAATGAAATTAAATTTTTTATTCATATTTTTTTTTATAAATTCCGTAACTGTATTATCCACCTATGAAACACGTAAAATAAACATTTTTAAAATAGGCTATCTTCCTAATTAATCATCCATCATAATTCTGCCTCAATTTGGAAATTACAATTTTTTAAATTACATTTCTATAATTGCTTGACATTTTAAAAATAATATCTATAGTAAGAAATTGTTTATTATATAACAAGTCCTGAGTTAAATCGTATCAATTAACCGATTCCAACACTTAAGTTAACAAAAAAAATATTAAAGATTTCAGATCGTCAAAAATACATTAAAAAAAAATATTTTTTTTTACCAACAAATCATTTCCCTCATTTTAAAATTAAGGTTTGTTTAAAAAAATAAGGAATTCTAATAAATAATTTAATATCCAATACATTTAAAAATTTTATATCCTCATTAAAAAATTTGAAAAACAATATACCGAAGTACTTTTTTTTATTATTAGTGCATGAATAAAAGAGGAAAAAACGGGTTTATAAATAAATGTTTTATTATCGTTTATTTAAATGAATCCTGACACGAAAGGAAACACAACTGTAAATAGAAAAGGTGTTTATTTTCAGACGTCCTCAATCATTCTCTCTCTCCCCCCTCTCTTCTCACACTCTTCAATATATTGCGATTGTGACCTAATTTTTTTTATACCAGTAATTCAGTTATGTCCATTATCTTTTTTTTTTTGTTATTTAATTTACTGTTAGTGTGTGCATGTATTATTATCGGATTATATAAAAATTATTCTTTTTAACTAATAATACGATTTATGGGGTAATAATTTATTTGATGAAGAAGAATGTAGATATATTAAAAAGATAATAGTATAATTTTCTTTTAAATTTCTTAGAAATTCAACTTATAATGAAATATGACATCATTTCGTAATTTTTTTTTTACATTATTTTTATTATTGTGAATTTTAACAGAAAAAAATAGGTAATTATATATATTTTTTTTTTACATTTTTCCGTATCTGTTTTGTAAATAAAGAAATTATCAATTATCTCTGTAGAAAACTTGTGAATTTAATAAACAAATAAACAAAGAGAGGTATGTATCCTCTTTTTTAATAGATACAGTTTAATTGTACAGCAGTAATAAGAATAAAAATAAATTCTAAGAATTTGTAATAATAATTTTAATATATGTGTCATTTGATCATTATTTATTACGTTTTCTTGAAATTTTATTACTTTGTACATATAAGTGTGAAAGTTATTTTTTTTATTGGTTATTTTATTGTTTTAACGAATTGAATTATTTACGGTAAAATAACACAAAAGTACTTTGAAAAATATAATTAAGCATGAAGATAAGAAATATTATATCAAAAAGTTATTTATTGTTAATAGAATTTTTTATTCCACCGTTTGTATATATTTATACAATATTCACAGTTATCCAGGTTTAATTGCCTTCTCATTCAGAGAGTAAATGTTATTACGTACATACCGTCAGTCTCTGATGTACAAAATGTCATATACTGTTCAGTGACGATCCATCAATGACTGCTGAATATGATATCTACTTTTCTATTACAACGTCGAAACTAATTTGATTATAAAATCACATTTGAATTGCACGGATAAACAACTTTCTATTTAGAATTTTATCACTATGCCAGTACTATACTCCAACTGTATCATCTTTGACCGCATCTGAAAATGTTTGTCGAGGTCACGATATAAGATCATTTTTTACGAAATTGTTTAGTTTTGGAATTAGTTCAGGGTTTTATATTTTGCATGAAATGTTATTAATAGCATTGATTTCATCAGATTCAAAGTCTTGGAAAAGACTTTATAAACGAAACGCAAGCAGTGAGAAACTATTTTCTCGGTATATTCAGGTTTCATTTAAAGGCGTTCGTGAAAAAATATTCGAAACCTTTGTTGGTAGAAGTTGACCAATTTTTTTATGCAGAATCAAGTCTCTCGATAACTGGTTGAGGAATATTTTTTGATTTTGGTGTTGTGAAGATCTCTGATATGGTTTTAATACGTACAGGGTAAATGGAAGAACATTATTTACACACGAAAGTCACATAAAAAATATCAGTGTCACTCCTTAATCGATGAATAATGATAATAAAGGTTTTTTTTTTGTGTTAGACGTACATCTGCATCTAAGGAAAAAGATCGCTTAGCAACGTTTTTCTACGTTGAGGATCTTGAGTTATCCAATCTAAAACCGTAAGAATTGCGCTCTCCAGGGTCCATTATCTTGACCCACGGTTGGTCTAGTAGTGAACGCATCTTCCCAAATCAGCTGATTTGGAAACCGAGAGTTCCAGCGTTGAAGTCCTAGTAAAGCCAGTTATTTTTAGACGGATTTGAATACTAGATCGTGGATACCGGTGTTCTTTGGTGGTTGGGTTTCAATTAACCACACATCTCAGAAATGGTCGACCTGAGACTACAAAATTACACTCATATATATCATCCTCATTGATCCTCTGAAGTAATATCTGACTGTAATTCCCGGAGGCTAAATAGGAAAAAGGAAGGGAGGAGGATCCATACTCTTAACGTATTTCCATTTTCAACACGGTGCAAGATGTAAAGGTGTTGCTGTTATTGTTAGGTTATTTGATTTATTTTTTTATAAAGGGAGGTGGTATAAGGTTGATATGATATTTAAATATCCGTTTATTAAAATTGCACCTTATATTCTTCTTCCATAGAATTTTCCCCTTTATTAATTCATGACTCAACCTCTCGTAAATTTATTTATAGTCTTTTAATTAAATACAAATACTTTTACGATAAAAATTTATTTTTCCCTTCACTAAATTTGGATAAGAATAGCTGAAATCTGTTGTATTTTTCCCCCAGTTTTTTCATCAGCTCTTAAGGTCTTATATATTGTACTTAGATAGTCTTGTAAACTAATTTATATCTATATTTATTTCTGTTTCAAAGAAGCTATTGAGGCAGTATATTTTTTCGTTTCCTAATTTTAAAACTAAATAAATATTTAGTTAAATATCTACGTATGACCTTTAATTAAAATGAATTAAGCCCATATTAATAAATATAAGGTTTAGTATTGAAAGGTAATATACTCAGAATTAATGTAATTTAATTTAATATATGATAAAACATTCGCCCTTTTGTACCTGTATAAAAAAACCCATGTACTTATTAACATATCTGTATTATTGTACGTGTATAAAGTACTATTACTAGAATAACGATTAACACATGAATGAAATGTTTAAAATATGAATTGCAGTATAACAGGACAGAGAAAATTGAGTAATGTAATGGTAATAGGGTGGGAGGACGGACGTTAGTCGTACGTACGTACGTACAATTTGTTTTGTGTGTGACGTAACAAATCCATTCATGTCAGTATTAAGATATGACCGACCAACCGGCCGAGTTGATAACCTCAGTTATTTTATTTATTTATTCTCTATACTTTTCTTATTATTATTTAACCTTTGATTTTCTCTTTCTTTTTAACACTGCATTATTAGTATTAAACTATTATAAATATGATAATTAAAAAAACCTAAACTAACAGGCATTCTTATGACGTCAGAATATTTTAAAAGTTATATACGTGTGTTATATATATTTTTATTCATTCTTTATTTTTTCAACGTGAAAGCATTTCGTTACTTTGTATTTATTTTATGAATCTATAGTTATTCATTATTAAAAAGATATCGTTAACAATAATATTTGAATTATTATTAAACCAATTATACACGTATTCCCACGCAAGACTTTAAAGTATAATTTAAAATTAAAATATTTTAATTTCTCTTTACTATAGATAAATATTACGACGAATTACGATTAAGGATTGTGAAAAAAAATCAGAAAAAAATTTAAGTAGTGTATTTAAAATACGAAAAATTAAATCGTAAGTTAATTGCAGGCTAGTACAACCAGACAAGGTTCATAAAGATATTAAATATATAATTATACTGTATGAGGACTAATAAGATCCACTACTTATAAGTGTTCTATTTCTTGTGGTAGCTTGTCAAATAACATCGAATTTTTTTTTTTCACTAACACTGTTTCTCTTGTTATATGTATTGGTGGAAGTACGAGTAAGTAAAAAATAATTTACCATAAGTTAGAAACACAGCCATCTGTACGAGTAGGATTAAGTGCAAATTCTACAATATTAAAATTATTATTAATTTAAAAATGGGGGAAAATGCTTAAATATTTTAACTATATTTATGCAATTAAGTATATAAGTGTTAGTTTCATAATTTTTAATTTAATTCATAAATACATAATTAAAAGGTTAACAAGTATAGTGCATAATATTGCATGAGATCGAGCTCTGTGTACTTGGAAGGAATGTTCTTTATATTGTCACATGGTGTGGTGTGGTTCCGCGCGGCTCTATCAGGATATTGAGAGATTGTTGACAATTTATAATATTTATATAATTATAGTTTGTTGATTTAAAATGTTCAAATTACAACCAGGCAAATTAATAATAATAATAACAATGGTGATAAATACAATAATAATAAGTGACAATAATAACACAATTAATGAATATTAATATAATAATTACAACCACAATAGTAGTCAGGATAATAGTAGTAAACTATTATTAGAAGACATGAAACATAACATAATCAAAACAGTAAGCATGACATCAAAACAGAGAAAAATAATACATAACGCAATCAACAAAGAATAACAATAAAAAATATTACACATCAAATAGTGATAGTAATGTCAATAGAGTGATAAATACAGATTACACATAAGAGAGTTTAAAATAAATAATCGTTCGGAATTTATACCAGGTATAAAACAGAAAACTAGTGTCTTGTTAAGATTAAATAAAAAAACAATCTTATAAAATTCACTTGCAAATCCCTTTATTTTTTGTCTATCTTAACAGTGTATGACCGAAGTCTATTGCATTATTTTTTTTCTTTTTCGCACTACAGTTTTACTGTATCTCACCGATAGTACTTTCTTGGTTACTGAATTACTCGTGGTGTCATCTTAATCGTATCTAACTGGATACTCGCTTCGCTGGACTGACGTCTCGCAGACTCACACCTGTTACTTCTCCACGATGAACAGTCGTCGTACGCCTCGCAGACTGGTTAGCTCGCAGATTCTCCTCGCAGAAATGCCCTTACGGGACCCACGCCGTAACGGCTCGCAGACTGGTTCACAGATTTCCGTCGAACTAATTTTTAGCTGGTCCATTTATACTGTTAGCCTCTTTACCTGTAGGATCGGACCCAAGTCGAACTGTGAGAAGAATCAACCGAGGCTTTGTTCCCATAAATTCCAAGCCTGTTCTCTTCTCACCGTGGAAGTGTTCATTGTGTGTTAAGGGGTAGTATAACGAAAGACGATTGTAAAACTGAGCTATTCTTAACAAAAAGGATTCCCCTTTTTGTTTCTTTCTGAATTCTCCCAATTAATTACATTTTCTATTACTTTCATAATGATTGATAAGAATCCGTTATTCAGGCCCGCTAAACCGGTTTTTTTACAATATATACAATATTAATAATAAAATTGTTGTAACATCATAACTAAAGAGATCAGTTTTAACTAAATGTATAGCACCGTAAAGGCATCTTTTGTAACATGAATATCTTTTTGGTTATTCTTTGTTTTAGTTAATTATATTAATGGGCTGATTGCCAACTAATATTTGATGCTTTTACAATTGGAATCTAAGTAGAAACATCATGGCTACTGTTGTGAGTAGCATAATGTTCCTGTATCTCACTGTAACAGAGCTTTGGTTTAGTGCGTTTATAGGATGTAGCCGTATATTTATTATTATAAATATTGTTTAATTTCTTACTAGATAAGTTCACTACTGGTAAATTCATTTGAAAAATAATTAAAAAATATTCTTTTATGAAATAGTAAAGTTCATTTTATTTTTTTTCATGACTACCGTTACTACTAACTGTACTTCTTGCTGGTCCGCCAGGGACTGCTATTATGGCTTATGGGGTGGTTGATACGGCTAGATGGTACCCTTTACGATGGTTTTCTCCCCTTATAATTTATATATAACTATTACAGTATTCGTTTTAATAAAAATCGTTAAATAAACCTTTAAATAGTTTTTTATTGCTTTAACAATACTTATTTTTACATATTAAACAATATGATGTAACGTAACGAGATTTAAATAAAGTATTTATTTATATATGATTATTTAATTGTAATAATTGCTTGTTTGTATTTATTTCAAAATACTTGAAATAATTATATTTTTCAATAATATGATTTTTATTTATTTTCTGTATATTAAAAATAAGTATATATTCGTTAAATTTATTCCTGCGTAATTTTTAGTATTTTGTTAACAAATTTTTTTATCCACGGGTATTTTGTATTATATGTAGCGTCAGTAGAAGTTATATTATGAGATACAGTTTACGTGGAAATAATAATATTGATTGTTTGCCATTATAAATTGTATTTCTAGGAAATACTGTTTTCAAAACACAATGGTGAATTCTGAGAATCGGAATTGCTGTCGCTCATTGCTTTGTGATCAGGTACAGCCTGTGTTTGAGTGTGTTGTTGTGTATATATGTGTGTGTACATAACGTACTTCGGTTTGTGCGTCAAACTCGACGAGTAGCTGACACGAGTAAGTCCATTGCTGCTACTGTTACGCCAATTTCATGTGTTATTCTAAAGTCAATAGTTGTTGATCATGATGTTTTAAAGATGTAATAATGTTTTCTGAGAAATAAATTCTTCTTATTTTTCAAAGTTAAGTACGTAGATAAAAAAATCTACCAGTAATTATTTCTGAGCGAGATGCTTAAATATTTCAGTAGAAAGTAAGAATGTGATTTATGAAAAATTATTAAAAAAAGTAAATATTAAAATTTCGTTTTTTACTTAATTAAATTAAAGAAATATCTATTTTTATTATGCCCCTTGGACCCCCGCTGTGTTCGTTATAATAATAATATAAAAGCCTGAAAAGCTCTCTTTCCTCCAACGTTTCCCTCGTTGGCTTATAAGTTCTGATTCGCTCTCCTACAGTCGAACATATATTCCTTTTTGTTCCCCTTTCCGTTACCCTAGAAATACTCTACATCTCGGGAAGGGGTCAAGATAGAAAGTTAAAAATCAGATATATTACAAAACGCATAGTCTGTTGTTTTAAAGTCGAGAAACAAAATAAAAAACGATATTAGGTAGTCGTCCAAGTGGAAAAATTCATAACTTTGACCCCTTTTTGGTTAGGGCCTCGATCTACGGCTTAAAACCTTCCCTGGGATAACACGAATATATCCTGACAGTTTGAAAGCATTCGGTCGGTTGATTCTTGCCGGGTGCTGTTGCAACCGGACAGAACCGCCACAAAGTTTCGCATTTATATATTAAAATTATTCATAACTTCTAGTTTCTGTAGGCAGTTTCTTTTAAGAGAATTTAAGCAAGTTTATACGGAAAACAGTGCTGTCAGATTTCTAGAACGATACCAACATTATACTTTTAATTAATTTAAACAGTGTTGCAATTTTTAGAAAATAATTATTGACACCTGATTTTTTAAGAAGAGAGTTGTTCAAATGTTTAGAGGCGGGTAAAAGGATATATATATATCTCAATAATTAGTAATGAACCATAGAACATGAGAAAAACCTCGTCTTGACTAGAATTAAGTTATACGAGGAGCACCGTATACTTCTAATTCCTTTTTATCTGAAAACGTTTTTAAACTATAATATTTACGATTTATTTAATTAAAGTTATTTTTTTAAACACCATCTAGAATTCAGTAGAAAAAAGATACAGAAAAATATATTAAAAAATAAACTGTAAAAAGAGTAATTTTATAATTAATTTATTGCAGTATTTATCGAAATCCACTTAAATGATAAATTAATTTTATATATGGTATGAAAGCATAATGACTTGTAAAAAAATGTTTAATTAATTCCTAAGAATTATAAAAATAAATCATTACTGGTTTTTTCTCCTTTTTTTTAATATTTATCTCTTGATTTTATCACTTTTAAGAAATCATTAATCTATTATCATCAGGGAAAATTTTAATAGAGTATTTATAATAGATTTTTCCTTATTATTTAGTAAGATAAGTAAATTTGTAATAACCATGAATTACAGGATTTTTTTTATTAAAGAAAAATCTTCTCTACACCACAAGAGCGCTCTTGTGGTGTAGACCAAAATGCTTTGATTAATTAAATGCGATTCATAATTATTAATTTAATGTTAAATCTATTTTTTTTACGATTTTATTGCATTTTGTAATGATTCTGATAACGCGCTCATATATATATATATATATATATATATAAAGAAAAGATCGGTTTTAAATAATAATACATTTTCTCAATTAATAAAAAATACAAGCAATGAATGATCTCACTAGATGCTCAGTCTTCAATTACTTAGCTACAGAAGTTATTTCGTATTAAGAAAAAGAAAAAAAGGAAATGATACCTAGATGTTTTAATCGATTAAATTTACTTAATATTTAGAAAATAAATTATATACATAAAAATATTATCTGAATATAAGTTTTTTATTGATGGATATGGTGTTGCCTTTTTAATATTTTACAATACAAAGGACAACGAACTTTTAACTGTTACCCGAACGAAATCTGTAATAAAAAAAGGAGAGGTGGAAGATAAAGGAAATTTAATTTTGTCGTAGAACCGTGCTCCGTATCGTATATACGTTTCCGTTAGCTGCCATATACACTCGTTTATCTCCCTTTTCACATTTGTTCCTTCATCACGCTTCAGTTTTCTACCTACATAATCTTTTTTTCTGCTATTACTACTCTGTCGTATTGATCATATATTCTCAGAAATTGTTTCCTCGTTTGGCCCCTTGATTATATAAAAGGAAATTGTTAAAACGTTTGTTGTGAAATATAAAGAGTAGATGTATTTTTGCGACGGTTGGGAATGATAAGGTAAAGGAAATTGTGTTTTGAATAGGTGCAGATGTTTCAAGTCTATTGTAAAGGAGTTGAAATTGGTTTTAGACAATTTCCTTTTCCTTCTCTCGTACTTTTGTTAAATTTCTCTCTTTATATAAAGTATTTCATTAACATTTAGATGGTTTAGTAGAATTACTTAGCCGTTATAAAATACTTCTTAATAAGTACTTATAAAATAAATATTTATTACTTTGCTTCGTACTATTACAAGAAGAAATTTTAATACGGAATAAGGATTAATTTCTACATATTACATCTATATAAATAAAAAAAATGTAATGTAATTCGTTTGTTCAAAATCTTAATTAAATCTCCGAAAGTTCTTCACAGATTACTATGAACTTTTGACACATTGCATTCCAATACGCGCGTGTTTTTATATATCTAAGATATCACACCTGTGAAAGGTAAAAACATGCTTTTAAAAAAAAGATTGAGCCCTCTGGACGTAAAAGCAACACACTCTACTAAATATTTTACGATTCCATTTCAATGTTTCCGATGTGTGTGTCTGCTGTAGACTAAAATACTACTGGACAGAATTACGCGCGGGGAAAAATCGGAAAGGGAAAGGGGAAAGGTTAAATTTAGTGAAGTTCCGTAATGTTCATTTTGTTAACGTTTTTATCAAACTTTTAGTTGTGTTCATTTAATCTCTCTCTCTCTCTCTCTCTATATATATATATATATATATATATATATATATATATATATATACACACACATTTACAGGGGAAAAAGAAAGATAACGTGAAGAAAAGCATCTAAAAAAAAAAACAACATGAATATGAAGAGGAAGAAAATGTTAAAACCAAAGAAAGAATAAAAAGATTAATATACTAATACTACATATACACTATATATACTAATACTGTATATATAAAACTAAATTTTTTTATCCTGTTGTTATTTCAGTTAAATTCTTATTTATTGAACTATTTTGTTACTCCTCATCATACTTGTTTTTTTATTATTTCTATATACATAACAATTAAGTACTGTGAAAAAAATTATGTGTTTTGTTACTTTTTCTTGTCACTCGTTGAATTCTTGTTAAAATATGTGAAAAGTTATTTAAGTTACTTAATTTATTATGATGAGTGGCTCTGCCTATTGATTTATCCAAAAACAATGTTTCCTATTGCAGTACAAAAAGCTCAAAATATAAGTAATCGGAAAAATTTGGATATCCAAATCGGTAATACAATATATAAAAAAATCCTAATCTAAAATTACGAAAATAACTGAATTGATGTGATCGATATTCACATCAGTATATTGATGTGATTATGGTTCGCAAGAATATCTTGTATAGATATAACATATCTTGTGTATTCGAAAGGACATTTTAAGCAATTTTATCGAATCAAGCTTGGTTAGTGAATATTTAGATTCTATAGATTACAGAAGTATCCTGTGAAGGATAAACATAAATAATCCCAAAAATATTTAATAGGACATATAAGGTCCTTTCTTTTAATGTTTAACTTATATAAAATAAAAAGAAAAAAAATTAAAATTCAATAAGGAAAGGATTTTGATCGTGTGTATAAATTATAGAAATAACATTTACTTGAAAAAAACCTCTGGTACAGTTCTGCGAAAAAGACCAGCATTTTTCCAACGCTCTAAATATTTGGCTATCACAAACACACCGATTTTTCAGAGTACAACGCACTAAATACGTTAGATTAAACACTAACACAAGCATCAAATTTCTACTCTTACACCAATGTAACTCACTAAGCGCGTATGAGAATAATCAACATTACCTCAACTTTTTTCGACCTTAAATTGAGTGTAACTCAAGAACGACTCAACCTAAAAGTACAAACGACTCAAATTTTTACAAGTACAACTTCAGGTACACTAATACAGCATATTTAAATTTGTGAAATTGATTTTATAGTTCTGGAGATTTTCTAGCCACAAAATTTTATACTTTTTTCACTTTTCATTTTATTTTAGTATATTTACTGAAGTAAAAAGTATTTTATTTGAAAGCAGATTGCTTGAATTTTCATTTAACTATTGATTTTTCTCAAAATTTATAGATTGCTTTTATGCGGTTCTTATATTAAAAGTTGTAAAATATATATATGATAGAAATGTTTTCTTAAATTAGAATTTTTTTTTGCTTTTGAACAATTAAATAAAATTTACCATTAAAAGTTAATAATTCCTAGAAAAAATATATTTCCAAAAACTTTAATTTGTCAATCAAGGATTTTTAATTGTAAAAAATAATTTATTTCTTGAAAAATGTTTTTGAAGAACTTTTTCATCTTATATTTTAATGTAATATTTTGGAAAATTTTTATAAATGGTATTTTATTCAAAGCATATAAAAGTAGTTGAATAAAAAGTACAAAGAAAAGCCATCGAGGCAGTCCTTTCAATGTTTCTTAGAAAACTGAAATACTAAGTGCCTTAGAAAAAAAGTATATATAACAAAGAACCAAGAAAAACGTCAACTTCTACTGTTCGATAAATTCTTGGAAGTAATTTCCTGTTCAAATTTCATAAAATTTCTTTACTGTATTCGTGATTCCATGAACATTTTTATTATATTTATGTTAATATACTTTTTTCATTCTTCAGTAAAAGTTTTATTGTATACCACTGGGTGGGTATTATTTTAATTTTTACAACTTAACAAGTTAAGAAATGGTGTTGAAGTTTACTATTAACTATCATTTGTTAATACTCAGCTTATCTATTTTAAATGCAATAAAAAAAAGAAGTTAAATCATAACTTTGAGAACGAATTAACTATCCATTAAAAGAAAATGTTATTAAGAGTCGCTGATTAACTACTTTATTTAACCGACTAGAAAAGTAAAAGAAAAAGAGAACTTTTCAATTCGCAGTTCGAGTGGATGTTAATAAATATTAATTAACGTTAATTAATATTTGTTAATATAAAATAAAATAAAATATTAATGTTAATTAATATTAAATAATATTAATATTATTAATATTCGCAGTTTGATGTTAATAAAAACTAATATTTTAGCAATTGTGTAACTGTCCATTTTATTAAAGAATTGGAGGATCGTATCTAATTTCAAATGAAATAATTCTAAATGAAGTGCAGCAAAAATGTGTATATAATTTAATAGGCGTACAAGGAAGTCGTCATGTAGTGTCCACGTCAGTTTTTAAATCTCGAACAAGTTAATCTCGTAACAGTTATAATGGAATCAATGTATGTGCATGTTCTTAGGAATACCAGTATGCAGTATTTGTTTTGATAAAGGTACTCTATGGATATTGTATTTAAGTATATAAACAAATAGTCAGTTCGTCTGGTGGAAGAAAAATAAATAGAAAAAGGCGTTTTTATATGAACCATAAATAATTGTTTTATTTCTTGTGATATACGGTTACTAACAATTATCCATAAAAATATTTGTCATCTTATTGGGAATCGTAGATAATTATTGTCGGGTAAACTTCGTTGAAGCAGTTTTTTTTAAAAGTATTATTTATTTCATCCGTTTAATGTTAACTTATGGATAATTTTTTTTTATTAACTATTGTAAAAATAAATGTACTTACAAGGGCTCAAAGAAGTACTTTACTATAATTTCGAAAAAGGGACTGCGGGGTAAAAGTTAATAATCTAAGAATATAGATAATATTTGTTGCATTTTTAAAAATACATTTTATGTAAAACAGTACTGATAAAATTGAATCATTTTGGGCTTTTTATAATAAAATACTAAATGTAACTGAAACGTAAGCTATTAAAGCACTAACGTATGCTCGTAAAGTGCAACCAGCTATAGTATAACTTTATATGTAATAATCTAGCTCTCTCTTTTTTAGTTTTCTAGTAGTATTGCTAGTATTTATGTAGAAATACACTCTCTCTTTCCGTTTGACTTAACTTAGTGGTCTTCTTTTTCTTGTAGGTATATACTATGGAGTATACCTTTTATATCCTTCTTTTTCTATAATACCTTTCTTTTCCTTTTCTCTACCTATTATTCTCATGAATTATCCCCACTCCTTCCTTATAATATTTCTTTTCACTCGCTCGTTCACTTTTATAGTGTTTTTATCTCTATCTTTTTTTATATAGTTTTGTTGTGTTGCATTCTCCCTGTTTTCAAGAATTTCTCGATTTCGTAGAAACACGGTCAGTTGCTTATTATATACTCTTACCTGAAAACATTTTGTTCTTTTATTTATTAAATCGATATAAAATGCTCGATTCCCCCATTTTTAAGAATAATATTTTTAACAGGATTGCAATATTTTAATCAATATTATTATATAATTTATTACTTTCACACGCATTTTTGTTTTATGTTTTCACTTACATTGTGATAATTCAAAAAATATCAAATTACGTACAATTGTCTCATATTTAACGTTATGAAAGTTATAATTAGTATTAAAATATATAAATTGTGCTTAAATAAAATGTAAAATGCTGTATTACTACGCAGAAAATGTTAGTAGTTATAATTTTTATTACATTTACTAATTTTTTTTTTTTTGCGGAAGATGAAGTAAGTCGCGAAGTATTTAAACAGATTTCATTATTAAAATACTAATAAGTCTTTAACCGAAATCGGATTAATATGGTAAACACAAAAAAAATAAAATAAACTGTGTTTCTGATGTTAAAATTATGGATCTTTGTTTTGCCAGTCCAAAAATAATCTTACTAAATTTTTTGTAAGATATAAATTGAGCATTGTTTCTAAGTAAATCGAACGTCATTTGTCAGTGGATGAAGTCATTTTCCACAATATCACAATTTTTAAATGTAATATAATTTATATGCTCAAAAGCATATAAATTATATTACATATAAATTTGTATACCGATTTTTGAATCGGTATATAAATTTCAATATATACATCAATTATAAAAGAAAGTTAATACCTATTTACAAATCGGTTTGTATATATAACATCTGGAAGAACGGGGTGACTCGAGTTGACTAACAATCGGCGCTTTTCTAAAAAAAAAAAAACAGCTGCCGTTTTTTATATGTAACAAGTAAACTTATTACATTTAGTAAAAAATCGAAATATTTTACGTTTAGTCATAGCCACCATGTTCAAACCACAGGGATGAACGTCAACAAGTTTGTATTGGAACAGGTTTTCCTTTTTGTTCAGTAAATGACTTCATATACAAATATTGATGAATATTTTTCACTTCATATACATTTTCTTATTCAGACAAACTAAAGAGATGTAGTTTTTAAAATGTTCCATAAAAACAGGAATTACTTGAAAAAATGGCTTAAAACTGGAAAACTATTGATCTTAAAAGATTGAAATTTTACAAGGCATATGAGAAAATGATTTATTATTTGTCAGGTATTAAAATTTAATTTCGAATTTTCCCTATGTTTTATTTAACGGCGTATGGTTGTATCAGAGGTTAAAATAATAGTAAAAAATATACAATTCTTTTTCATATATATTTCAGTAATTAAATATAATTTGATATCTTAATAGAAAATTGATCACCTCAATTGTTATCATTTTTATTATGAATTTATTTTCAAAATTTTAGTAAAAAAAAAGTGTAAATATTTTTACGTTGTCTATTTAATCTAAAAATATTATGGTAGTACATTGTTTTCGTAAAGGTACTTTTTTTAAATACATATTTTTATTGCTGCCATAGTTATTTCTTGCGGTCGATTGTGTTCATGTTTTCAGCGCGCTTTGGTTGTCACAAACATGCATAACTTAAACATTATAATTTTTAAATAACAGTTACTGTGATATTATATCTGGTTAAAAATTATTTTATGTTGTTTTTGTCATTTAATTTTTCCTAGAATTGCTTATCATTGTATATTGAATGTATATTTCGTTTTTTTTCCTAATGAAACACGTTTTTATCATTATATTATCTGTTGTATTGCTTTTTCATAAATATATTTACAGCTGAAAATTACTTAATTGTATTCCCAAAGTAAAGAAAAATTATGATATTAGGCTCACTTTATAAATGCATAATTTTTTTTTAATTCAACGTATTGTTTTTTTATTTACGTAGGACAATTATAGCTTATTTTTTAGTTTTATTCGATCCTGATTTGCATAATAATTAATCAAAGGCTCATAGAAGCCGGTACGACCTAGCTGTGTGATTTTTTCACTAAATTTTTTTATAAAAGTATACTTTTTTTTCTATCTTTATCCATTGGTTCTTAATGCAAACTGTGAGAAGATAACAAATTTTAATCTGAGCGAAAACTGAAATATTCCCACTGTTTTATTAACAATAAACTTTAAAAATAAATAAAAACATTCAAAATTTATATTAAAACTTAGAGAAAATTACTGGTGATTACATTGTAATATTGGATTAAAGAAAATTTCTTATGTTTTTTGTGTTAGTGTTAAATATCAGGCCATAATGTTTCATACTGATCAATAACAAATACCTTCCTATCAAGTGAAAAAAGTTATATTTTATAATACCTTAAAAATACTATTTTGTTTGTAATTTGTTTAATAATATAATTTTAAATGATCTAGTTTTAAATTTAATATCTGTTTTAGTTACGCTGTTTAATAAAAAACATAATATGGGGAGGTGTGCAATTGGAGGAAGTTTATATATATCTACTTTACCTACTTTTCTATCTTTTGGAACGTTATATGTTACCGGTAAGATAAAATTATTATATAGTTTTTCTTTTATCTTTTGATTTAGTATTGAATCTTCCTATTTGAAAGTTTTTGAACGTTGTTAAAACAATAAAAAAAAGCCATTTTAATTAATAGTTATGTGTCTGAAAAACAGATAATGCTTGTATACATTAACTTTTATCGTTGACGTAATTTTATAATTGTTTGAGATCGTTATAAAATTAAATTTTTTTTATCATTTGTTGTTTTGTACAATGAAATACCATTGTAATGTGCTTTTATTGTCTAAATCAGTGCCATAATCTTTTTAATTTTAAAATAAATAATTATCAAAAGCTAACGACATGACCCCGTTATCACTTGGTTTTGTCAGGAAACTTGCTTATTGTTCCGCAGGAGAGCCTATTGTAATTATAATTGTTATTGAGCAGAAAAAGAAAAATATATAAACTCGTATGTGTATATATATATATATATATTATAAAGACACAATAATTATTCTTCCTGAAATACTGTTACATTTTCCTTGGGCCTTTAATATAGATAGATTTTCGTTTTTAAACTATTCAAGCAAGATTTTCATCTCGTATTATAGTAAATAATATAACTTCTCATCCAAGTGAATTCCAGAATTCTTAATAAGCTATCCCAATCTTAAATTCCTTTACTTTTTATTAGTCACCGTAATTGAATTGAAATTTAAAAAGAAGAAAACATTTTATGCCTTTTTTACATTTTAAATCAAATACTTCTGAAATTAATTAAGTCTAGAAAGATCTGGCAAAAATTAGTTATGTAAACACCGAAAAAAATTTCATGTTTGATATTCTGATTTTTAACTTGCCTTTTTATTTAACGTTTACTGTAATTTTATATGTATACTGTGTATATATGTGTGTGTGTATAGCAATTTTTATTAAGTGTAGTAGAGGCCATTATTATTTTTTTCTCCTGTCACGTTTAAATGCAAAAACATAATGAAATTACATAGATTGATGTCATTAACTGTAAACAAATTATTATATGTATACGTTTGCACCCGCGCACTTAAAGAAAAATATAAAACAGACACGCAATCATAGTTATTATTATCGTGAGAATTTTCTTAAGAATGAAAGTGTTGCTAGCTGTGGGAGAATTATTTCTTAATGTATTATTACGAGATAATTACTTTTAACTCTTTGTCGAATAACAAATTAAATTTCATTTGCTCCAATGTTATATATTTTTTTTTGCTTTTGAGCTGTAGTCGATAAATTTGTGGAATAATAAAACGTAAAATAAATATTTCTGAGTTTCAATCAACAAAATAAGTAAATAAAAAAACTATAATTGATAGACTGATAGAATCGATCAACTAGTTAATCCTCTTTATTTTACCGTTATCCTTTATTCACGAAATATCTTATATTATAATCTTCTATAGATCTTTAAATTGTTTAATTAAAAAAAGAAAAAGATAATTCTTTTATAAGATTACAGGCAAGAAAAAAAGCTTTTAGATACTTATCCCAAAACTACACTCGTGGCGTAGTGTTAGTATCTTATCTTTTTGGAGGTCTGAGGCTGGAATCCCGGTCCGTTATGGGATTTTTCATAATTTTTACAAAATTTTCATTCATATTCCCCCGGCTAAGGCTTCGAGCTTTTACGTGACGATTAATCATAAAAAAAATTTCTTTGAACATTTTAATTACGAATACTTGCAGAATCTAACCTTATCTCAATTTAAAAACATTCATCGTATTTTTTATAATTTTGAAAATAGGGTTCGCGATTAATAATTTGTTAATTTTAGATGGTATAAAATTAAGTGGAACCGTTTTCAACTGAAAATCACTCTTTTGACCTTCTTCAATAATAACGTCATTTGTTTGTGTTTTTTTTTGTAATTTACTAAAACCTTATTAAAAAAAAACTTAACTGTTAACCTTAATGACATCCAAATTGTGCTTGAATTACGGAAAAAGTTATTACAATATTTATTAATCTGTAATTGAGGGTTATAATAGTAATTTTAGAAAAATTTAAATGGATTAAAAAAAAGTAGAGACGCTATCAAAAGCACATCTGATATAGGAAGGATCTTTAATGGCGTTAATAAATACTGTTGGTTACAAATATAAATTTAAGAATTATTTTAAACATTTTGTTGAGTGAATTAAGTTATAGCGGAACTTAATAGAGGCTTTTGAGTAGCGATGTTATAAGAAAATATACATGTGTCAGTAGTGTATGAAATAAGGAAGTTATAAAACTAATTTTAGATGAAAAAAAATTCTGATTAAATCTTGTATAAAGAAGGAAAAACTTTGACTGTGAATTATTCAAATTTAGTGAATGATATTCTTTGAAAAGAGGTCCGTAATACTTCCTAGCATTGGTTATTTATTCTTATGTAGTGGTAAAAATTAATTATATAAGAAAAGATTACCTGAGATTATTTTTTACTTTTATTCTGCTCCCCACCTCAAAATTCACCTTCCAAGAATTATTTTGATTTTTCAACGTTTCCTATATTAAATAAATACACGCAAGAAAAAAATTCCTTTCGGCACGCCGGAAGGCGGCGGAGGTAGATCCCGCCGGTGCTAAGTAGGTGGATAAAAAAGATTTTCACCTTAAAGTTGAGAAAAACTTCAAATTTACTCAATACGATGTTTTTGCTAGAATTGTTATAAGTCCTATCTTCTTACAATTCTAGCAAAACATTTTGGTTATCCCTTGCCGTAACGGTTGATAATATCAAACAAAGGTTTGATAAAGTTTCAGACAAAGGTTTTAGGTAATGTTTATAGGATTAATGTCCACTTTAAACCAATTCGATACTGTGCTGCCTATTAAGGGAGGTATGACTTTTTTTGCTTTCGAACCCCCACTTTTTCCACTCCCTGGGCCATTGATTGGGGATATCGAAACCTTTACTTGATAAGTTATAGGAACTTATCCAAAAAATAATACGAACTTTAAACGAATTCGATATTTTACTTTTTAAGAACGTTATAGCAATATTTTGTGTTTTTTTTTCTCCTAAAAAGCCCCCGATTTCTAACCTCATGGGCCGAATTTCCCCATTAACGAACGACTGAGATTTTCGGTCGTTGTATTTTACGTATAAATTTGAAAGTGATTGGCGCAAGATTACGGCAGTTATCATGTCCGCAATAAAGTGAAATATATGTTTAATTTTGAACTGACGGTGTTTTAGGGTCTGGGGGATGTTAAACGTGAAGATACATCAAAATTTTCCGGAACTCGAATCATGGTACCCATTACAATAGGTAGCTTTCTTATAAAATTACCTAAGATTTTTTTTGAGAGATGGGGGAGAATTATGATGAAATTTTATTATAATATTTTTACTATAATTTTATTGTTTAGACTTGATAATATTATTAGTTTAAATAAACCTAAAAAAGTTTGGAAAGATTTAAAAAACGAATTTGTATTTTTAAACATAGATTTGATATAGTTTACAAAATTTTAAGTAAATTAAGCCCCCCCCCCAAAAAAAAAACCCTTCTGGAGATATTGAACGCCAAAATTTTATCAACGTACATATGAACGAACATTATTTATTTTTTTAGGTGGGGGTCCTGGGTCATGAAACGTCGATAAATGCAAAACAAACATACTTCATTTTTTTGACTAATTATTATACTTTCCTTCTTGCGCGTAGCTCTAGAACTATGATGCCAGGAAATAGAAAAGTTTAATTATGTCAAGAAAGTTAAAGAAGTAATATATTACTAATGACAAAACTAGATTTGTATTTTTAGATTAAAAAAAATGTTTTTCATCAGTTTACGTAATGAAAAAAATTCGCTAGATGAAAATTGTTTAAGGAATGAAGTTATGAGTCCACCGTTAATTTTTTTTTACTATTTTTATGAAATTACTTATTTAAACGTTAAATTTATACGACAAAGATATAAAATTTATAGTATAATAATAATAATTTAGCGTGCTACTGAAATAATACTCTTTGTCTCGGGTTAAAATAGTTTAACGGTGGCGTAATTGCTATATAGTACTTATGTTCATTATTGTAGGGAATTTCCACCCGATAAAGCATTTCAGCGAAACTGTCTGCGAATATATAATCTATAATTTTATTGTATACGTATTTTCAAGAACTATAAAAAAAGAATTGTTTTTCTCTGTTCTATTTAAAGTACTTCTGAAAGAAAATGAATCCTTTACTTTTGTTACGTTTATTCTTTTTCAATAATATTTCTTTTTTACGTTGTTTACTTCATTAGAGAGAGAAAAAAACCTTGTGAATACCATTATAAGTACCGTATTTTGTTAGAAGTTTTATTTTACGAACATAAATTACATCCTACATAATCTAATGTATAAGAAGAATAAAACGAGGCGTATGTCCTTCACTTGTAATAGGCTACTGCTATGGTGTAGGCATATATTTAATATGATATGACCTTTACATTGATAACTATATACAGTATTTATTAGTGACCCTGTATAGCGGTAATTTATAAAAGTATAGGAAATAATGTTTCTGATAACGATGAAAACAGTTCATTTAATAATAAAATTACGTATCTACTGATAACATTTTTAAAAGTCAATTTTTTTAGTCAATAAATAAAACAAATTATATCTTTTTTTACGTGCATTAGGTTTTATTATAAAATAATATTTTTATTAGTATATATTCCAATAATGAATGGAAATTAAAATATTTATTTGTTTATAATTTTCTTTTAATATATCAATGGATATCATTCATTAAAAAATAAGGTTATTACGGGTCAGATCCCCTCTCCTCAGAAATTTATAACATTGTTATGTTGCCCATATATTTTTTTAAAGTTTGTAAAACTGATTAGTAAATCATTTTCAAGGTCATCTTTAGATAAAATATATTACCTACGACAGTGGTTCCCAAACTTTTCCGAGTCGCGGCGCCCTTTTTCAATTAAAATTTTTCTATGGCGCCCTCTCCTGAGTAAAGGTATGAGTACTCGTAAGAGATAAAAATAAATAAAACTTGTGTATCTTCATTATTTTTTTACTTTATTAACATTGAATTAATAATTATAATGTCTTGGTTCAATTAATTATGAAGTTTAACAATATTTCGCGACGCCCTGTGAAGAGGCCATAGTTTGGGAAACACTGCCTAGGATCTAAGTTAAAAAAAGTTCCTGGATTTTTAATAAAATTTACCAATTTTATAGAAGAATTCTTAAAGGAATTGTCGGTTTAGTTGATATAAATCATTAGATGGCTTTGAATTTAATTGTATTTATTCATGGTAATCTAATCAACTAATTTTTTTCTTAATATACTATATTAAAGGTTCTACTTACAAGAGATATATGGTGATAAATTAGGATTTATTTTTTAATCTAAATAAATATATAATTTTGATACTGGATTTGTTGTTCGTAAACGATTCAGTATCAAAATAAACAAGGCTCAAACTTATTGTCTATTGAAAAATTTTTTATCACATTTAACGATGTTCAAAACCATTTCTCCAAATGTAGTCAAAATCATCTTAACGTAGATAATGATAATGGAAAATATTATTTCCGATTTATCTGAGGACAACCCAGGTTAATACCTACAAAGCAGAGAATGATCATAATATATTGCGGAAGTCGAAGAAGTATTGTAGAACCAAACGATAACCAAATTCTTTTTTTTTTATGTCCGCTACAACCGTTTGTATTGCTTCAGAAGATGAAATGAATAACAATTTTTTTGTAGTGTGTAAAAATGCCATGGCTGACAGAGATTCGAGCCCGGGATCTCTGGATGAAAGGTCCGAGATGCTATCACTCGCGCCACGGAGGCCGGCCGGGTAATCATATCCTACTCAAAAACACTTCGCCGTCTTCCACCGGGCACACGCTTTTCTACCTGCAGGGCGATTGCGATAGATACATTTCTGTGACTTTTGACTTACAGACAAACCAGTTCTAGTTAAGTTTCTTTATTTTGTTGAACGAATGGTCTGCTTTAACAACCCACTTAACCAGTGATTAACATTTTTCATTGAAGGGGAAACCTGCAAATCTTTACGGATGAATTGATTCGTATATTATTACTGAAGTCTTCTTATGTCTTTCGTAAATTAATTAAATCTGGAATAGTAGGCAAATTCGTTCCTTTTTTCGGGATTATATCTGTAGTTTGTTACATTTTTCGATCACGTGTCAAGATATATTGTAAATAACTATCCGATACAAAATCATGACTGGGAGTTCCTATTGGGGAGCGGTTTACCATAAATTATAACTTAAAAGGCTTAGTAGCCTCGAACTGAGAACCACCTGCATATGAATGTAATGGTTAAAGCCAAGAAAATGTTGTTATATAAGAAAATCATACTGTTTTTAATTTTTTAAAGGATTTTCTGAGAATTTACAGAAATCGCTACTGCCCATGACTAGATTTGCTTAAGGGGTGTCGGTGGGTGGGGAATAAACTTTTCTTTACGTTTTGGAGTCCCCCGAACATAGTTTCATAATGTTTATGTTCATACTTGTATGGATGTATACGATTTATTCGTCCAATCTACTGGACGCAACCCTTAACCGATTTTGTCGAAACTTGGTTGGGTGGTGTAAACCTATTGTAGAACGAACCCCTACTGATTTTCAAGCGAATCGATTCACAGGAATCGGAGATAGAGGCAAAAAATCTGGTGTATGTTTATAAAGTTTTCATATTGTAAATTGAAGGTCGACATGTTAGAAACCCAAAATTAAATTTTTGCGAGCACCATCAGGTGTAAATTGATTTTCCAATGGTCCGAAATCATGAAGTTTGTAGCCCAATTCAGATTTTTTAGGGGACCAACAGATGCGAGCTGCTCTCGCTATAGTTATTTTAATTTTTCAATAATTCAAATTGTGATCTGATATGTAGGAAACGGGGTTTGTGTCCAAAAAATAAGTTTTGAAGTATTACTCGTTTTGGATCAATTTGAAAATTTTCGTTTTGTGCGAGCACAAATCCAAAACAAAATAAATTACTACGGGTAACAAAAAAAATCAATCAATCTGGGTTGTTTGCAAATAGCAGTGTAAAATAATATGAGCAGTCACAACTCAGCAAATTTGTGAAAAAGAGGAAAATACAAGTACATAAGTATAATGAGTATATCATACTTCTATTACTTTATATTATTTGGTTACAATTAATATATTGGAACAGGTACATGATACCGAACACTATTATAAAAGAACACATGATACTATCGTTAAAAAAAAACCCAGACTAGCTAAAACACTGAAAGTAATATTATTTTCAAAAATCATTACAGCATTGTAACATCCTCTCTGTTAAAAAAATAATAATTAATTTAAATTAGGGCAGAAGAAAGGACTACTTTTTTATGTATAGTCTTTTCGGAAGGATTTTGTTTAAAAACTACCACCCAATATCGTAAAATGATCCGAGATAAGCTTCGATATTGTAAAAAATAAAGAAATTCAGTTGCTTTTTTTATTAGTGAGACTTATCCACTCAACATTTCGTTACTTTGCACACATTGAGGAAAGAAAAGATATATTACTTCCATAATAAGTTTCAGCTTTCAACCCGCCTCACAATCTTCCCCACCACCACTATCGCAAAACCAGTCTTTCATTTTTCAATATTTTTATAATTAGATGCGAGTGTATGCAAAAATTTCCGCAATTAAAACTTTTACGTCTTATATTCTATTATTAAATGAAATGTTTTATTGTTTTAATAAATATTACGATTTCAACATACAAATATTTCTTAATTCTCGGAAAATTTTATTGCTAGTTTCCGCTCTCAGATATAGTTGGAATAGGTAATTATCCCCTCCTTTTATCTTATATATATATATATATATATGTGTGTATAATCAGGGACATGTTCTAGGTATTTATTAATTAGATGTTTTCTCAGAATAGTGTAATCTCTTTTTACTTAAAAACCTCTCTCCTATTTCTCTCACTGTTTGTATTTATATTGTCTTATCTTGCCAAAAATATTAATGTAATAAAATCTGTTTAAGTACTGTATTTAAAATTAAATACAGAATATTACTTAGTTGAAATTAAACATCATTAATAATTGCTTTTCGAACCAGTTTTACTAATAATAGTTATAATCCATTAGCAGAATTTGCTTTTCATAGATGAATATCGTAGAATTTATTCTCGGATTGAATTTATATATTTAATTAAACTATAGCATTTCAGAATATATGTGTTTACATAATATAAAAATTTCCAGTTAACTCATTTGTTTTGTCATTTTCCTTCGAATAAATGAATTTTATAACTATTAGTTTTTTATCGTAGAGAGAAAGAAATCTCATCTTATTTAAGTTTACTATTTAGATTAATATTTTATTAATATAATACTAGATACCCCTTGATAGATACGGTCGATCTTGATAGATACCCCTAGATACGGTCGATCTCAGATCGACCGTTCCTGAGGTGTGTGGGTTAATTGAAACCTAACTACCAAAGAACACCGGTATCCAAAATCTAGTATTGAAATCCGTATAAAAGTAACTCCTTTACTAGGACTTGAACGCTGTAACTCTAGACTTCCAAATCAGCTGAATTGGGAAGACGCGTTCGTCACTAGACCAACCCGGTGGCTTCCTTATTGAAGCATAGACAGATGATGATCATCGCAAAAAAGAAACAATATGTCTAAAAATATTCTGTTAAACAAAGCAACAATCTTAATTAAAAGACAACCATAATTAATCCAATATCTCTTAATAGCTCTCAAGGAGTAACGCCCTTCATTATTAAAACGCCTCGTAACAAGATAGATATTATGTAATAACATATTTTTGTGTTGCTTAATAATAGGAGGAGTAAATTAATTGATAAAAAAAAGATTTGGTAATTTCACAATATTTCGCTTATTCATGGAAAAAATATACTGTTAAGTATAAAAACATGTATATTTATATCACAATACAAAATAATCTTCTAAAATAAGTAGACTTTGAAACAATTTAATAAAATGAAATTTAGTATATTAAGAGGCAATGCATAGTAGAGAAAGTAATATTAAATATAAAACAATTCTTGCGCAGTTCTACGTAAGAAGACTTTTGGTATTTTATTTTGTTTTAAAACTTATAAAAAGTCATTCTAATCGAAAAATTGTAAAAAATTAGAAAACTAACTGATGAAATATCTTCTTTTTTTTTAATATTATATTTTCTGTTTGTAACAAAATTAACTCATAACCGTAATTTATGAAATAATTTTAACAAAAATTATTTTCTTATATAAATTAAATACTACGTTTAAAATTATTTAATCAAATATTTAAGCTTAAAATATTTTTTAGTAAATGAACAATGTTTGCTATTGTTTATTGGTAAATACTTGAAAACATTTTATAAAAATAAATATCAACGTTCAAACTTGTAGCATCATAACGGACCACGTTTCTATTTATCCCGCTCAAATTTTTACGAACCTTAAATTGAGCGTAACTCAAGAACACCTCAACCAATCTTCATCAAATTTTCACATGCATAACTTCTGATACACTAATACAGCATATCTAAATTTCAATGAAATTGATTAAGTAGTTTCAGAGATTTTCGAGTCACAAAATTTTAACATAGGCCTATGTATAAATATATTCTTTTACTAACTTTTCTTACCTGTATAAATTGTACATGAAGCAGAAGTTAGGTTCTATATTTTTGCAAGCTGAGTAATTGGTAGAACAGTCACCAGATACAAAAATCTTCTTTGTTGAAACATGTTGAGACGGTGAAGACACTCGTTTTTACCTTTTAAACTAGCACCTATTGAGTAAAAAACGGAAGAATTGTTAATTATGATTCTAAATTCTTCTACTCGTGTAATTTGAATTATTATTATTATTCGTCAAATGCTAAAATGCCTAAACATACTGATGCGCAATAGTTAGACTTCGATTTCTGGAGAAACGTTGGCTTTGGTAATAAACTGAAGCTAATAGTAACCGCGACAGGAAATCATAAATAGCAAGATGCCAGGCGCCGGTAAAGCACTTGCTTTACCGGCGACTATTTAAATAAGTTAAGAATAGACATTTAACTTGTACATTGTACTAAAAATTACAGTTATTATTACAGGACCGTTTTAGTGAAAACATTATAATGTTTATTTCTTCAAAGTATAATAATGCAAATTACGTCATGCAAATCACCTTTCAGCGTCGTCTATTTTATTATATCTATTCAACAGTAAAATATCCTTTGTATTATTTAGATTAATGGGCATTAATTTAATTATAAAAAGCGAAAAAAAGAAGTTTATATATCCCCCCTATTCCCCCTTTAAATATATATATATATATAATGACCTGTAATATGAGAAATTCTAAAAGTATTATTAGATTTTGAAATAACCTTTAATGAGCTACCTTCTACTTGCTATTTTAAAACCAGGCCACTGTTATATTAGTATATATATAATGTAATTATTAAATTTAAACATAAAATCTGTCCTACGGATCACATTATTTTTTGGTACGTAATAGTTGAAAATTATTCTTGAAAAATGACAAAGAATGTATTTATTTTTTATTACTTCATGTTAATTTCAAGGTTATTATTAATATACAAAAACTCAGATAGGTCGATCGGATATTTTTTACCGACATGAAGTCTGGAAAATCCTAAGTTTTTAGTATAATAATAGCAATTAATCTTCATGTTTGGGTTTTTTTAATAATTATTTAATTCCGTATGTAATTTTATTTCTCAGTATAATGTATACTTCTTTTTCCCGTTTCTCTTTTATGCGTGTTTTATATTTACTTCTCCATAAGTCTGTTTTTTCTCTGTGATTAAGGATATAGGATTTTTCTTTCCCTAAAATCGACTGAACATTGATAAATACAATCTTTTCTAATAATATATATGTAATATATTCCTTCGTAGAAATACATGTAATAGGATTCTTTAATAGTAAATGGAAACTATTTTAAATTATTTATTTATCCTATTATTCTTTTTTAAAAATCATTATACATTTTAAGTTTTAATCGGCTATATTGAATAATTTATTTGAAATTAAGTAAACGAATGACCAAGATATACTTAGATTTTTTTGTCGTGTGAAAAACTATATAACATTACGTAAAATAACAAAAATTTCATTTTAAAGGAAATTGCACAAAAAAAAGAACATGGAAATAAATAAAGATGTTAATTATAAAGTATTAATAAATTATTTAATAAAAAAAATTCACCTCTAATTAAAAGGTCAGTAAACCATATTATTATAAGGTAGTGTGTATATATAAGTACTTTGGCAACGATTCAATAGCGATAAACGGATGGAATAAAAAGAGATGAAATTAGAAGAGCATAGGTGCGATTGAGATAGAAATAGATAGATTAGAAAAGAGATAGATCTTACTGTTACAATGAAACACACTACCAATAACAACGCCTCTAAAATAAAACAGGATGATCTAATCATCAAGGAACAGGATTTAAAAAAAAACTATGACGTAATTTCCTTAAATATGAACTGAACATTTATTTTATCAATTCAATAGAAGTATATTTCTTTATGGTTATAAAAAAAAAAGTTCAACATATTTAAAATTGTTTTGATGGTTTGATCGTTATTATGGAATGAAATATTACAGGTCTTCGATTCGATTTGCGATACGAATTTTTTATTCATTTAATATAAGGAATCCTTAAAAAAAATTATTAGTATATTATAAATATATATAATTTTGAAGCTAAAATATAATCCAGAATATTTCAGGATATTTTGTACAAATGTTATAGTGGTGACCGGAATGTAGCTGCTGCAACCATTGTAGTGTTGTGTCAATGTGTAGAAGTACTTGTGTTAAACCTATATTATTAATATTAGAATAATATAGAGGGGTTAGGGTTTGATATTTAATTCGGAAGGTTCACAATTCCAGATACGGTTGGAATAGATAAATCATGATATCACAACAAGATTATATTAATATCGTATGAATTTTTCCCCTTCAATACTATATATTGATGCACTAATCAATTTTTTTCTTCCTTGTATGAAGTTAAGGAAGTATTATGATGGCGAAAAATTTCTGTTTTCAACGGAAATATTCATTTTGACTAGTTCCGGTGTAACGTCGTCTGTACGTACGTACGTATAACTAAAAAACTATTAGCTTTAGAATGTCGAAATTTTGGATTTAGAACTGTTATAACATCTAAGTTGTACACCTTCTCTTTTGATTGCAGTCAGCTGGACCAAAAATGTCTAAAAAAAGCCCAATATCCATAAAAAAAAATTGGATTTTGGACTTTTCTTAACTGCAGTAATCGGCCCTCATTGAGAGCTTATCAACGATATATCATAAGTGGTACTTATTTTCATTGGTCCAGAGTTATAGCCAAATAAAATTTTAACCAATGAAATATTTGGATCGTACAAGGGGAAGGTACATCAGTTCGAATCCGACTTCATTTCCTTTTTTTTAATAATTTAAATATATTGGTTATTAATAATGATTATTAACCTCAGATTGTAAAAAAAGTTTACGATAAATAATAATTCATTAACAAAAACAAAGATGTGTATATGCTTAACTTAATCGGTGTACAAGGAAGTCATGTGGTAGCGCCACATCAATTTTTTTTACAATTTGAAATCTTTAGTAATTTTTTTTTTCTTATTTTTATCCTGGTCCGGTGATGTAACAAGGAGCATGTATACTCAGTAATACGAACAGGGAACATATTACGGATTGATTATTCATCAACGTTACATAAAATATTCGGAGATTTTATTTATATCTTATAAATCAATCATCAAATTAATTTGATTTGATATATTAGTCCTTTTGTATTTATTTACAAACAGACTTCACATTTATTTATCCATGTACTGTCTTACCTTTTTCTACACCTATAAACATCTAAGGATTGTCATAAGCATTACACTATTCCGACACTCATCGTTTAAATAAAATAGTCTTTATTTAGATTTCAGCAGACAATACAGTTATGTATAATTATATAAGTTGTTGGTAAGGTTGAATTTTAATTTAGTTTATTTATATATTAAAAAAAATACTTTAAAATATGTCACATTTCTAAAATAGTACAAATCGAACAGTTTAGTGTTCAGTGTAGTTATATACAATTTAAAAGAGAACCGAAAGTCGATGGAATGACAGAAATCAGGCATTGAAGGTGATGATTAGTAATATGCCATAGGGGAGAAGGTAAAGAAAAAAAAATAAGTTGTATATAACTTGCTACTTATATATACATATATCCTGGTAATGGGTATTAAATTTAATGAAAAAAGATTCATTCTTTTCATAATAATAAAACATTATTACCTTTAAATTTTAAGAAAAGAAAAAAATCAAAAAATAAATCATTCAAATGAGGTAATGTAATTGTACAGTGAAATACAATCGTCATAAGTAAGGTATTCGTAGTATTATATATCACACAATATTGATCGTGTATAAGACATCTACGTTTTATATTACTACTATATCCACTTAATGAAGCCTTCAGACACTTGAATTGTTTCTCATTTCCTTATAGCCTAAAGTTCTAAGAAATTACGTGATATTGATTTATTTTTTATTTTTTTAAATTATTACAGTACTTAAATTCTTAGTAAGATTTATTGATAGTATAAATTTAACACTTATTTTGTTTTTGAAAGTGTTTGTAATTATAAAGAGGTTTTTTTTTTATTTTTAAAGCGTATTGACAGTTAAACAATATGTAATAAAGATGACTAGTACAATTATGTATTTATATATATTTTTTGTATCTCAGATTAGAAATAACGTGTAAATATACATAAAGATTCATTTCGTGTCGACGAGACAGTGAGTTATTATTAAATAAAAATTTATAAAAAGTGAAATACGAAAATAACGTTGTATAAGAAAAATGTGTTGCGTTATCATAATGTTGAATCGGTTTTTGCGTTAAATATTCTTTTTAGTCACGTTTTATGTGGTAAAAGTTTGTAATTTTGTGAATTTTTTATTTGCATAAAAAAACAATTTAACTATAGATGTTAATTTTATGCAAATACTTATTAAACTAAAATGAAATCTGAAGTTTCTTTTACTGCCGTAAATCAATCTGTTACACAGATTGTATTGTTATTTACAAATGATAATTTCTCAGGTAAATCTTTCGAATTTAATTTATATGTTATTTTATCTGGTTATTTTTATTTTTATTTATGGAATTAGGATAGAATGAAATTCATGACCATTGAATTTTTTTTTTTTTGATATAAATTCTGATTTTAATTAAAATACTTTACATTATTATTAAATGATATTTTTAAAATATTTACGTATAATTAATTTTAAATTGCGTTATTTTTGTCTCGCATTTAAAGTTCTTGTTTCTTTTTTTAAGATTTCTTCATATATATATATATATATATATATATATATATAATAAGATTATCTATATTATCTTATTATAAATAAAAAAATAACTTTTAATTATTACGTTAAAATCTAAAATGTTTTTTGGATAAAATGTAGATAAATACGTTATTTTTCTTTTTACAAAGGAAACATAAATGAATGTTTATATGTATTTTATTGGTACATTAGATAAGAAACAAGTAGGTTTGCTACTTTTTAATCCATGGATTAAAAACTATTCCCTCATTTGCTTTGAAAGATCAAAGGAAACCTCGATCAGACCAGCATCTCTTAACACAATGTTAATAACGCAAAGAGATGTGTGTGTGTGTATATATATATATATATATATATATATTTATAAAATATCAGATAATTAATTTATAATTTACAACAAAAAATAATGGTAGATGAAGGTATTAAATTAATATTATTTGAAAACATATTTTGTATGTAAAATGAACTAGACAGAATAGAAAATTCAATGGTTTTCTTTCTCAAAGCAAATTAGCATTTTAATTCTATATACAATACGATCGAAAAGTTGCTGTGCACTGGAATTATGGAAGTGTAATGACAAAACGTTTTTAGTTATTACTGTATATTTTTATTTCATTTTATAGAAACAGATATTACGATAACTGGAATATTTTATAAATGGTGTTGAAAATGACCTCCACCAATATCAATACAACACTGCTTACAATTCAATTTATTTACAAATACTTTAACCGGTTGATGAACTGGATTATGTCGTACATATGCCGTTATTGCGGTTTTTAGTTCATCAATCGTGCACGGTTTGTTGCGAAACACCTCTTGTTTTGCTAACCCCATAGAAAGTAATCTGGGTGAATCACATCGGGCGAACGTGCAGGTCGTAAACCCCTCGAAATGATTCGTTCACCAAAGAAATTTCGTAAAATAGTCATTGAACTGGTCAGCTGTGGCTCCATTCTTGTTACTTAAGCATTTACTTTGATGGACTACTAGCATCGAGCAGCTACTTTCTTTTTCCTGTTTAGCCTCCGGTAACTACCGTTTAGATAGTACTTCAGAGGATGAATGAGGATGATATGTATGAGTGTAAATGAAGTGTAGTCTTGTACATTCTCAGTTCGACCATTCCTGAGATGTATGGTTAATTGAAACCCAACCACCAAAGAACACCGGTATCCACGATCTAGTATTCAAGTCCGTGTAAAAATAGCTGGCTTTACTAGGACTTGAACGTTGGAACTCTCGCTTCCAAATCAGCTGATTTGGGAAGACGCGTTCACCACTAGACCAACCCGTTGGGTAGCTTCTGTTAGTTTAATTTAACCGAACCCCACCTCGAACATAACATAATCTTCAACAGAGCCTGTTGCCCAAAATTTTTCGATAAGAGTTTAAACTACATTGTGGTGAAGAACTTGGCGGTGTTTGGGACCTTTTTAAAAAACTTGTGCATCACTAAATCAGTATACTTTTCACCTTTACGAAAGACATGTTCAATGAGAAAAATGCGTTCATGTACCGGAAGGACCATTACATTTGTCGCAACTATTGATTCCGATAAAACAAAACAAAACGAAACCAAACGAAGCATATTGAACTAAAACAAGTGGCATCTTTGTTTATTACTGAGTAACGTCCAGCGAACCCCCAGGACAACCAGCCTAATATCAAAAGAACTGGATGCACTACATAATTTTACAGCATATTACACAGCGACTTTCCGAATGCTCTCTAGAAAAAATATTTTTATCAAATATTTGTTAAATTATTAGTATAAAAAAACTAAAAACTGATTGATAAAAAAGATTAATTTTAATTATAGTTACTAAACATTTTTTACTAAATCCCCTCATACATTAATAGATAAATATGAAGATAGAATAACATCTTCGAAAAAATGATTATTTTATGTGTGTGCGTGTGTTTGTTTTATTAATAATATTCTCTGCGTTTTAATTTTAAATTATACAGTTTTTTAAATTTTGTTTTAAAACACCAATTTACATCGCGTATAATGGGACCGTCCAATTAATATTTTATTAGCTTGCGTAACAGTTATTCTGGTAGTAACTGATTTTTCCTCCTCATTATATTACGCGTAATATTAATTCATTGGCCTAATTTTTTTATTTGGTAATTAAAAAAATAATTTTAGATAATAATTGGTTTTATTATTATTGTTATTAACAGTGGCGGTCCGGTCCGGTAGCTCGTAGCTAAAATTAGTGGGGGGTGCGCTTCTCCAGAAAATTTTATTCTGGGACTTTTCAAGGCCATGGTTAAAGTTTTCTGTGTAATAAAGGAATCGAAAAAATGAATCTAATAGAATAATAGCTGGAAGCAGAATAATAAATCTATTTCTACACTTTATCACATTCAAGAATATGGTACACGGTTTTTAAGCACAATGATTTTAAAAACCGTATTCGGTTTAACCAAATAAGTAATAAAATGTCAATACATCTAATATTTTTTAGTATTATTAGATAATAGCTTAATAAAATGTCCGCTTAAAAACACTGTAATCCAATGGTGTTTAATTTAAATTTCCATGTACACAGAAGCAAATACATATTAGTTTTTACTAATTACATTCTCTTTCGCCCCTCCAGCGTGTTTTTGGACAGATCTGGCAATCAAAGAGCCCTTGCTTTTTTCCAGCTACTGATTACTACTGAAAAAACAACTAAACCTCTTTCATATTCCTTCCACCGACTGAACTAGAAAATGGAACAAACAAGGAACATTCCATTCACACGCCAAGAAAAAAAACCATCCTTCCACCAGCACGCCTCGGTCGACACTGCGGGAGCGACAGTGCTCTCTCCCCCTCGCAGCCTCGCGTGCAACTTCCTATATGCATATACGCACAACAGTCAAACACCACGCCGCTGGAACTATGAAGAGCACAGTTCCATACAAAGATTTTTGCATCTTTTTCTTAAACTGGGGGATGGCTACTGACATTTAAGTTTAAGGATTTTATTGTACAAATATAAAGATAGAATTTAAGAAAAAAGGACTCATATTAAATGTTATCGATAATATCAAGTGGAAAGTGATGCAGTTTCACAGTGCCTATGCGCGAGCCATTGATTTAATATAAAAAAGACCTACAAATTTAAATTGCAATATCAAATAATATTTATAATACTACAATTTATTATTTATTTCTGAATGTATTCCATTATTATTATTGGAAGATCAAGTTTTACTTTTACTAGTTTTTCTTCGTTAAGTATAAACTCGCCAAAGGTTTTCTTATCTTTAAACTGAATAGGATAAAATATTGCAGGTGGTCAATAATTTTCCTTTGATGACCTTAAAAATCTTGAGTTTATATAATGAAAAAAAAAGCTTTCATAAAATCAAGGTGCTCCAAATTAATGTTTGTTTAACAAAAACCTTTATTCCATTTACCTCAATCTCATAATTGTGTTAAATATGAGAACATTTAGCTGAAATGTTGAATTTTTCATTGTTTAATTATCGATCGGTTACATTGTATTAATTAAAAAATAAAAAGTCGGAATAATTCTGCTTTTTTTTTTGTTTTTTTATTACTGTTTTAATTCCACTCAAATATAAAGTTACATTGAAAATAATTGCTTGATCAAAATAAAATTGGAACACTTGATTACTATTAATTGGTATTAATACCAATTTATGAGGATGTTCTTAGAAATATTAATTGCCTATTTATATCTGCTATCGCGGTTAATATCATGTTCTGCTTACATCGAATACACAGTGATCATTAGGATTTTAATATATATCGTTACTATCAGTTTAATGTCAGAATAATTAAAGAAAAAAAATAGGAAGATAAATTAATAGTTTGTATATAATATATTCAAATATTCTTGAATAAATATCAAGAATGATTTTATAGTTTTTGAATATCGCACTTTTACACTTGGAGCTTAAATTTATTATCTACTCTAGTGTGAAAGTAATTTTTCGTTGATATCATACGAAAATACCAAATAAATAAAAAATTTCCTTGTTTTTATTTTTAAGAATTATGGATCCTATTTGAGCCTTAATTAATTTTTTCTGTTAACATAATTTAAAAGTAAATTTCAAGTATTTTACTATTCAGTGTTCGGTATCTATAGAAATTAAGATGACCATTTTATTAAACGATCAATTTAACGAAATTTCTAAATTTTTTTTTAATATTTATTATACCAGTAAAATTTCTTAATTTTATGTAACAAAATTCCACTTCAGTTAAATATTTCAAAACCAGTTTTCCTTTCCATAGAAATAAGTAAATTTCATTTAATACGAAATCTGTAGCTTCTTTTACATTTCCAGTTCTTCTAAACTGAGCTAAATAAATTAACGAATAATGACATGTCTATTTATAAAATGCGTTTTGACTTTAGATTTATTCCAATATATCATTTATTATTTTTTGTTTAAAAAAATATATATATACACACACACACACACAGACACCTTCAAATGATTCTGTTTATTTCAGGAACACTTTTACCAGAGATTTGGTTTATTTCAATGCGTGGTTATTTGGGGTAAACTTTTCGTTAATGATTCCTATAGAACATAATCCGGTGGTCCAGGCGCCTCAAAGACCTTTTATATAATCAATTGCTACGCAATTTTTCCGCTGTCCTGCCAGGTTTGGTTCTTTCTATTGCATCATATTATTAGAAACAAGGTTAACGTTTTGTTAAGTATCTGATGAAAATATAAAAAAAACTAAATCTCCCGAGAATACAAGTCCGATGATAAAATTTTTGGAAAGTATAACTTACAATTTATGTAATTTTTTGTTCGTTTTTCGAAAAAACTAATAGTGGTATCAAGCATATATCAAATGTTTAAAGTTTTTATTTGAAGTTTAACATAATTTTTGTTTCATCGTATCCATCTGCATTTAAGACGATTTGTAACATGAGAAAATGTTATTTGTTTTGATTATAATTTATCTACGTAATAAATTAATAAATGATGAAAATTGCTGATTATTTTCTCTAAATACGTCATAATCAATTAAAATTGTATACGGAGAATTATTTAATAGTAAAACCGGTTTTTTTTATTAATCAAGGTTATCAAGATTCTATAAGAACGGTAGTTTTTATTTATAAGAAATGTATATTCATTACCAGAATCCTGTTTTTTTGTTATAATTTCGTACGGTATACATTTTTATTATTCATAAATTATATTATACAAATATAATAATATATTATTTATATAACTTCTCGTATATATATTCATATAAAAGAATTGTTTAAGATTTTGGTTGTATAGCCACCATTTCATGATGCATTTCTTTTTTTTAATTTAAGCCACCGTGTAACAGTTAAAAATTTTTTTAAGCTTCTAGTAAATTTTTTAGTTAATAAAATAATTATTTATTCAATTAAAATGAACTGTAAAATAATTCAAATCTCGAAATTCTATAAGGATTTTGATTCATTCGTGGAGTTAATCGTTTTCTCTTCTTTTTTGAGTTGTTAATAATTAATAATATGGCTAATGAATTAGCTATCAAAAATAATAAATACCCCTGTGTTTCGGTTAATCGAGGTATCTATTACAAATTTGTCATCTTGATTTTTCACTTATTCATCCAGATCAATTTAACACCGACAATTTCATTACGGATTTTAACAAAACTTTTAAGTAATGGTTCTTTAAATCTTAAAAGAAAGTACTATGAAAGATGGGGGGATAAATAGGTTTTGGGTTGGGTCGTTATGTTTAAAAATGATAACGTATCCCTTCCTTGGTATATTTTTGTTATATTTAATTCAAATAATTAATTTTTGTCATCAAGATGAAATACTGATAAAGTAAATATGTATTTATTAAAGTTCGTCACGAATCTAAGCTGCCAAATTCATTAAACGTCATTGTCAAACATTTTGTTACACTAAACATGAATACATAATCTTTTTTTTTTTGTTGAATAGATTACGGTACCTGGTGTTTGTAAAAACTACAACTGTTATCTAGTTGTAGTATTATTAGCAAATAAGTTTATTTCAATATGTTTTTTAATGTACCCTATTGGCATAGTCACATATGTTCTGTCTTACGTCGCAAATTTAAATTGTCGAGGGATATAAGGCGCATCCTAGGAAATGATAAGAATGTACTAGAACAGAACATGTATTGTTAATTCTTACAATTCAAAAAAAAAATTGATATGAGCACTACATGACCTCTTTGTACGCCTATTAAATGACATACACTTTTTTTTTAAATAGAAAAGTACATAAAATTTTATTTCATTATTAATTTCTGATATTTTTTTTTATTGCTACTGAATTATTTATCGAGAAAAAAATTCTTACAATCAGAGATGAATAATTATTAATAAATCAATGTATTTAAATTTAAAAAAAAAAGTTTAAAAAAAAGGAGATAAAGTCCACTTCGAACCGATGTGCCTTCCCTTTATATAAGATGCAAATATTTCATTAACTAAAATTTCATTTTGGCTATAACTTTAGAACCAATGAAAATAAGTACAACTTATGATATATCTTTGAAATGTTCTCAATGAGAGCTTATTACTGTAGTTACAAGAAAGTCCAAAATCCAATTTGTTTTGGAATTTTGGGCTTTTTTGAGACACTTTTGGTTTAGTCGATTGCAATCAAAAAGGAAGGTGCACAACTAGATGTTTCAACAGTCCTAAATCCAAAATTTCAACATCTTACGGCTAATCCTGTTTTTAGTTATGCGAGATATATACTACGTACAGACGTCACGCCGAAACTAGTCAAAATAGATATTTCCGTTGTAATCTAAAATCCGAAATTTTTCGCGATCACAATACTTCCTTTACTTTTTACAAGAAAGTAAAAAGCAATTGATTACGAAAAGTAAATAATAATAAATTTCTATTAATGAAAGATTTGTAATTATTTATTTCACGGACTAATAGAAAAACTTATTAAAAACAGTAATAACGTGAAAATCGATTTTACCTTATGCATGTATTAAGGAATAGAAATAAAAATTTTAATACTATTTATTCTCAAAATATTGGTTGGTTATCTTTTTTATTTTATTGTTATATGTTAATTATTTAATGGAATCTCAAATTTTGTACAGTTTTTTTTTGCAATTAGGATAGTAGGTTTATTTAATTATAACAAACAGGCCAAAATAAAGCTATGCAGCACATATCAGTTGGTTATCTTTTTTATTTTATTGTTATATGTTAATTATTTAATGGAATCTCAAATTTTGTACAGTTTTTTTTTTTGCAATTAGGATAGTAGGTTTATTTAATTATAACAAACAGGCCAAAATAAAGCTATGCAGCACATATCAATTCAGTACAACATAAAAATTACTGTATAAATTTAAGTGTCCTCACTAGCTGACTTATTAGGAGGTGCTCAGCCCAACCGGAAGCTGTTGAAAACTATCAGGAGGGATATTCCCCTCAATTTATTAAACATCTCCAATATAAAGGGAATTATTTGTCTTTTTTTTTCTAATGAAACGAATTCAATTCTGCAAAAATATTTACTCTACGATTATTATCATCATCTATTAATGTAATACTTTTTTTTAGAAAGAAAAAACATTTTACTCAAATCAGTGTCTAATGAAAATTGAGAGTTTTTACGTTTTCGAAGAAAGATATCGTTGAAAATTAAAAAAAAAAGTTACCTCGTTATTTGTTTGTTTTTTTTTTAATAATTATATATTATCTTTTGAAAAAATTAGCTATAAATAAATTGCAACAATAAAGTAATATGTAGTAGTTAATTATTTTATTTTATCAGCATCATTATATAAACATGACGAAGTAAAAAGTTCGCATATTTTATGTTAACATATGCGATATACTTAAAATAAAAATTACTGCTGTATTAGATAAGAGATTTATTGCCTTTTTCTCGGAATAAGACTAGCTGCTTGATGAAATATACGTAAACAATTTTATTAACTGATTTTTTTTTATACAAGAAAATAATTTTTTTATGTAACAGTCTTTTCAACGCGCTTATACCTGTTGAATGACGTTGCCTAATTTTTGTTTACTCGTCGAATTTTTTTATTTCATTTTTTTAACCACATTTGATTTAATTAGTTTTTGTTTTATTTGTTATTATTTTCTCTATATAAATGTGGTGTAACTATTTTCAAGAAAGTTTTTTTTCTCGCAAAGTTATTAGAGAAATTAAATTGTTCAGCATTATATATATGTTGTCCTCAATGTGTTTAGTAATAGATTGTGAGACATATTAATAATTTCATGATTGGAATGGAAGTGATAATATTAATACTAAGAGTAACCCATTGGGTTGGTCTAGTAGTTAAACTCGTCATCACAAATCAGCTGATTTCTTAGTCGAGAGTCTAAGGTTCAAATCAAATAGTAAAGTTACACATCTCGAGATTAGTCGACGTGAAACTGCAGAAGGCAATATTTCATTTACATTCATACATATCATCCTTTGAAGTAATATCTTGCGGTGGATCCGGAGACTAAACAGGAAAAGAGAGATTAATACTAAGGGTTCCGTGCTTTAGCTGCTAAGACTTTAAAACTCAATTTTATAAATTACAAATAAATTGGTGGGAGGAAATCCATAGGCGAAAAGAATTTCGAATAATTTTTTTTATTGTTGAAAAATCTAATTATGTATCTGATTTTACTCTTCATGTATTTAGTACAAGTAACACAGCGATGATGTCGGTAAAAGTTAGTTTCTTTTTCTTCAAATGTTCTAAAACAGAGGCATGGCAGTTTTTAAACGTTATAGTATTACCATCCTTTATAAATCATTTAACTGCTATTGGGTGGCAGCCTGGTTAGTAACAACTACATATGTAGTTTTGTCTCTTTTCTGTTTTTAGAGAATGGTATGAATGTAAATAAAATGTAGTCTTGTACAGTCTTAGGTCGACCATTCCTGAGATGTGAGTTTAACTGAAACCCAATCACCAAAGAACACCGGTATTTACGATCTAGTATTCAAATCCGTATAAAAGTAAACTGCCTTTACTAGGATTTGAACCTTAGAACTCCCGCCTTCGAAATCAGCTGATTTGTGACGTTAACTACTAAACCAGCCCCGATGGTCATACATAGTTTTATCTGGCAGATTTAAAACTAAAATTTTTGGAAAGAATGCAGTTTTTTAATACTCTAGGGGAGAAATTTTTTCGTTTAGTTGTATTGTTGTGGTAGTTACTACTAACCGATTAAAAGGTACTGACTTTAATCAAAAGTCGACTAATTTTTTTAATATGAGTAGTATTAGCTATGGCAGTACGTCACACTCTTATTTACCTCGCCCTACCATATCATAATAAATTACTCAGAATTAAAACTGAAGCGATAGTAATAATACCTTTTGCCTTACAATGAATTATGTTTAAGATTGATTTTTACTAATTGTCGCACCGATAACTAAGTTCGTAAAACTATAGTAATTGATAAACGAAAATATGTTTAGTTTGATTGATTGTAACTCAATTCACTTTCAATCGTCTTTGCGATCATCTGCGTTATGTTATCACAATATTGGTAATAAAGATGACTGAATTTATTTCGAAGAGTTATTAAAAATGTTTATCCTAAAATTTGTTTCTCTTTTTGTTCTCTTACACAAGGTTATATTTTAAAATTATCATTGTCGCCAACTACCATAAAAATAACAACATAAATTGTAATTTAAAGACAAGGATACTAAAAATAGAGTTCTATTTGTATAGTTGGCCGCTGTAACATTCTGTTAGGAGATATACTTACGATAGAGTTATTAAATATTAATCTTTTATAATTTGAATAAACATTGTGTAAATTATTACACATTAACAGGATAGAAGTAGTTTTAATTATAAATTAGGCCGTACGTTGTACTCTCAATAATTTATTGCAATTCTCTAATTAAACTCCATGAAGTGTTTATTAATGTGATTATTTTTCGCCGTATTTATAAAATTAATTAAGATCCTAAATTATAATTATTATTTTCATGTTAATTTTACTGTTACAAATATGGAATAATAATAATAATAAATATCTGTAGTTTAAATATCTTATTTTATGAAATACATTTATTTGGTATAATATTGCATGTTTCTTTTATGTTTTTATTATGACATAAAATGTACTAAAATACTATACTTCGATAATATTAAATATTTCAGCTTGACGTCTATATTATTGTATATGATTTAAAATTTTTTTTCCTCTAATTGGCTCATAGAATACGAGTATATCAGAAGTAAATCTTGAATTTCGTGGTTTGATTGTATGATAATTTTTGTGTATTACTTCATTTCTGGAATTATTTTTGAGATTGATTTTCGTTTATCAAGGAACTTGTTTTAATACTAATAAATTTTAAATAATTTTTATTCTGTGGAATATTTGAATATTACTAGGTAGTTAAATTTAGCATGTTTTATTTAAAGATTGCAAGGATACAAGGTTTTTTCGATTAGCATACAATTCTCAACTAAGCGCCCGCACCCATTATTACCCATATATAACCAATTTGATATTTCCATTACTTAATGATTTAGCATTCACGCATATTAATGTTAGCAATATTTCCACTACAGTTGAAGATACCTTCATGAACTGATTACCTTAAATGTCAAAAAAAATATTTTAAGTAATATATATATATATATATATATATTAGTGATTGGTATAATTAAATGCAATGATTAATGTAAACGGTTTATTAGTAATCTACATATTTCATTTTGTTTGTTTCAGACTGGCGACTACGGTTACCGCTGGATCGTTGTACCGATGATGGAGCAATGTTGACCGCATGCCCAAAATGTCACCACTTGTTCGAACAGCCGTGTGGTGGTGGTGGTGGTGTTGGTGCAGAACCATCGTCAACAACGTCGGCGGACCCGACTTCGGCGACGATGGGAACGAGGGACACGTCGGAATCTACGGTTTTAAAAGAAAACGGACGTCAGTGTTGCCCGACAGTTATGACATTGAATGTCCCATCGTGTGCTGTGACGAGTTGGGCCGGGGATTCTGTTATTTTACAAAAAGGGACGGCAACAAAAATGCAATCCCCGGAACCTTCTCCGTCAGTACCTTTATCTTTTGTTCTTCCACCTTCAAGGACTGTTGTGATGTCTTCAAATTCGGAAGAATGGAATTTTTCTGTACCGATACAGTGTACATCGTCGGTGTTAACCCAATCGTTACCTCCACAATCGGAATTAGATTTTCTAAGGTTATCTTCGACGTTGAAATCTTTATCGATATCGGGTTGGTATTACGAAGGACTTTCTTGGCAGCAATCGGTCGCTTTATTGATGCCAACATCGCCGGGTACATTTTTAGTAAGAGATTCATCGGATCCGAGATATTTATTTTCATTAAGTGTCCAGACAGAAAGAGGGCCGACAAGTGTACGTTTATATTATTCCAACGGTCAGTTTCGTTTAGATGCGCAACCAAAATTAGCACCGAAATTACCACGATTCAATTGTGTTGTGAAATTAGTAGAGTATTATATAGAAATAACAAAAGACAGTTTGGAACACAGAAAGAAGAAAATAAAAACGAAAGATCAAGTGTGGATCGATTCGACCGGTCAAATGTATTCCCATATATTATTAACAAAACCTTTATGCCAAAAAGAAAAATTTCCAACGCTTCAACATTTATCGAGATTAGCTATAAACAAATTATCAAAAAATGGTCATGTTCCTATTACTTCACTACCTGCACCAATGAACAGATATTTACAAGAATATCCTTATACTTGTTAATTATTAATATTATAATCAATAAATGTTTCTTATTATATTTATTAAGACTATTAATTAAACCAAATTGTATAAATGTAATTAAAAACGATTGTAATAATACAAATTTTATTGAAGTTAATCGTAATGTAATTATGTTATAAATAAATCGATTCAATGATTGTGTGTAATAAAAAGACAACACGTAAAAATATAAGTTCTTTTACGACATTTCAGTGTAAATACAGTCGAACCTCATAAATTTGAACTTGTTTAAACCGAATCTAACTTCAGAATATTTATTTAATCTATTTTTACTTTAATGATTTTCATTTTTATTTCTATTTACTGATATTTTAACAGGATAAACTTGTTTCTACTATAAAAAACAAACATAACTATAATAGTATTGTTAAGAAAAAAATTATTGTTTAGTAACAATAGAATCTTGATTAACAATGCTCTTTTTCAGTAATTTAAAAATGTAAATTTATTGTTTACTTTTTTGTACAATATATTATTAATTTCTTTTTTTTTTTATTTGGGTCAGAATTGTTTTAATGTAATATTCTATTTCAACGATTTAAAAATTCTTTAATAAAAAAATTCACTTTGTTTATGATCAAATTTGATAAAATTTCTACAATATTTTTTTTAAGAATAGTAGAATCTATTACGCGATGATTATTTTTATTATAAATTTTAACAATTTTATAATATTTCGTGGACCTCTGGATGAAAGGTCGGAGGTCTTTCATACGGAGGTTCCCAGGTTCGAATCCCGGTCAGGCGTGGCAATTTTTCATACGGTACAATTCCATATCCCACGCACAAGCTTCAAACTTATGTGGCGATATTATCAAGCAAAGAAAAAAAGAAATGGTTTCTGTATTTAATTAATTTATTTTATGTATATGTATGTTATATATATTCATATTGGATTATTAGTTGAAGTTTATATTTATTATATTCATTTTTACATTCCTATTAAATAGGAATTAATCATTTTAAGCTGCTATTTCAGAAAAATGTATTCTAAATAATCCTTCGTTTTATTATGATAAGAATATTAAAATGATATTGTTATAAATATTAGTAAACGATTTATTTTTTTTTTATTACAGTTGTTTTTATATAGAAAAATAATATATATTATTAAATTATAATAGGTTTACCATGAATGTATTATTAACAAAGTAGTTAAGATTCTGTTTCAAAGATCTTATTAGATAGTAAAATTATAAATATAAGTAATTTCGAATAAAATTAAAAAATTTTACATCACATTTTTTTTATAATAGTAATATTTTAAAAAAATAAATGAATAAATTGTTTTATTTTATAAAAGATTTAGTTGTATATTATAATAAATATTTTGTCGTTTTACTCTCTAGAACTCTGGAGTAGCTTTTGTCGAAGGTTTAAATCTCTTTTTTTACGTACTGCTGTATAACACAACAGTATGCCCTTTTGGAATTATGAATATTTATTTCCTTGTAGAAATAATTAAAAGAATTTTCAACACTTTTTTACACTTATAATTAAATATGTATGTTCAAATTTATATATATTTTGTTTATTAATAAACGTTATTGTTCAATTTATGTTCTTGACCGGATAAATAAAGTAGCTTACATGTAAAATCCGATTAGTCAAGAAAAGTATTAAGTGGTTTAAAAACATGAATATATTATTTATTTGTATTTTTATTTAAAGGTAGAAATATTAAAAAATTGTAAAATTATTTTTTTTTTAAACAGTGTTGTAGCATTTAAAAATTATTAAGACAATGAGTTAAGTGGTCCAAAATGAATACACTGTGAAAAGATATAATAAATTTGACTGTATTTTTTCATTAATGGTTTTTTTTTAATCAAAATTCCATAATGTTCGTACAACCAATTTAAATTTTTTGTTTAAATAATAAAAATAATCCTTCCGAATTATCTATAAGTCTGGATTAATGTAACTCCTCTATAGTATATTTTTACGGTGTGAAACATTCCTAAGTATATTATAATGTAGTATGTAAATCTATTTATGTTCTTTAGATTTTATGTTAAGCTATTTATTTATTTATTTATTAAATTAGATTTTGTTACAATATTTTGCCATTAAAAAATTGAAGTAAAACTAAATAATTGTTGTAATTATATAATTTTTCTTCTACATATCCTATATATATTTAAATAATTTATATTCAATTCCTCAATCAGCTTTATTTTAACTTTCTTTATCTATAATGATATGAAAATGGAAATAGAGTATATCAAATCATACACTTGTAATCTATTAAAAACAGAATGTATATATACTTTTTTTTACTTAAAAATAGTTATCTTTTTAGCTGTTCTACATTTTTTCCACTTTTAATACAAAAATAATGAGTCATTTTAAATTAAAACTATCTCCCTTAAGCCTATAAATATTTTAGCCGTAAGCGGTATGAAATATTGTTTGTAAATTAATACAAAATATAATTTGGTGTGCCTATCACTTCACTTAAAAAAAAAAAGTATGAATAATAATTGAAAATTCATTACTTTCACTCTGTTGTCAATTTTATATTATATATTTATGAATTGGGTATTTAACAATAAACATTTTTCTTCTTACCCAACGAATTGTAATCAACATACGAGATTAGTTGAATTTTTTTCACTATCGAGAGTGCTCTGGTGCCGGAGGGCCGTTCTGGAACTGCATTTTGAGACAAAAAATGATTGTAGTTTCATATAAAATTTATTTTCAAAAGTCTTCTCTACGTTTCATTTTAACATTAAGTATTCATTGTTATCATTTTTTTTAATGATAGATATTATCACTTCCTTAAATGGTTGTGTAACGAAGGACACTGTTTAAATGATAAAAATCAGACCACTCAAAAATGGTTCTTTTTTTTTTTATATGTTTAAGCAAACTGCGTTAAAATGAAGTAGCTAAAACATTTATTTAATAAAAAAGATTAACATTTGACATGAAAAGATAAATTTTCTTTCTTATCAATGACCAGTATTATTGCGGTTGCTGTAATATAAAATCAGTCGTTCCAGTTCTGTAAAAATTTACGGATGTATCCCTGTTTATTACTGAATTAACCTGCAGGCTACAAAAAAAAATTGTTACAGAATCGAATTCGTTCATCATATAAATTGGTTAGGACAACTCAAAATTTTATGTATATTTTTAGTTTTATAAGAAAACATATTTGGTATAAATTATTCGGTTTTATTTAGCTTTCCAAGAAAATGATGACGTTAATTTTTATTCAATCAGTCGTATTTTGAACAGTGACGATATTGCCCGTAGAATAAAACCGTAATTACAGAAAGCTTTGGCATATTGATAGAATAAAACGTAGATTCAGCCCTGTAAAGAAAGTAACGGGAAACCAGTTGACTTTTTCCAATAAATCTGCTTCCACGTACCAGAGTTATTAGGGAAAGAAATCAATGAATATAATTTCATAAGTGATACTACTTTGTGTATGGTTGCCAAAAACTGTTAATTTATATCAATCAACATATATATGCAATTAAAATTAGATGTAATTATCTTAATTTTTTTTCTAACTATAAATCGTGAAAATATTATATTTTGATAAATATTTTAATTACGAGATAATTTTCATACCGTCGCATTTTTTACAAATAACAGTTTATATGTTACCAAATATTAGGCATTATCCAATATTTGTGTATTAATGTATAATGAACATCAGATAGCAACAACGCAAATGCCCCTTTCGTTACGAAAAGAATTAAAATTTTTTCATAAATGTAAAGTTTGATTAAACTTCTAATGTATATTCGTAAACTTAAAATAAATAACTTTTTAACGTATTCTACATATATATTTTACAAAGATGAACCAAAACAGTTTAATTTTAAAAGAGTAAATATAGAGAAAATAATGAATATTTTTTTATATAATTCAAATGATTTATATAATTAATTACATTTTATTTTAGAAAAAACTGAATAAGTTTTGTTTTTTTTAATAATTTCTATATTAGAGATATATATATATTTCTATATTATTTTATATCCTTAAGAAAAATAATTTTCATTTATTTGTTACAGTCAAATAATAAATTATGTCATAAAATATGTTTCCTAATAAATAAATAAAAATTAAATACAAATGCTAATAAGTTTTTCAAATTTAAACTTGTAAATGATATATATATATTTAAAAAACGGAATTGATTTATGATTGAAAAAGAAATATAATTTGGTCATGGATGTTTTAATTTTGGATTTTTTGTGGTAAGAACAAGTGGATGGTGTTTGTGATATTAAGTTAGATTAGTGTAGTTAATTTTTTTTTTTTTTTTGTATCATTTAGTTTATACAATTATTTATTTTATATTTATTAAACTATTATTAGTATTGTATAATAATTGCATTGTAATTTATTAGTAGAATATTTATATTCCTTAAATAAGTATATATAATAAATAAATATTTTTAATTAATTTTATTTCGCTTTCTTGTCCACCTATTTCGTTAATTTTTAATTTTCTTATTATAGTTTAGGTCAAAAATTGCAAAAAATAGACCTTAAAACGAAATTTTTGAAGATGATAATAGGAATGTTCATGAACTACGAATATATTTGTCAATCTTAAACAAGAAAGATATGCAATTTATTACGCATAATTTTTGTTAAAGAATAACTGTTTATTAATTAAACAAAATAGTATTATTATTAATTAAGTTTAATAATAAACAAAACTGAATACAAAAGAAACTAAAAAGTAGAAAAATATTACTATTTCAATTCATATTTAGATGTCTATTTTTTTAAGATCCGTAGAAAATTAGAATTGAATCACCAAATTAATAAATAAATTTTAATTTGGGCACCGACTTCAAGAAATGAAAATCTATTGAAGAACAAAAAGAATAATTATTTTTTTTGGGCATCGACTACTATGGTCATCAGCCCTTGTCCAAGCCAATACTTTCATATCCTGATTAAAAATAGTGACCAAATCAAAATACCAGAAACAGATGTCATAGAACATTAAAACCCCAAAAGAACACTAGATGACAAGGGTGTATAGGGGTCCTTACTTCTAAAAAACATACAATCCATTTCTAAAGAATTGTCGAAATTATTAATACGGGTGTAAAGGTCCCTCGAAGGACAACCTGAAAATCTTTTTTGAATAATTTTTACGTTTACGAAAACGATCTTAGGTCTATACGGGGTTCAAGTCCTAGTAAAATCAGTTATTTTTAATAACTTTGATAGGGTGTCTGTGGCCTCGGAAATGGAATATTCATCCATCTCTGATACCACCGGTGCTGGTGGAGAGGATGTTTTGCGACCGGTATCGGATTAATCGTTCTACATGGAGTGGAAAGTATTGCATCCAATCTAACTTGGATGTACTCCAAGCTAAAACTTTTGGGGCGGAAAAAATACTAGACCTCTGTGTTTTCGTAGGCTTAATAGCAATTTTTTGAACAGTTTCTTTATCTACAATATTTTTTTATAAACTTTCTGGCTTCCCTGATGCGGATTTTTTCTATCTGAACTTTGACCTGCGTTATGTTAGGTTCAGACTTCTCTATTTCTATTACATTTTCCTTCACCTTATGACAAATGGGTACTTCATTCCCAGGTTGAAAAGAACTCTTTACTGGCATCAAATTTTTTTTTTTGTGCCAGATTTGAGCTGCTTTCTCTAGTTAGTCGACATCTTTCATTGATAATGCGTTCAGCTATATTAGCTAGGGCTGGTGATAGCTCAGACATTACTTCTTAAAAATGTCAAAAATTTCGTCATTAGGTGAAAATAAACAAAACCCAGATAAAAAAAGAACATCAGTAAATAGTCATCCTGACGGGAAACGTATCAAATGTTAAATCCATAGTTGCTCTGACCCAATTTTTCTTCAGAGATAAATAATTTTAAATTTATCATCAAGATAAATCGATCACCAAATTTCCGATTAATTTTAAGCTCATACTGGTCTCTGTATAACGTGCACTTTTCTATTATATGTTTCACTGTGAGGCATGAGTCGCAGTTTACACATATTGATCTCTGTTCTCCTGCTAACATGTAACATGTTAGCAGAAGTGAGTCTAGTATGACCAACACGAAGTTTTGAAATAGCAACTTATTCTCGAGCTTAAGAACATTTCTTGTTTTAATGATAAAACGAAGTATTCGAAATGAAATTAAGTGTAAACCATTTCCTTATCCATTTCATTCGTATGGCCTGCGTGACATAGTTTTAAAGTTATCTACTCTTAACTAGAGTAGTATCAACTTCAGCACTGTTTGGTGCTATATCAGCTGCTTCATTCCTTGGAATAGCGGCGAGGCCAGGTGTCCGTGTGGTTTGTCTTTGAGATTCTTAATTGCTGTTAAGACATCTTGAACACGTGCATCATGCGTGACCCTTTTCCTTAATGCAGTGTTTACAATTAAGGTATCAGATCAGAGAAGCACACTTGTTTGCTATAATATAAAACAAAACGCAAAGCTCGCTGAATAGACACTGACTATTTTAGATAGTCTCGAAAAGTGGGATTCGTCATGTAAGACTATAGAGCTTCCGACTCCGATCTCTGTCTTTGACCCATCGGTGAACGAATGGTTTTTATATTCGGAAAAATTAAATAGAATTTTAAAATTATCAACTAGATGTTTTCTATCTCAAGTCAGTGAAATAACGTTTCTCATTATTAGTATTATTATTTTCCTAAGTTAGACATCGTGTTAAAATCTTACTAAACAAATATAATAATTCATTCTATTATTACATTATAATAATAGAATGATTTTTCTATTAATATAATAGAATATTATAAATATAATATTCTATTATGAAAGTATATGTTTGGAGTGTCGCTTTATATGGAAGTGAAACTTGGACAATCGGAATATCTGAGAAGAAAAGATTAGAAGCTTTTGAAATGTGGTTCTATAGGAGAATGTTAAAAATCAGATGGGTGGATAAAGTGACAAATGAAGAGGTATTGCGGCAAATAGATGAAGAAAGAAGCATTTGGAAAAATATAGTTAAAAGAAGAGACAGACTTATAGGCCACATACTAAGGCATCCTGGAATAGTCGCTTTAATATTGGAAGGACAGGTAGAAGGAAAAAATTGTGTAGGCAGGCCACGTTTGGAATATGTAAAACAAATTGTTAGGGATCTAGGATGTAGATGGTATACTGAAATGAAACGACTAGCACTAGAAAGGGAATCTTGGAGAGCTGCATCAAACCAGTCAAATGACTGAAGACAAAAAAAAAATTCTATTATATTTATAATAAAATAAATTATTATATTTCAGAATAGTTTATTTTATTTCAGTACCTTGGACAGATAATATCTATTAAAATTAAATTAAGTTTTCATTAAAAAAAAAAAAAAAAAAAAAAAAACAGATTTATAAAAACAAAGAACTCTTGTGAAATTAAACAACGGAAATTGTAACGTCGAAAAAAACTTTACGAAAAAAGATTAATTAATTAAATAAAAAAATCACTATCGCAGTAAGTGCGTGAGAAGAGCAGATTTCCGGTTTAGTTTTAGTTACAAAAAACCCAGTTTTTTGCCTTTAATTTCGGCCTTTATTCATAATAGGTGTACATCATCCCCTTCTAGTTTTAACAAAATTGGCTACGATTTGCGTCCAGTAAAACGGACGAAAAAATCTTATACATACATATAAACATGGATTAGCTTTACCATATTCTTTGGAAATCCGCTAAAAATATATATTTTAATTTTCTTCAAGAATGAATTCGTTAGAATTTTAACTATACATAACTACATTATTAGAATTCAATATTAAGCTAATTACCTAAATAAATATAAATAACTTCAAAATTTCTATGCAGGTTTCCATTTAGTATTAGTTGGTTCTTATTGCATTCATGAGTTTTTTATATTATTGCTTCATTTATTACCTATAACTTTTCCAAAAAATTTAATCAGAATAGCTATGTTAAATGGGGAAATATGGATGGTGATCATGCTAGAAAATGGATATCGAGTTTTTGCAGATTTTTACCCGATGGAAATTAAGAAAACGTCCGACTTTTCAATACCGTAAATATATAGGTCTAAGAAGTTGATCTTGTTTTTCGGTTTAGCCTAAGGAACCACGGTAAGATATTATTTCAGAGGATGATAGGTAAATGATGTGTAGTGTTTTATAGTCTTAAGTCGACCATTCCTGAGATTTTTGGTTAATTGAAACCCAACCACTAAAGAACACTGGTATCCAATTCATATAAAACTAATTGCCTTTGCTAGGATTTGTATTTTAGAACTCTCGACTTCGAAATCAACTGACTTGCGATGAGTTCATTAGACCAACCCGGTAGGTCTAACTACTGTCTTCCCAAATCAGCTGATTAAGAAGTCGAGAGTTCCAGCGTTCACTCACGTCCTAGTAGTCAGTTATTTTTACACGGATTTGAATACTAGATCGCGGATACCGGTGTTCTTTGGTGGTGGGTTTCAATTAACCACACATCTAAGGAATGGTCGAACTGAGACTGTGCAAGACCACACTTCATTTACAATCATACATATCATCCAAGTATTATCTGAAAGGTAATTACCGGAGGCTAAACAGGAAAAGGAAAGGAAACGAAGGACCAAAAGACCATATATGAGTAGCACTGATATAGCCATATATCTCAGCATTGACCAAAACGATTTTCTACAAATTTGGCTCAATTATTTCTACATACGGAACACTGGTCATTTATTTTTTATTTTAAATTCGTTAAGGGTAGAAAATATCGCGAAAAAAACAATTTCCATTTTCTTCAGAAGCAATTTAGAGAAAACTTTACTAAAGCAGATTTGTTATATGTAATACATATATATTCAAAATAGTATAGTAATCCAAAAATATTACAAAAAAAAAACAAAATCAACCCCACCCATTAAAACTGAAATATATGTTTTTTTTCTATCCCCCTTCAGTTTAAATATTTTTCAAAAATGTATTGATAGTTTACACTTCATATATTTAGCAATCTATCAATAAATAGTTACTTTTTTTTTTTAATTATGAACATTATTTTTTAAATTGTAGGGTTTATAATTTAAAAAACCTAAAATGCAAAAATTTCTTTGAAAATGTTTCTTTTCTTTATTTAGTCTTCATGTAAGGGGGTGTTAGATTTAGAGAAAACTTTATTTATGAAAATTTAAGCTTAACTGACATATAAATATTTTTAGAAAAAAATTCTTAAATTTATTCTTCACCTCTAAAAGTAGATTTTTTTGCTTTCTTTTTAGAATTATATTTGATTTTCGTTTCTTATTTTATTATTCAATTTAAATTTATAATTTTTATATAGGAAATTACTACCGATCGTAAAAAAATTTATGTATTTAAAAAAAAATAAGGCATAATTATTAGTATAAAGAGTTAAGTACATCATAAGGATCCTTATATAATAGTTTAACAATATTAATCATCTCGGTTCTTTTATTTCTGTCATCCGAACCGTATTAATAATTAGTGCTACTTTTTAATATATATCTAACGAATCTAAGGAGTAATATAATTAGTACAAATTATTACATCAAGAATAAGTGATGAAGCTATCACGAAAGATAAAACCAACAAATAATCGCATGATTCAAACCCTTTCTATAGCAACATTTCAGTTCTCTTAAAATGTTTTATGATTTGAAATTCGCTCCTTATCTAAATAAGACGCGTTTCTCTTATTTAAATATATATATACCACATAATCGTGAAATATCATCTGTATAAATAAATGGTAACGAATTTCAAACACCCACTATTCTGTGGAGGTTTAAAAAGTTAAAATTTTATTTAATTAAGCTATTCAACAAAAAATCGTTGACTGGTAATGTGCTGCTCCCATGCCGGGTCAATATATCCTGAGGTTTTATTAATATCTCCTGAGGTTTTACTAGTGTTATTGTTAATAGGTAGTACCTACTACGAAAAACGTTTTTGAAGCAGTTCTTTGATTGATTTCGATCTAATTTCACGTTTCTTCTATTGATATGTTTTCTCTTCTCTGATCTTTTCAAATAAGCGTTTCATAGGTTTGAATTATTAGCACAAGGTTGTGAGCACCTGCCATGCTGGACCTACTGCCGGCTGGCTGGGAGGCTCGTTAGAGTCGCACGGACACGCCCCTGAACTGAGCCATACTTGAGTGCTGATCCGGTTCAGGGGCGCAGGGGAAAAAAAGATCGTGAGCACTAGCGATATAATGAATAATTTGTATTTTTTTGTTTTGAAAGAAAACTTTTCTACATCTAATAGACCCGTTTATATTTCCTATATGGTAGTGATACAAAAAAAAAATCAGTCACTATTTTGGATACATCATATATAATTTTTTTTTAGGGCGAAAAACATCGCCCGGAACAAATAATACAATGTTACAAAAACAAAAAAACAACGTCGATAGTATCCTCATATTTTTCCCAAGAATATCTTGGATATTAGCTCTTAATTTAAATTTACGAAGCAATGCCGCATAACACACACACATACACAGACCACAAAAATGTGGTGTATCGTTAATTGGCAGTCGCAGTTAATACAAACTGGTACATCAGTCTGATTCATTAGTGTCCATAAGTAAGGTTTGGTGTGCCCTATTCGCAAACGGCAAATAACAACCTCCTCTCGACAGTAATTAGTAAGTATCCTTGATGTGTCGAAGTTTATTATTTACTGTTAACAGTCCAGTCACCTTTCCACATTCCTCGAAGAGTGTTTTTAACAGAATGAATAAAATCTGTCAGTAAGAACATGAGTGGTATCCACCGGGTTGGTCTAGTGGTGAACTCGTCATCTCAAATCAGCTGATTTCGAAGTCGAGAGTTCTAAGAGTCAAATCTTAGTAAAGATTTGAATACTAGATCGTGGATACCGGTGTTCCTTGGTGGTTGGGTTTCAATTAACCTCAAATCTCAGGAATGGTCGACATGAGACTAGAAGCCTACACTTCATTTACATTAACACGTATCATCCTCTGAAGTAATATCTTACGGTGGTTCCGTACGCTAAACAGGAAAAGATAGTTACATGTGAGTGCTGAAAGATGGTGGGTTACACGCGGCTGTAGCAGTGGAATATGCGTGTTCATTATCCAGCATTTCCACATGGCTAGGAATCTAGCAGAAACTCACGCGTGTGTATTGCGAGGGTTCAGCTAAGTAACTGCAGTCTGAATTTCGGTGACAATAGGATATCTAGAATACAAATCGTCTAAACCTTGCATTAGACGTATAGAGTGCATTACACGGATCGCTACAAATAAGGATGTGGTGGTAGTTTGGGTTATTGATATTGAAAACCTTAATGATGGCGTACAATTCAGTATTGTAGACATTTGTAATACCAGGTACAACAAACATACAGTTTCTGTCATTTATAACAAAAACACATCAAACGGTATCATTCTGTTTCAACCCATCTGTGTTTACTACTGCGTCTGGGTGCATTATATTATTTTGGGTCTGTATTTGTAATAAAATTCTATTAAATATTATGGCTTACTGAATTTTACTAAGTTTTTGTATTGTTTTATAGAAATGGACAGTTGTATTATAAATCTACAAAATTTAAATTATCCGTTGCAAATCGAAGATATAACTTAATTCGTGTAATGTTCTGGAAATCTCCAGATATTTAATTTGGATTTCTTTACTCATACCTAGCAGGCAGTTACGTTATTTTTTCATTGAATTTTGTCGTTAATATCAATCATGAGTTGTTAAAAGAGGTTGGGATGTTAATTCAAATCCAACAGAAAAAAAAGGTAATCGGATCGGTATCTAGATTCCATTACATCTCAATTTAATTAAAATATAAGTATTCCAGATTGGCCACAGGGTTATTAATTTCCCGGACGCTACCAATCTGCACCACTCCGACAAATGAGGAGGTAGCTTTTCTTTACACAATGTAATTAAATTTATAAAAATATTTATTTTTTCAACTTCCAGAAAAAAATAATGATTTTAGGTAGATTTCATAAGAATGCTAGATACAAGCATATGCTATTGTAATGGGTACCATGATTCTACTTCCGGAAAATTTCGACATATCTTCACGTTTCACATTCTCCAGACCCCAAAACCACCGTCAGTTCAACAGTTTATATATATTTATAAATATATATTTCATGTTCTTGTGGACATGATAGCTGCCGTAATTCTGTGGCAATCACTTTATAATTGATACATAAAATATAACCACCCAAAATCTCGGTCGAGTTGGTTAATGAGCTAAATCGACCCATGGGGGGCATTTTCGAAAAAACAAAATATCGCTACAACTTTCTTATTAAGTAAAATATCGAATTTGTCTAAAGTTCCTACTATTCTTTGGATAAGGGCTTAAAACTTATCTAAGTTAAGTTTTTTTTATATCACAAACCATTGGACCAGGAGGTGGAAAAACTTTGGTTTCGAAGACAAAAAAAAATCATACCTCCCTTAATAGGAACAGTATTGAATCGGTTTAAAGTGGTCGTTGGTCCTCTAATCATTACCTAAAACTTTTATCTGTAACAATTTTTGATATGACTTACCCTTACGGCAAGGGATGACCAAAATATTGCTGGAATTGTAAGATGGGGCTTGACGTATGCTAAACATGTGAAACTTATTTTCACATGTAACCATGGTCGTATTGAGTAAATCTGAAGTTTTTCTTAACTTTAAGGTGGAAATCTTTTTTTCCCCTACTTACCACCGGTGTGAGTCTACCTCTGCCTTCCGATAGGGTTTTTTTACTAGCAAAAATGAACTATCTACATAATATCCAATTTCTCCTTTTGATGGGATACTTGGTTTATTACTATAAGGCTACTGCATGAATGTACAATAGAATATCCGTAACGGTAGTATGCCTAAATTGAATCACTTAAAAAAGACTAGTAATATCAAGAATAAACAGTATAAAATGAAAACTCAAATGGTTTTCTACTCTTTTCTTCATTGAGTCAAATATACCACTGCATATCGTCATACCTAGTGAACATGTTATTCATTTAAATAAATGGAACCACCAAATTGTTCTGTATAGGAACTGGCTGTAAAGTTTTTACTTTCTCAGAAAGAAATTGTTTATTACTCTATGAGAAACTAACTCTTGAGTAGTCATTTATATTAGTTTAATTTCGTAGTAAATTAACGATTATTACAACATATATAAAGAACAGATCGTTTAGCGTTTATAACATAATGCAATTTAAAAAAAAAAGTATACATTAAATTATGAATTAATATTATAAATTTTATTTTTATTACAGCTTTGACACGTTTAAAGAATCTCAGTTACATATTTTAGTAATCAGAGCTACTTTTTGTGAAGTTAATGATGTTCATTATAGAGCTAGCTTCCGTTGTAAACAAAATGAAGCTACATGTAAAATTCAGATGTATTCCGATAGACTTTTCATGCTGATATACCGCAATATATTCGGCTTAGTTAAGAAGAGAACAAGAAAAATCTATTAAATTTAGTTACTTTTGTATAACATGGAATTCTTGATAATGGTTATGATTTGAGTGATTCTTGTGTCATATTAGGCATTCTTCTTATAACTGCTGATAATAATAATAATAATAAGTATAATTACTATAAGAATTGCAAAAGCATTACTATAAATTTTATGTACCTTACTTTTGCTTCATGAAATGAACAATTTAACCAAACAGATTTATTTTGTTTACTCACCAAACAAATTAACAAAATCTATTATAAACAATAAAGCAAAAAAATCACTAAAAAACCACGGTGTGGGATTTGCTAGTTGTATTGCAAGTACATCAATGAAAATGAAAAGACAAAATTAATTACCTAATATCGAAGAAAATTATTTATATAAGGAGAATAATACAAAATACTTAATTGGACCATAATAATTACCCTTATATTTTTAATTCATAAAGAACAATAAAAATCACAATTCAGCGAACTAGAAGTAGTTATGACGGATACGGGTATCATTACAGTTTTTACTTTTAAGTAATGATTAAACTATAATTATAGTCGCTATTTATTATTAAACATAAAAATTAATCACAATATATCATCTAAATAACTATTTCTCATCACCTAATATAACCAAATTAACCCTACTGTTATTGCATACGATCGCCGTTATCCATAATAAAGATATTTTATAATTATCCACTTCAGAGATAAATCTTATCAAATATATTACATGATAATAATCATTAAATATGCAAAAGTGTAAAAACGAATATATATAACACTGATAGACAAAAAAAATTTGTTTAATGTTTCTCTGTGTGATACCATTTCTTGAACTGCTTCTTTGGGTACATTACATATCCGTAAAACAATTTTTCTATCACCCTTGGTTTTAAATAAATTATACTTCAAAAAAAATTAAGGAAAGTATAATTAAAATCTGTAAAATTTATAATTTTGCACGGTCATACCTGTGTTAGAATGATTTCGCTGACGCTTTTCTTTTATAAATAGCCTCAGGCACTTCCCGAATTAATGCCCAATAGTAATCGACTAGCGTAACGGAAATATTCCATTTCCGTTTACAGCGGCTTTCCTTCACCGAAATGTCTTGATGGAAACGTTCACCGCGTTCATCACTTACGTCTTCGAGGTTGTCCGAAAAAAATCCAGATGTGAGTGCAGGAAATGTATTTTCAAGGACATATTACATCCCGTAGCTCTGTATGAAGTAAGAAGTTGATTAACAATATCGTGGTAATAATATGATTTTTGTTTGTCGAAAGAATTATTGCAAATATCTTAAATGAAGCCCAGGCTGCACTTTCTACATTATTTAACATAGAGTTAAACACATCACCTTTGACAAACTCTTATTAAAGAATTAAAGAAGGAATATTTGTTGGTCTTGAAGACCAGCAAATATTCCTTCACTTACATTAGGAAATTTCTGCCTGATGTACAAAAATCCGGAACTATCCTTCTTCATTATTTTTACAAGATTTTTCATTAGTCCTAGCTTGATATAGAGAGGGGGTAAAAATATTTTTTTTTGGTTCAACTAAGGGCTCATGAATAATATTTTTCACATTTGGAGTTAGGTTGTCTCGTTTCTTCCACTCTTTGGTAACATAATGTTTATCCGTAGCTCCTGTTGTCCCATTCGCAAAGAAAACACATGCACTTAGTATAACCTAACTGCGTGCTTAACAAAATAGCATTAACTTTCCCATCACCACATATGTTCCAGCTATGTTTTTTATAATTTATTTTTTCAAGAACGTCTTTCATCACATCTATGTATCTTTCAAATTAATACCATAAGCGATTGGTATCGAAATATATTTGTTACCGTTGTGTAGTAGAACCACTTTTAAACTATACTTGGACGAATCTGTAAAAAGGCGCCAGTCATCAGGTTTATGAACTTGTCCTACGTGGAACATAAGCTCATCAATATTTGTGCAATAAACCAAATTATTTTCATCAATAAAGTACTGAGAAAGTTCTTTTTGTCGGCTTCGAAAGCCCGAAACTTTTGTCTTTTTTTTAAGTAAATTCCAACCTTACAGTCTTGATCCTAACAGTTCAGCTTGATTTTTTGATAAATTTAATTCCCTAACCAAATCATTTAATTCATCTTCTGATATAGGATGTGGCTTATTGGTAGACAATTTAAGATCAAAATCATTGTTGTCTTCTTCAATATTGCCTGATTCTTCATCGCTGCTTTCGAAAATTCTTTCACAGGTGACTCAAGTACTGGAATAATTTCACTGTGAGGTACAAGCCTGATTGCAGATTGCAATGAAGGGTATTTTAAAGTATGTTTACATTTTTTAGAAATTTCAGACACACTTGTTAAACAAAAGTAACAATCGGTTGCATGATTCTTTGGTTCACATCAAACCATAGCTACACGAAATGGCAAATCCTTCCTTTCAGCCATCCTCTGAAATATACAGAACAATTAGTGCATACTATATGAGGAGCCCACGTCTTATCCTGATCACCAATCTTACACTGAAAGTACAAAAGATATGCTTTTTTAATTAAAGGTGTAATGGTTTTCTGTTTGGTTTACGGTAAATTCACTACAAATATAACAAAAAGCATCCGCATCATTTACACAATTTCGAGACACTGCGCTGTTAACAAACTTAACACAGTAATAAGACTGAACAAAATTAATTCATTCCTAAATCCAGTGCTTAATACAAAAAAAAGCTGTGTTTTCAGCTACATGTTTTGACATGCACAGATGTGATTAATATTGTCCATGAAGGCTCACTCTTCAGTATTAGATATGATGTCATAATATGTGACTATGATAAGATTTATTTCATTGTCTACGATTGTTTATTGATAGCTTACAAATAATGTTAACAAAGTTAAACAATAAAAAAATGAGCTAACAAAATATAGTATAGGAGCTTAAAATGCTAACTATACGTTCAAAAATGAAAAAAATCCTTTAATTAAAATTAAAATTTTTCAAAAATGGTGGGTGACAGAAATATTATGAGTGCATTCAGCATTAAAAAAGAGATTAAAATCATGTATCGCATGTAGGAAACAAAATTATGTTTATCAGTGTAATTTTAATTTTTTTTTTGCTTTCAAATGGAGAAAAAACTTTTGCGCAGTTCTTCGCAAGAAGACAAGACTTTTTGTATACGACGATCTCGCTGTTTGGCAGTCAGAGACGTACTACATACGTACGATTAACGAGTAACCCCTACACACAAAGATAATGTTTGAACTCACTCATCGCATGAGCGCGTATGAAAGATATACCAATATAAAGTCAACATAACCTCAATTTGAGGTTAATTAAGCGTAACTGAAGAACGACTAAATTAATATTCATCAAATTTTCACATGCACAACGTTAGATACCCTACTATAGCATAAATAAATTTCAATGAAATTGATCTAGTAGTTTTGGAGATACTTGGGTCACAGAATTTTATACATGAATGGTATTTTCGTAATCCTCATACTTCAAAACGTAAGAAAGTTTATTTTTATCCCTACTTTCACCATGCGACCGAAAGTAATACCGTAACTTTTCTTCGAAGTCGGTAAAAACTGTTTGAATACAGTAGAAATTCCTCCTCGATAATAATAAATTAGTAATGTCCAATTTTTCTAGAAATAGTACCAGATATTTATAAAACGGAAAGATTGTTTTTTGAACTAGTTAAATCTTTCACAATTAATTACTATCGACAATTAAATTTTATGGATTGTTTTGGTTTTTACTTAATTCAATTACGTTAAACAGCTAAATTTGTAAAATTCAAAACATAATGAGCGATGTCTTCAATTTACAGTACTTCTTTTACAGTATTATGTATAAATAGATTTCATAAAAAATACATTCTTTTTTTAGTTTCCATAATTAATTATATATCCAATTTGTAGAATAAATATATAAAAGATATTTCCAATTAGTTGCAATGTTAGTGGCTAATCTCAGTGGGAATCGAATCAGCCGGATGGTAACGTAGAATGAATAAATTAAGGAAAAAGGAGGTTTGTTGTTTTTATTTACCATAAATTAATTGACTCAAAACTAGGTTGTTTCTAAATTCCAAAAATAGTTTCGTAGCTTGATTTTTCTTAGTATTAATCTTTAGTTTCGTTTTCTTTAAAAAAAAAGATCCTGTTCTCACTTCCTCTTTACTGGCAGTAAAATTGATATTAATTAACCAAAAATATTGAGAATTTTATAAACACACGTTTAATGTTAAACAGGTAAAAACCGGTGACATTTCTTATTCTTAGTACATTTTATTTAAACCCACCGGGTTGGTCTAGTGGTTAACGCGTCTTCCCAAATCAGCTGATTTGGAAGTCGAGAGTTACAGCGTTCAAGTCCTAGTAAAGCCAGATATTTTTACATGGATTTGAATACTAGATCGTGGATACTGGTGTTCTTTGGTGGTTGGGTTTCAATTAACCACACATCTCAGGTACGGTCGAACTGAGAATGTACAAGATTACACTTCATTTACACTCATACATATCATCCTCATTCATCCTCTGAAGAATTATCTAAACGGTAGTTACCGGAGGCTAAACAGGAAAAAGATAGATAGATAGTACATTTTATTTAAAACCAGAAAACCGTTTATTAAAATTATCTTTTTTAATTACTACGTTGTTTAAAACTAATTTAATTAAAAAAATTTTATTTTATTTTAAATATATAATGCTTCACTAAACCCTTTAAAAAACATTAAATAAAAGTCTCTTTGTTTCCTTTCTATAGACCCAAAATAAAATTTTAAAAAATGAAAAAGAAAAATATTGTTTTTAAAATTAGTAATTTTTTAAAATTAATTAAATTTTTATTACGTCGGTTAATTTTTTACTTTATAAGTGAGTACTAAATGAGTTTTTTTAACCGACTTTTCGAAAAAAGGTTTTGGTCTATGGAGGCTCACAATGGGAGGAGTGAAAATGAATTTTCTTCACGTTTTGAGGTACGAGAAGTACGAAAATACCATTCACTTACATTGGGGTTCCTTATACAATATATATATAGTGGCAGGATCAGTATAACGGACAAAGATTTCTTTGAATTAAGAAGAAAGAAGGAGAAAATAATACTGAAAAGAAAAATCCAGAAGGTGCTAAAAGGGATCCTTTTCTCAGAGTAACGGGTCCGTTTAACAATCTGTTCTTTGTATTACTGGCAATGAACCTTTAAAAGCTATTGTTCGACTAGAAGGGTTACCGGAACGGAATAAAAATTTATTGAAAAACATAAGGGTGCGGGCAATGAAAATTATTACGCTTCAACAATTAAAAATATGAGGTGGATGCTGGTTCTGCAGGCCAGGGGATATAAATACTTTTTGACTCGGTAGAGCACTCAAAATACAGATATAATAGATGGGACGAGATTAGGCACTCATTTGGGATAAGCCAACTGCATCCGGGAAACATGTTGCAGTTCATGCTAAAAGGAAAACATGAATGGGATAACGTAGCCTCTATGGTAACCAGAATAATACAAATCGAGGAGAAAGACGCTAGGGAGTGGGATGGGGACTGATACTGGTGGTAGGGAAATACAAGGGCAGCCCTGCTCATAATAGGGCGGTTCGCTGAGATGGGTCGCTCTCGATGAGTGACCGGCGACCCCTTGAGTTCGGTGGAAAAATGAAAAGATCGGAGACCCGGCTAGATTCCCTCCTTGGAGGGGAATTGGTTTGAGACGTAGCACAAAGAAAAAAATGAGTCCCGGCCTACTGGGTGAGCGATTCCCGAAGGACACGGAATCGCCGGATCCTGTGATCCCGGGAGGTTAGAGACCAGGCAACCACTGAGGATGCGCAATGCGTAACTGCCGGACCATCCTCAGTGGTCTTGGGGAAAAAACGAAAAAAGGGGGATATAAATACTGCCAGGAACCAGCGGATAGTCAATTAGTAGCTCTGTGAGGCCGTTTTCGGCGCAGTCGTAATAACAAGCGATAACAGTGAGTAGTTTCGCAAGCCCTAGTCGACACGGTTGCGGTGAGAGCCATAGCAGTAAGCGTATGGTAACAACGAGTGAAGAGAACGTGTCACGAGCATTCTTTTTTGCTGAATGGGTGAATACAAGAAATTTTTCGGCGAGTTATTGAATACCAATCATACATGTGTTATACGCATGTATAACACATATATGTAATGCATAATACTAACACACATGAAATACAAAAACACCGAAAGCTAGCTAAAGCACTGAAAGCAATATTATTTTCAAAAATCATTGTAGCAGTGCAATATACTTTCTTTCTTAACTAAAACCGATGATTCGCACTTACTGCGACAGCTTTTTTTTTTTAGTACTGACATAAGATGCAAGTTTTTCCTGAGAATAGCCTAGAGTATAGCAGCAAATCTATTTACTAGGAAACGTTCAGTTAAAATTGTTACCTCCAAAAAAAAAATGTTTTTTAAGAAAATTTAAATACTGAAATATTAAATAAAAATACGTCTTAAGTTACTAAACCAGTAAAAAAATTTGTTGCTACAAGAAAGGAAAGGGGGGATAGTCATTCGTGATTAAAATGTATAAAATTTATTTTGAAAAATCTACTAATATTTTACTTTTCCGTCTAGCGCTGTAGCAGAGCTATTCCTTTAGAAAGGAAAGTATTGTAATCCCCCAATTATGCGGTTTTCACCGGATCTTTAGGTTTTTGCACCTTCTTTTCTTTTTCCTGTTTAGCCTCCGGTAACTACCGTTTAGATAATACTTCAGAGGATGAATGAGGATATGTATGAGTGTGTAAATTAAGTGTAGTCTTGTACATTCTCAGTTCGACCATACCTGAGATGTGTAGTTAATTGAAACCCAACCACCAAAGAACACTGGTATCCACGATCTAGTATTCAAGTCCGTGTAAAAATAACTGGCTTTACTAGGACTTGAACGCTGGAACTCTCGACTACCAAATCAGCTGATTTGGGAAGACGCGTTCACCACCAGACCAACCCGGTGGGTTTAGGTTTTTGCACCTAAGGTACCCAAAAAAACGATGAAAATTTTCGGGATGTTAATTTAAGTAAGCGTGCGCGCGCTTATTCGGTGTCGCACCCTAAATCACCTTAATCAAAACTTTACCTCACATCAACTAAATCAAACTTTACATCACTTAAATCACCTTACTCTAATTTATTACCCGAAAGAGAACTCTCGATCGAAATTCTATATTAAAAGTGTTTTCCACTAAACTTCCATTAACGTTTATTTATTTATTTCAATTTTTGTTTCCTAAAATTATTTGTTTTAATACTTTTCCAGGAGGAAAATAAGTAAAAAATCATTTCGATTATTCTTGGATAATTTACAGGCAGTTAGATATAAATCAAATTATGTGATTATAGTTTGAAAAGAAATAATGACATACATTAAGTATACTCTGATTTATGTCTAGAAATTGATTTGTATAATAATTTACAAGATTACTCGATAAATCTATTGATAAATAAAATGAAAATAAATAAATTATCAGATATATATTTATTTATTATTTGAATATTTAGTTAACGATAAGTAGACATTAAAGTACTGAGCGATTCAAAAAGGACTTCATAACTTTAAAAACATAGAAAATTTATTGTTTTTTAGCAGCCATTTCATTCTATTAACTGCTTTCTTAGCCATTATAATTCTTATATTTATTTTGTTTTCACTTTTACAATCTTCTGTTAATAATGTGGTAGCTTTTTTTCCTTTAACCTCCGGGACAACCGTTAGGTATTGTTTCAGAGAATGAGAGAATACTCTGTAACGTGTGTGAAAATGCCATGCCTGACCGGGATTCGAACCCGTGACCTCCGGATGAAAGGCCGAGAAGCTGCTACTCGCGCCAAGGAGGCCAGCAATAATATGGTATCTCAGATTAATTAACGGGTCTGTAAACATTCTTTATTTCCTTTTTAATTTATTTGCATGCTTTCATTTACGAAATAAAACCATGATATAAATATTAAACATTAAAAAACACGACTAACAAAAAAATATTGCTGACAAACATTGCTCATTAATATAGGAAGATTAAAGAGTACAGGTGGCAATTTTGTATATAGTATTTGTATATACTACAATTTTTTTTTTAAATTTATTTAAACATATTTATAGAGCCAATGACACTCTCGGTAACGTAAGGATTCCAACGCGGGGTCACACATCTAAATTGGTTCAGCCGTTGAGTTGCTACGGTGGAGCAAACATACATACATACACCTTGAATACTACATTACACTCCTTTTTGGGCAGTCGTGTAAAAAAAAATTATAATCGTACCTCATAACATTTAAAACTGTGGAAAATAAGAATTCCAGTGACAATTATCGTAATCTAAAAACCATTTGGATAAATTCAAATCTCAAATTTCTATGATGTTTATACTCGGTGCTTAGCTCAACGGAATGGATGTATTCCGTTATTCTTCCCCCAAACTGTCTAACGTCATTGCTCCACTTTTATTATTGCTGCACGTATAAAACACTATATTAACGAGATTTATAACTCAACGTTATGTTTATTTCTGTCTAAGTTTAAGATAGTCCACACCAAGAAGTTGGTGGTGCAATTATGATTATTACGTTAGATTTTAGCAAGCTAGTTCATACTTGTCTACACACCGGGTTGGTCTAGTGGTTAACGCGTCTTCCCAAATCAGCTGATTTGGAAACCGAGAGTTCCAGCGTTCAAGTCCTAGTAAAGCCAGTTATTTTTACACGGATTTGAATACTAGATCGTGGATACCGGTATTCTTTGGTGGTTGGGTTTCAATTAACCACACATCTCAGGAATGGTCGAACTGAGAATGTACAAGACTACACTTCATTTACACTCAAACATATCATCCTCATTCATCCTCTGAAGAATTATCTAAACGGTAGTGTTACCGGAGGCTAAACAGGAGAAAAAAAAAGTTCATACTTGTCTAATTACATCATCGTAGTGCGGATACTGTTATTTGTATTGTTTCATATTTAGTTTTAAAATGAATCATTCAGTTCATAATATTTATTCGAGCAGTGTTTTACAGATATTGACATCGTTATATTAATAAACAATTCGATGACGTTTGGATCTTACAACGAATGTGTCTGAATTGTATTTTATCAAGAGAAAATGAAATGTGTAGTATTATAACTGGTTAAAATAAATATTTGTATTAATAGCCAATGTTTCAAATATTATTATCTAAGATTCAGCTTAATTTGTGTTTAATCATTTATATTGCGCATTTTTTTTTATTTATTAATTGCACCATTTATTTTGATTAATTTTTATAAAATGTATAGTAACAATATAAGAATTTAACAAAATATTTTTACCGAAATGCTAGTGTAATTTTTTGCCAGAGATACGCACAATATAAATGCATGATGGGAGGGTAACGGGAGGACAAATAACGAAATATTTTATTGCCCTAAATGTACACACACACACACACATATATATATATATATATATATATATATATATATATATATACCCACATATATACATACAAACACACACACACAAACACAGGTCTGTAAATAATGTAATGAAACTAGTATTTTTTGCAGTACAGTCGAAGTGACAACACTGTAAAGTTACTAGTAAATATATGGTTATATGAACAACTGATTTATATTAGGTATTAATAATTCTAGTTTATTATTGCCACGTGAGACGTAAACAAACTTTTCATGAAACTAGTTTTTGTTGTGAATTACAAACATGAGCGATACTAATTATGAGCAACGTTGAGCAATCAAGTTTTGTGTTTAACTCTGTGAGAATGCTACTGAAACTATTACAAAATTGAAAAGGGCGTTTGGTGATGACGCTTTCTCACGAGCCCAAGTTTTTAGGTGGTTTAAAGCATTTTCATATGGCCGGGAATCAGGTGCGGACGATCCACGCTCTGGAAGACCGTTAACGTCAAAACGTTACGACAATGTTGAGCGAATCAGAGACTTCATAGGGTACGACCGGCGATTAACTGTCAGAATGATTGCAGAACAATTGAATTTGAACCGTACCACAGTCCATCAAATTTTGACAAACGAATTGGACTTGAAACACATTCGTACAAAATTTGTCCCAGAAAACCGCACTGTTGAACAGAAAAACAACTGATCGCGGCACTGAAAATGTGCCGCAATCTTCTACGGCGAATTAAAACTGATCCTGATTTTCTACAGAATGTTATTACTGGTGATGAATCTTAGATATTTGAGTACGATCCAGAAACAAAACGCAAGAGCAAGGAGTGCACCCTTCAAACTCACCACGTCCTAAAAAAGTAAAAATGAGCATATCAAAAATCAAAACCATACTAATTTGTTTCTTCGATAGTAATGGCACTGTCCATAAGGAGGTTTTGCTACAGGACAGACTGTAAATCGATGTTTTTACCGATAAATTCTTGAAAGACTGTGGAAAAGTGTTGCTAGCGTGAGACCACCCATCAAAAACAACTGGATGCTGCATTATGACAATGCATCTTGTCACACTGCATTCTCAATTAATGAGTTTTTGGCAAAGAAAAACATTCCTGTAGTTCCTCCACCACCTTATTCACCTGAATTGAGTCCCTGCGAGTTTTTCCTGTTTCCGATTTTAAAAAGATACCTCAAAGGACACCATTTTGGAACAATAGAAAATAAAAAAAATGTAACCGATCATCTGAAGGATGTTTCGGTTTTTGAGTTCCAACACTGCTATGAAGAGTGGGAAAACCGTTTGAAGTGTTGCGTGGCTTCCTAAGGGAACTATTTCGAAGATAGAACCCACGTATAATTGGATTATAAATAAAAAGTTTTTTGAACCAGTCTCATTAATTTATTTACAGACCTCGTATATAGAATAAGGTAAAATTGAGACAAATTTGTTCAGAAAATATTACTTTCCCTGTAAATATAGCTAGAATATTTATATGAAAGGAAAATGTGTGGTGATCAAGTCAAAAATGGGATATCTGTATTTTTGCAAATCTGTATATATGTATTTATGTATGTCGCACTGTCAAAGTACCCGGCATTTCAGGAAGGATGGTATCTCAGCCTTGACATAAAGGATTTTCTTCAAATTTGGGTGAAATATTTCTATATATTGGACAGTGATCATAATTTTTTTTTCAAAATTCGTTAAGAAGGTGGAGGGATATAGTGAAAAAACGAATTTTGATTTTCTTCAGAGCCATTTTAGAGTAAACCTAATTAAAGCAAACTTGTTACCTACAATGCATATATAAATAATAAAATAAAAAAATTCCATAAATTCAACTCCCACCTCTTAAAACTGAAATGTATGTTTTTTTGTTCTTTTGCTCTATATCCCTTCGGTTTCAAATACTTTTCAAAATTTTTAAAAAAATTTATTCTTCATATATAGAGTATCAAGAAGAGACCAAAATTTTGTTTAAATTATAGACCCCGGATTTAAAATGCAGAAAAGGTTTTTTTTTAGTTTTCTTTTTCTTATTTTAGTATTTATTGAAGAGGTTGTTAGATTTAAACAAATATTTTTTAAGCTTATGAATATTTTTAGAATTTTTTTCTTTTTTTAAATTTATTCTGCATCGCTAAAAATATATATAAACTATTTCTTTTGGCTCTAATTCTTTTAATTTTTATTATTAATAACCAGGAAAGTTGTACAATAATCTGCACCAGCTTTAATTTCTGAAAGAATTTAATTAATTTTTTTTTAAATATTTTTATTTGTAGTCGCATCAACAATTAAAGTCATTAGCAAATCATCAAGATCTATGTGAATGTACCGGTAAACTTGATCAGACTCAGGCCAACCATTCCTGAGACCTGAGGTTAATTGAAACCCAACCACCAAATAACACCAATATCCGCGATCTAGTATCTAAATCCGAATAAAAGCAACTACGTTAATTACGATTTGAACCTTAGAACTCTCGACTTGGAAATCACGTGATTTACAACGAAGAGTTTAGCACTAGACCAACCCGGTGGGTAGTTAATTTTAATCTTGATTAATAGATTCGAACTGGTATTTATAAGAATGCAGGAAAATTCAACTAATCGTATTTAAAAATGCCTCAATTGCATATAAATTTTAAATTTAAAAACATTTTTGATATTGTGTTGGAAATACCGAAAATATTTGAGAAACTATATAAGAAACCACAAATTATTTTTTAAGAGCAATTTAATATTTGCTTCGTATTATAAAGAAAATAATAATAATAAAAAGATGTAAAAAAAAAATTGTTCTTGTAACTAACTATTCATTTAAAGTATCTACTATTGGTTATATTTTACTATGACTCATTCAATTTGAATGTAAAAACGGAAATATGCTGCAAATACTTCAGATGATTTACTTTGGAATTGAAATACAGGTTTTTAAGAGAGTTACGTCATTGATTATTAGTATTTTTAACCCATTAAAACCGTCTGGTATATGTCTACTCAGTCCTGTTTTATCTTTTGATAAATGAATTTTATCAATAATAGGAGGATTTTATCAATTATAAATCACCGTGATTAGTCAGTGTTCAATAAAAATCAGAATCTGGATTACGCAATTAATTTTTTAACGTACGTTGATAATTTTTAGATGTTCTGTTGAAATGGATGCTGTTATTAATTAGCTAAGTTGAATAACTTATTTTTGATAATAAACAAAGCTGGAAAGATGGTTGAAAAGTTGTTAAACTTCAAAAACAATCGCATAACCTCCTATTGTACCATTGGAATTTAAAGCGAAAGGAAAAGCTATTTAATTATCATAATATATGAATAGTAAAGGGAAGAACTAACACTTTCCTTTGTATTTAAGATAAGACTGGCCAGAAATTAACCGTAGCAGTTAAATTTTAATACTTCCTTTTTTCAATATTGGCGACTTTCCCGTAAATCCCAGAAAATTTAGGATACTTTTACATTATACGTCTACAAATAACTCCAAATCATATATCAATTACTATTTCCTCCATAAATATTTAATTACTAATATCAATAAAATAAAAATATATAAAACCCGCCGGGTTGATTTAGTGGTAAACTGGTCGTAAATCAGCTTGATTTCTAAGTCGAGAGTTCTAGGATTCAAATCCTAATAAACGTAATGCTTTTGAAAGGATTTGGATACTAGATCGTGAATAACGGTCTTTTTGACCGGTGTTAAGGTTCAATTGCCAACATTTCTAGGAATGGTCGGCCTGAGTCTGTTCAAGACTAACATTTACACGCCAGACTGCGTACATATGCCTTGGCATATCTGCAGAGTACAGTGACATCATATCGCTTTGCTGTGTTTCTCTGTAACCTGGTATTAAGTAAATAAATTTAAAAAAAATAAGGACATATAAACAACACTTATCATGAGTTAGAGCATATGTATCTGTGTACCAATACTTTATTCTCATGCTACGGTTAATTCTCCCAAATTCTTTTGAATAGTAGGAAGTAAACCGCACTGTTAACTATATGCCTGCAGTCGACATGTAGATAAATAAAAATAAATGCACTTAGGTCCTATTTAACAATCAACACCAGACAACATAATGCAACCTCGGAGGAAATCATCGCTGCAATAAGAAGAGAGGTGAGGTGTGAGGTCCCAGTTCGTGTCTCTTCCCTCAGGCCGGCCTACGGAGGCACCAAAAAAGCCACAGTGCAGCTGCACAAAAGAGACACCAGTCTGCTAGCCACCAAAGACACCATCAAAGTAGGTTGGCATTCGTGTAAAATTGAGCTGCGGCAAGAGGAGGTGAAGCGCTTCCGGTGCTGAAGTTTCGGCCATAGAGCGGCAGCCTGCAAGAGACTCGACAGATCGACCCTGTGCTACAATTGCGGAGGGCGAGGCCACAAGGTGGCAGATTGTGCGGAACCTACGAAATGCCTTGATTGTGGGCAGGGAGGACACCGAAACTGTAGCCGGGTTTGCACTCACCGCACTTCATGAAGTGCATCTATTAATAATACTGAAGCCTGGGCTGAAGCATGGCGACGTCTAGGTCTAGGAAGGTAGCCCCCATGCCTATGATGTTCTGGTTCGCCCACATGCATGAGTGGGGGGGGGGGATATCGGATTTACCTGATGATGGTATGGGGGACCCTCAAATTGTGAGGAGACGGGTCGCGTGGGGTAAGTACCATATGTGCACAACGCACACCTGGTGCTTCGTAGGTTAGGGAGGGGAAGGGTAGCTTTCCAGCTGAGGGATGGGCTGGCTATTCAGAAGAGGATGTTGGCATGTTCTGAAGGCGCTAGGAAGACCCCGGTGGGATGCCCTTACAGGGAGCTGGACAAGGAGAGCATGCTGCTGCCACGATACCCTAAGGTGACTGATCGATGCTGAATTGCCGAACTGGTTGCCTTAAGGGTGTTTCCAGCCGGAAAAATAAAACAAAATGCAACAATTAACAGTTTCGGTTGGTACCTGACCCGAAGAAAACAGAAAGATAAAATCTCTATTATTTGTATCAATAAAATTATAAAACCTATATTTAAGAAATACTATTAAAAAATCGTGCTTAATTGAACAATTTTATCACATATACACCCATTTACAACCCATGTTTTCCGGAATGACAACTGCAAAAATAGCCTGGGCTTCGTACATGGATTTTGACTTTGATGGTGATGTTATCATTAAACTTATATTATTAATCAATCCATATAGAATTATGATACAAACTGCTTTGTTAGATTACGAACCAATATCCATTGAAATAAAATGATTTAGTTAAAACAAAAAACTTGGCTATCAGTAATTACCGGTAATAGAAATTAAACTCTTGCATCTAAGACGTGGCGCCTGACTTTTCGGAAGCTGTCATTTGCATTTTTCTCATACATTGGATATTCTTATTTTATATAAAAAAAATTTTATCGATCGTTTTATAGTAATTTTACGATCACTTTTCATTGTGACAACGACCGTTCAGTAACGAAACGTTTAATGTAACTAGAACTACAAAAGAACGAAAAAAAAAGAAACCACGTTAATTCAGTGTTGTAGAAAATTTAGATGTTATTGCTTACGCAAAGGAACCACTGTAGGGGAGACGTAAAGGAGAATCTTTTCCCTCCGAGGGGAGAAGAACCCACCAACATAGCGTGTCCAGTCGCTACACCACCCCCTCCGTTTCTTGACAGTAGTGGCTTTAACGGAGGTACGTAAAGGAGCAATGAACTCTTGCTAAAGGCAGAAAATTTAATATAGCAGAATCTTGCATTCATGAATACCGAAAGAAAGAAAACGAATTTCTCGTAGCCGACGAAAACAAGAGAGCCATTTTGGCGTAAAACACGAAATATCCAGAAATAGAAGAAAAACTTATAGAGCATATACGTCAGTTTGGATCCACGATTTCTATAAAAAAAGTGTTAAGATGAAATCCTTGAAAATCGCCGATGAAATAAATATTGGTAGAAATGAATTTAAAACAAATATTAACTGGGTACGCTGATTTCTTTGGGGACGTAATTTTCCTATTCGAATAAGAACGACAATAACACAGCGGCTATTAGAAGCATACGAAGATGAATTGCTAAACGTTTCAGAGATGTGTCATAAATTTACGAAAAGGAAGAATTATTTCTTAGATTAATTTGGGAATACGGACCAGAGTATTAACCGGTGACTTTAGAAATGACATCGAAAATGAGAATTGAAAGTGTAGGTGCAAAGAGTGTTCAGATAATGCTGATTGCGAAGAACAACTTGTCTCGTCTAATACTGACAATAATTTTAGAAGGGTAAATATTACCCATTTATGTAAGTAATAAAATAAAATATGTATGTAAGCAAAATAAAATATCTACCGAAAAGTGAAAAATTTCCACCTGATATTTTCGTATGAAGACAAGAATAATGAATTAGTAATGTATATATATATATTTCAATGAACTTACAAACATCACAATTTTTACAATAATTTAACAATTTCAAAAATATTATTAACGATATTATGTCTATTTCATCTTTTTATCACATACAGAGGTCACAGTGGGTCAGTCATTCCAATGCATCGGGGGTAAACCATGAATGTCTTGTGGCGAGCCTCTAAACGATGTAATTGGACAAACCAGGGCCAGGTGCGCGATCGTTTGCTCTTCAGCTCCACATCGGTCGCATCGTGGGCTTTACGCAGCTCCCCATTGGGTCAGGCTCTTATTGCAGATACCATGATTTGTGCGAAACCTGTTGATGTTGCACCACTGTCTTCGGTGAAAAATAAATCCTGGTACTCTCAGAGATGGATCTGTCACAGGTTAGAGTTAATGGCTGCTACAGGTGGATGTCTGAACTTCAGTCTCGGGTGCTGTTTGAGAAAATCTATATCGGCATGAAAGGTAGAAGTGATGGGTTAGCAAACTGTGATGAATTGAATTTAATACACCTGGGACCGTTAACCAAGCGCTTTATTACGAAAATCTTAAATACTTGTAAAACGAAGACTGATTTCTATAAAGTGTGATTAGCTTATTATTCCTAGTAGAATGACATCTATTCTTCAACCTCTAGATATCTGTGTAAACCGATCATTTAAAACCGAACTCCGTAAACACTACACTAACTGGATGACCAACACGAGACTGTATAAATTTGACCAGTTGAATTTAAGAAACCGCTTTTGATACAGATTTTTGAATGAATTATTACGACTTGGTCAAAAATACAGGATGATTTGATTAAAAGACATTCAAGAAATTTTATATTTTGAGCGCTTACAATGGAAGTGAGGATGATTTTTTGTGGTTAAGTAATTACGAAGATAATTGCGAAGAAATTACGAAGAAACTCGTGATTTTGTAAATAAAATGCAAAAAGTAGCAATATTTTGTTTTACAATTTTTGTTTAACGTGCGTGTCTTACATGTGGGTGTGCGTGGTACATGGGTGTATACAGTACATTATTTTGTAACTACAAAAATGTATGTATAAAATAAAAAATATCTTTTAAAAAAGGTACTGAATTATAAACTATTTTTGTGCATAAAGTTATTATTATTTAAATAAAAATATAGAAAAAAATTCAGTTATTAAAAACAATAATATTTAAATAACTAAATTAATTAAAATTAATCGAATTCCAATAAATTTTCATCGTGAAAAGTATTAATGCTTCTTTTACATTAGACAATATTACTAGGTATATATAAAAAATATTACTGAATTAAATGTTTTTTCCCGCCTAAATACAAGTATAACAATTTATGTAATACTTTTTGGTAAGAGAGACAGAGAGTGAGCGAGACGATAGCGTTCAGATCTTCGACGAAAACTTATTTAGAACGTTTAATGATAAAATATTTTGTAATCAAAATTACGAAATCAATTCAAAATGATGATTTTTTTGGTTTCCAAACCAAAGGAAGATATGTTAACAAAAAATAAAAAAAATAAAATGAATTAAAGTAGAGTTCCTTTGTTTGTGTTGATAAAAGTTGACCGTTAAAAAAGGGAATTAGTTCCGTTTCCAGGTCATAATTTGTTGTAGGGTACTAATTAACAGCCAGCCAAAGGTACACTATATGGCACACGTTATAAACAGTTTATTAACCTACGTGTAATAAACAAGGAATGTCTCTAAGTTACCTATATGGCTTAGCAAATAAAACGACTATAGCCTTTACTCTATTGCGATGTAAAAAAAAAAATACGTATCGAAGAAGGTAATCAAATTCGCGAATAAATATTACTTTAGTTTTAATGTGTTACGAATAGAACCATACGAAATTGCCAGGATGTTACTACAAAAAAGAAACTCCGATTGATGCCTATTGTACCTCTAGCATTTTACATAGATAAAAATCATTAGAATGACTGGGACAGATACTATAAAGGAAAAAAAATGTTAATGTACTTTTTCTATTCAAAAACTTCCATTACACTCAATAAGAAAAAAACGTTAAAATATTTTTTCTGTTTTTATTTTTGCATTATTGTTATACGTAAATTGTAAATATTTATCATTAACTAATATAATTTTATGAAAATACTAGTGGATCCGGCAATGCTTCACTACTGCTAAATTTGAATGTACGAATTAAATCATTTAAAAAAGAAATCTGATGTGGATACCACATGACTTCCTTGCACGCCTATTAAATTACACATATTTTTTACTACAATTTTTTTTTTGTTATTGAATAATTATTTATTGTAATTTTTTTTAGAATCAGAAGTTAATAAATCAATATATTAAAAAAAAAGTTAAAAAAAAAGATTAAGTCAAATTGAACCGATGAACCTTTTCCCCTTGTAAAATCCAAATATTTCATTAATAAAAAATTTCATTAACAAAACATCTTATTTGGCTATAACTCTGGATGGAACCAGTGAAAATAAGTTCATGAAAAACTCTATCGGGATCTATAAGGGCTATCGTTGAAAAGCTCAGAATGAGGACTTATTACTTGAGTTAAGAAAAAGTCTAAAATCCAATTATTTTTTGGAATTTGAGCTTTTTTAGACACTTTTGGTTCAGTCGATTGTAATCAAAAAGGATGGTGCATAACTGGATGTTATAACAGTCCTAAATCCAAAATTTCAACACCCTTGGCTAATTGTAGTTTTACGAAATACATACGTAAGTATAGACGTCACGCCGAAATAAGTCAAAATGGATTCAGGGATGGTCAAAATGGATATTTCCGTTGAAATCTGAAATCTTTCGCGATCACAATACTTCCTTTACTTTATACAAAGGAGTAAAAAAAAACTTATAAATAAATAACCTAAAACTTCTTTTACTAAATTTAATGGCGTTGTATATATCGAGAGATATCATTTCTATCGATTGTCATTATCTATATCGATCATTGCCAATATCGACTTCTTCTGATAGTTATTATGTGATTAAATATTATTTTATTATATATTTAATTATTGCAATATATATCTAATAACATGTAAACACTCCTGAGACAAATAAAATAATAAATTGTGAAATTTTCAGCGAAACCGATTAAGTCGTTTTTGAGTTATTAGGGCACACACAAAACGAAGATTATCTTTTATTTATATAAATTATGTAATTTTATGAAAATATTAATTAAGATATACTGGAAATCTTTGACAAGTTACATACAAAAAGTAATATTGAGCTATATGGAAAACCTTTGTAGGAAAATATTACATTTTAAGTTTGTTAAAATGTAACAAACATTTTTCAGATCATTTAGCCTTGGAACTGGTTATGTACGGCGTCAGTTTTAAAACGCTGTTACAAAATCATTTTATATGGCATCTAAGTCGGTTATTCTGTTTTATATTCACAACGGAATCAGTTTTATTATACAATTTTCAACGACGTTTATACGATGTAAAATGTTTTATTTAAACTAGAAAGAATAAGACCATTTTTTTCTCAGAAATGTGCTTGTGTGTGTGTTTGTGTTTTGTGTGACTTGTGTATTATAATTGCTATGACGATTGGATTTATTTATTATTTACAAAAATAGCTTATCTTGTAGAAACATATCGATGTATTGAAACGCATATATATTATGATATACGGCACACACACACAAAAAAGAATTTGTGGTCATAAATACGTCACTTTTACTTGAGGTCTGTAAATATCTTTTCAGACAAATGATATCGGTAAACATGTAACACATATCGATTCGTAATGAATAACAGTATACAGTAAAAATTGTTTTTTGTCAATCTGAATAGCCTTTTGAGTGGTGGGGATTTTTATAAAACGTAGTTTTCTGAATCTACTTTCACTTCACTAACATATGTTTCTAATCTGTGATTTATGACACGGGTTTTTCATCATATTTTGCCCAATTTTCAACCGATTTGCCTGAAAGTATTATTTTTAAAATCAGCAAACAATTTTTCATGAACACAAAGCAAAAAAAAAAACTTTCGCTAATAAAAGACGTGGTAGAAATGCGCAAAAAAAATTCTACAATTAAATTATCGTAATTTTGTACTGTTACAATTTTTTTGTTGTTACAGGCATAAAGAATATCCAATCGTAACGGTTTTTTGGTCAAAATCTGTTAAATCTCTTTAATATATTGTAATTTTTGGAAAATTTTTTCACAAGAGGGTAGCATAAGACCATGAAGGGAGGCAATCAGATACCAACATATTTTCGCGGAGCGCTAATCAAGTGGGGGTCATTGTGATAGGAAAAGGTTAAGTAGATTTATTATATTTCCTGTTTATGGTAATGACCACCTTTTTTTAGCCTCTGGGACTGCTGTTAGCTATTGCTTCAGAGGATGAGATGAAATGACAATTTTGTAGCGTTTGAAAATGCCATGCCTGACCGGGATACGAACCTGAGACCTCCAGATGAAAGATTCCTGATGGTAATAACCTCTGATAATTAACAAAATATAACACAAATTTTTGTGGTAGGATGTTATTAATGAATTGGCTTTTTTCTTGTAATTAGGTCGATGTTATCATATACAACTCGTGTATATATATTTAAATTGTAACAGCAATATCATTATTTGTAATCTGAACTGTCAATTGAGGTTAGTATAATTTTACGTTGGTGTGCATGAGAGACGTGTTAAAAGAAAAACATAATTATAGGAGTTGTATTAGATAACCTATATTTAAAAGTATTTATGTAATTAAATCTTATTAATAACAATATACAAACCTCTTTAGAACGTAAAAAAAGTAATTATTTTTATCAGTAATACTAATTATTTTACCGACTTTTCGAAGAAAAGTACGTTATTATTTTCGGTTACAAGGTGGAATTGAGGGTGTAAATGATTTTTTTTTATATTTATTTTTGAGGTATGAGGAGTACGAAAATACCACTCACTTATACATTTATTTTCAGAGCTATGTATAAATTTTTGTGGCTCGAAAATATCCAGAACTAATGGATTAATTTTATTGAAGATTAAATATGTTGCAGTAGTGTATCTGAAGTTGTACATCTGAAAATTTGATGAAGACTGGTTGAGTCAATCTTGAGTTACGTTCAATTTAATGTCGAAAAAATTTTGGCGTACAATTTAGAATTTAGAAGCGTGGTTCGTTATCATGCTAGAGGTTGGAATGTTGATGTTTCTTTATCTGTGACATCTATTGTTGAGTTAAACATGCCATATTTTTCAAAGTACTGAAATTTTTATTTTTTTAAACTTTTTATTTGACATGTAATTATTATTTATGGATCAAAGGTTTTTTTTCTAAAATTTTAGATTAGAATGAGTGGTACTTTTTTAAAAGGGAACAAAATAAAATAACGAAAAGTTTTCTTGGCTACAACTGCCCAAGATTTTTTTTATGACTAACATCGATAATGTCATTATTTGTAATTGAATTATCAAGATGGGAAAGTATAATAATTTTTAGGGTGGTGTAACGACAGAAGAGGTATTTGAGAAACATAATTAAAGCTATTTTAGATAACCTAAATTTATAAGTATTTATATAATTAAATTTCGTTAATATCAAATTGCCTTAGAACATAAAAAATATAATTATTTTTATCAATAATATATTTTATTATTAGAATACCTTTTTTTTTACGATATTCTATTTTTATTTATTTATAATAGATTTTTACAAAATAATTTATTTTTTAAGGATATACATTGTATAAGTAATAAAACCAATTCTTGGATTGCTGCTAATGTAATGTGATTTTTGTAGTATTCTAGATGCAATTTAGTTTTGCAGATCTTATTATTCGGTAGAAGGTTTGAAAATATGTTAGTCACGCATTTGTTAGATAATATGATAAAATGTTTAAAAAAAAATTCTTCTTTGTGCTTATTTAAATACTAGCAATAAAGCCGTTGGACGATAAAAAATGCAACGGGATCTAGAAAACAGTTGTTGACAGTTACTTTCATTAAAATGTAAAATGTGGAAGTGAATGCTCTATAATAATCATCTGAAAAATATTGGAGATGGATTGAATTTCACTAGTTTTTGCTTGTTTTTATACTTTAATTTTTGTTTTTGATGTGAATACGTCTTATGAATTGTCGCTAGGAAATATCGATGAACGAGTTGAAAGTTAAATCAGTGCTACACTCATACCAATCAAAATTATATTTTACGCAACATAGAAATTCAGAGCTAATTATGATCAGACTTGAGTTTTAAATCTAAACTTGAAAATAGAACTTAAACAAAACAAATTGTATTTCGTTTTAAAGATAAACGATATAATATCTGTGTAAAACCAATGTCGTAACCTACCAAATACCACGCGCTTCGCAAATTACACTTGGATTTCATAATACAGTCACTTTCAAATAAGCGTTGTCCAATTGAAATAAATTTAGTTGTAAACAATAGAAAACTAAAATATAAAAATCAACATAACAATAAAATAGTTTTGTGATATTTGCGTTTTGTAAAACAAAAGCTAATAAAGTTGTAATACTTTCTTGATATTGGTTATCTATTCTTATATAGTGGAAAAATATATGAAAAATTTACCTAATATTTCTTTTTTAGGGTGGGGTTCTTTTATAATTTTATTATAAATTAAATGAAACTTCATTTGTGGCAATCTGTTAATCAACACGTACCCTCATATACAGTAGTTTCTATACAAAATTTCATCAAAATGTGTTTATCTAATCAAAAGTTATTAATCTTCAAACACGCTAACACACGTTCATAAATACGAAACTAACTAAATAAAATTTAATTTATAATGACGTTTTACTGTAAAATTATCATAATATGTTCAAATAAATCAAAAAAAGTATTAAAGATTCAAAAAATCTGTATATTTTTATTTTTACTGCCTCACCCTTCTTAAAAATCACCTTCCAATAATTTAAAAAAAAATATTTTTCTACTTTTACTATGTTAAATGGAAGAAACTAAAAAAAAATACTACTAAAAAATATATAACCAATCAAATTTTACTTAAGATTTCTTTGTGGTGGCTGGGGTGTGATGAAATTTTATTATAATATTAAAACTAAAAGTTTTTTAAACTCAATAAAATTTTTTATATTCAAAAATTTATATTTTTAAACTTTGATCGGTTCCTTCTTAATATTGCCCCCAAAGTATTTTTTTTGGAGTTGTTTGTGCTACTACTACTACTACTACTACTACTACTATAATGCATAAGAAACATTAAAAAAATTCGGTTAAAAAATATGGATTAAATAAAAAGATAGCTTTTTCTATTTTTGGGGAGAGAGGAATTTTAGGGCAAATTAAAAAAAAAAAATGGTATGATAAGCATGCACGCATGAAGCTTAATATAAAGTGAGGTTATGTTAGCAAAATTTTTAGAAAATTGACCTTCAATAAACCCCCCTTTAGAGATACTGATCCCGAAATTTAATCAACAAACTGCCTCATATATAGTAAGTCTATGTATAAAGTTTCATCAAAATCGGTTTATCTAGTCAAAAGTTATTAAGTTTCAAACAAGTCAACACACGTACATACGTAAATACGTACGAACATTAATTCCCCTCTTTTTTTAGAGGGTTCCTGGGTCATGGAACGGAGAAAAATGCAAAAAATCCGTATCCCATTTTTTAATTGATTACCATTCTTTCCTTCTTACAACTTAACTCTAGAGCTAAGGTGCAGGAGAAATAAAAGAATCTCAGAATTCTTTATAAGAATACAGGCAAAATGGGTTATTCATGCAATCAGAAATCAAGAAAACGCTTACAAGAGAATAAATCACAACAAAACGAATCCGTCTAGATTGGCGCCTCTTAGTTCAAGTGAACGAGTTAAAGAGTTTATATAGCGAAAAAAACGGAATAACGAGCAACCGTGTAGAAGGGTTAGACCAACTACTCTTGGGATGTTGTCAGATGGGAGTAAAATGATATAAAAATATTAATTTCTCTGTAATATGGCCACTGAAATGATAATCAACAAAATGAGTTTAATATTAGATGGTCACACAACAATAGATATTTAGAAAATGTGTTATTATATCAACATCCACGTGTCCAAATATAAGATATATTCAGGTAAATTCTTACGTGTAGCTAATGCAGCTACCATGTATGTTTATCGTACATTATTCAATTGCTTACGCAGGATTCATATTTGTTGAGAGTTTTCTTTACATAAAATGTATTTCTTTTTTCTCTTTAGCTTCCGGAAGCACCATAAGTTATTATTTCAGAGGATGATACATATGAGTGTAAATGAAGTGTAGTCTTATACAATGTCAGGTCGACCATTCCTGAGATGTGTGATTAATTGAAACCCAACCACCAAAAAACACCGGTATCCACGATATAGTATTCAAATCCTTATAATACACTGACGTATTAGAACTCTGACTTCGAAATCAGCTGATTTGTGATGACGAGTTCACAGCTAGACCAACCCGGTGGATATATACAGTATACTTCGTAAAGATTTCCTGTAACGGTAATAAATGAAATAATGACTATGTAACTTTAATTCTTAACTGGCATTAGGTTGGTTATAATGCGAATACATCCCAACCTCGTAGGGGAAGATACCCGCCTTGTGACGCTGCCAACCGTCACAACCCCCCCTCTGTTCCTAGCCCTGATGGGCCATAACGAGAGTCGTCTTTCGCCCTCTAACTTTTTACATATCACAGTAATAAGCCAGGATTCGTTGAGATACCACCGATGTAAATGACTCGGTAGATATTTACATCGGTGATTCTTAAACTCAGCTTTTGCCTTCGCTGTAAGCCTCGTTCGGACATCTTGAATGTCCTACATCGTTGCCCTCTGAACTAGCTAACCGAGTTCGCGAAAGCACGAACCCTGCGCCTAGTTCTACTTTTAAGTGAACCACTTTCTTGTAAATGTCTCATAGATTCGAGGTAAATTGGAAAAAAAAACATACCACCAAAAATGTTGTCCGCGACAACGTAATTTAGTCCTAGTTCGTTTAGTGAACTCTGTAATGTAATGTGAATACATTCCAACCTCATAGGGGTAGACACCCGCCTTGTGACGCTTCCGGTCGCTACAGCACCACCCTTCCTAGTCTTCATGGGCTTTAACGGGAGGTAATGTGAATACAACAGAAAGATTAGAGATTATTACAAGTGGATGTAAAATTTTCAAAGGACATTTAAATTTTATAAATAGAAACAGAAAAGGGTCAGCTAAGTTTTTATAAAAGTCTGTAATAAATTTAACTTGATGTAAAAATTCCTCACTGTTCATGTTGAGCAAATTATTTGTGTTATAAAGGTTTCAATTAGACCCCCCCCCCCCCGCCGGGGAAAGATAAAATCTGCCGTTAAACAAATCGATAGACTTTCAATTTCTATTAAGGTTTTTCAAGAAAATGGTTCTTTAAGAAATTTATATATTTCTCGGAAAGTATAAATTTGTGAGAGTTGATTAGTAAATTGTGTATAAATACAATTTAAAAAATACATTTGTATGTATTTACATATACATTGTAAATAACATTATTTACATTTACATGTAAAATACATTACATTTTATGTATTTTACAAATACACAATTTATATATTGTATTTACACACTGTTGTGTAAATTTTGTGTGAAAGAAATTTATATACATTAAATATATAAATAAATCTATCTTAGAATTCTACTTGTAAATAAGCATGTAATTATGAAAATATTACAATTTTATAAAAAAAAAATATTTTACTACTCTTGATTTTGGGTTTTTTAATTGGTGGATGTATATTTTATTTTTTTAATCGTTGCTAAGTGAATACGGCAAAATAAAATACTACTACTGAGAGGAAATGAGTAAATAAGAAAATTATACGAGATGGAATTTAAGACTGACTGTTCAGAGATACCAAGGGATTTGTAACAATATGTTGATGAAATATCCAGACTGTAATAAGTTAAAATAATTAATCTAAAATGTCTGACCAATACATAATGTAATGAAAAGGGCTGATTCTATATACACTTTGCTAAATGAATTAGTCAAGAGAGAGAGAAATGAATTGTTTTGTTTGTAGTGTGGTGCTCCAGACATTCTGAATAGTTCAGGATTGATTAAACGACCCACTCACTTTGTACAATTCCATCTCGTTACATTGGAATTCTACTAACGTATTAAAGGAATGTAATAAATTAGTATAAATAATAAATCTTTCTTTTTGGTGTATATGTGATCCGAATAATAAAAAAATTTCATTAAATGGAAAAGGTATTTAATTTTAACAGTATACTCATATTCTATTTTCAATTATCCTGTGTAAAAATCTCAAATATACGACTGAAAATAAAAGTAATGAAATGCGTACATATGTGTGGAAAAACACACTCAAGTATTTGTCCCTTTTATATTTTTTTCTTCGGATTTAATCATAATTTTATTTTCATATTTTATTGAAACGCGTTATTTTTTAATTATTTTCGAAATACATAGATTATAAAAAATTAAAATTCAATTGCATATTTTCACTACAATTAATTATCTAACATAGTTAAATATAAAATACTGCATGTTTTTTTCCTCCTAATTTAATATTAAAATTGTTTGATCGTTTGGGCGGGATTAAATATCAAACTTGTATAAGAAAATTACTCGTAAAAACTTTTTTTTTTTACGAGAAATTATTTTTATAATATAAATTATCTCAGAACAATTATAAAATATATAAATGTTTGCTTCCACTTCCCGACACGCGATTAAAACCGCGTTCTGGGAAATTCCTACAACTGCGGGTTGTTTCTGATGCATGGCTTACACACACAACTTAATTTTAAATACTTATTTTATTTGAATATATTCTTTATTTATTTCAATGATCCTAACTAAAGCGTGCGTAGTAGACCGTATTTAATTCGCATGGGTGTGGCGGTACTAGCGGCGACGGTCAGTACTAACTAAAATAATTCAATTTCACAACTTACTTAAAATAAATTTCGCTTAAACTATCGGCAGACTGGTGTAACCGCGAGGCTTAACGCACTAGGTACCGAATCAATCGGCCGATCGAGTTCGAGACCCAGCCAGACCGTGTTTTTTTTCACTTTAAATATTATTAATTTATTTAATTCTACCGCTCATCTGTGACGTCACAACATAGATGACTACAACAGCTGTACGTCAGTGCTACCAACCTTTGACATATTAACTAAATAAAATAAAATAAATAATTAATATATAAAGTGTAAAAAATAATTTGGTTGGCATCCCTGTGGAATTTCAAATTTCCCAGTCCAAGAGGTAAGGAAAAGGGAATCTCCCACAGAGAAATTCCAAGATGACGGAATGCGACACTAACGCTCCTTGTTGTGACAGAAGATACTACTGACGCAGTATACCCACTAAGCCACTAGTTTAGAGAATTTTTCTGTGGTGAGTGTGCGATTTTGCAAAACTTTTTTTATAAATATATTTTTGAACTAACAAAAAATATATGGCATCATTGTCCCATATATAAAAGTAATCTGACCAAGTTTGGTCAAAATCGGTCTAGTAGTTCTGGAGATATAAGGTGATAGAGGCCAACACTGAACACACACACACACATACATACGAACATTAAGATCCGGAAAATTTTCAACCGGGTTTTTGTTTTTTGGCTTCCTTAGGTGTCAAAATCCGGTGAAAACTGCATATGTCTAAACTGGACCGATTAGAATATTTTCCCTTCTACAACCATAGGGTTATCTAGACGGTAAAGTAAAAATGACCATCACCATCATTTTCGTAAGTCTCACGTTTATGGTTTTCTAAGCACAAAAATACTAAAATTATGTAGTAGATTATAAAATTTTGTACGTGTATATATATATATATATATATATATATATATATGTTTGAGCCCATACGATCGTTTGAATTGATTTATTTATATCTCTCGACTGATTTAAACAATTACGAAATTTGGCGCATTAGGATGACTTATTCTATTACAATTTTTCGTTTTAATTCGGATGAGAAAATAAATTATTATGGGGATGTTGAATTTCGAAGTAGTGTTGACAATTAATGAAATTTTACACACCTTTTTTTTCTATACAAGGGTGGTTCAATAATTAAAAAGACAAATAACTGTTGAAAACTGATAATTTATTCAATTACAATAAAACTAAATGATACTTTTTAACATAATCCCCAGCTACATTTAGGCACTAGTACTTGTTTTCTGTGAAATTTCTTATTCCAGTCCTAAAGAATTTTTCATCTCGGTGAGAGATTTTGTACCGCATTCTGGACCGTTCAAATTCTGCAACGTTAAAAACTTTTGTGAACCAAATTGAAAAAATATCGAGGTGAGGAATTTAATGTGGATGTAGTAATACCTCCCGATCTAACTTTTGATTAGTACCTTATTTCTTTTTAGCGGTAAGGCGGTGCGCGTTATCATGTTAGAGAACCTTTTGAGAAAGAACCAGGACTTTTTCTTCTTACTACACGTTTAAATTGTAGCACGACTAAATAGTATTAGCTATTGATTGTACATTGTTTACCTAATTTATCTTTATAAATTGGGTTTATATAATCCCTAAATATGATTAATATCACTTTACCGCTAACGCGTAGGTTTTGAATTTTTCCCTGATGGGCGAACTCGAATATACTCTCATATTTGGATTTCTGCTTGATGAATCCCAGTTTCATCACCAGTTATTACGCGATTTAAAAATCATTATTTTCCGCAATCGTTGTTTAAAAGCCTTAAAAATATGAATTTGGGTATCGATTTTGAGACATCCTAACTCATACCTTCCGTACGAACCGTCTCGGAACTTACCTCGAATATGTTTTAGGATAATTCAGATTATCATTAAGAGATACAGGAATGGACAGAGCCGCTATTTGCACTGTAATTTTTCAGCAGGTTCAAAAATTTCTGTGCGTCTACACTTGGAGAATAAAATCACGGTTTAAAAAAACGACCGAGCATCACAAAATAAAAATCTTATCACACCACATGCTATTCTTCTTTGGTACACGCTTCAAGAGTAGCCGAAATTTTGAAATAAATAAACGAGAAATAATTAATAAAAATTAAAAAAACACGACTGTCCCAAAAAATAAAAACATTGCTGACAAACATTACTCTTTAATATAGGATAATTACTAATCCAGTAATTAAAGAGAATGTATGTGACAATTCTGTAAATAGTATAATTTTATTTTCAATTTGTTAAAATTTATTTAAACATATATGCATATTTATAAAGCCTATGACCCTCCCGGTAACGTAAGGATTCCAACGCGGATCATATATCTAAATCGGTTCAGTCGTTGAGCTGCTACGGTAGAACAAACATACATACATACACTCTAAATACATTACACTCCTTTCTGGGCACTCGTGTAATAATCATGATCTGTTAGATCGAGACTGTACCTCATGCGAGCAAATACCCGTTTGAATTTTGAAAACCGGACGATTGTTTGTAAATATATTATAAGATCATCACATTGCACCATCCAAAACAGCGCTTCAGGGGGAAATGTTTATTACCAGTTGATGGTGATGATTGGTCTGGCCTCGCACGTGGTGCTTGCATCAACGCACCACTCTAGCATCACACGCAGTCCCCACGGGAACCCATTATTATTATTAAACAGAATTTCTTAAATCTATTTAATATAATTTTATTTAACGTACATTTAATTATATTATTTTTGTAATATTATTCATTCGATTGATTCGAGTTATTCAGTTCAAACTCAGCACACACAAGGATAGATTTACAGTTATATAGATAGGCTTACAGTTCACCGTTCATTATTTCGAAGTCTAGTGTTCTACGGTTCAAATCTTAGTAAAGGCATTTACTTTTAATCGGATTTGAATACTAGATCGTGGATACCGGTGTTCTTTGGTAGTTGGATTTTAATTAACCCAAACACGTCAGGAACGGTTGATCTGAGACTGTAAAAGACTACATTTCATTTGCATTCATATACATATCATTCTCTGAAGTAATACCTTACGGTGGTTCCGGAGGCTAAACAGATTAAGAAAAAAGGTTCACAGTTCATTAATTGAATTCATTAAAGTTTGGGCTTCAACCAGCATATTGTTACTCCACTACTATATATATTATATAACCTATGAAGGGTGCTAACTTGAACGTCAGATATTTTTAATTTTTTTCTACTCAACAGCTTTTCCGTTGTTGCATTTGTCTAATATTGAACGACCCTAATGCTTATTAAAAAAAAAAACAATTCTATCAGAAATACGAATAGATACAATAATATTGAAAAAATTTGTCTTGTAAAAATATTTAATAACATTGCCCCCACACTAAAAATGTTTTTTTTAAATATAACTTTTTTTTTCTTGAAAAGCTGCTGAAAAGTTTTCAGGTTAATAGGAGTAATATTTAAATATACATTTTTTCTGGTAATTAAATTCTCTTCATCGTAACTAAATAAGACTGCCTTAGCAAAGAATTTTGTACTTTAGACCGTATCAAAAATTTATTTCATTTACTTTGTAATTATTTTTATTTTTTTATAAATTAGAAAATAATTGATTTTTTAAAGGTAATAATAATTTTAAATTTTTTCACTAGGACTGAATTTTAAAATTTAAGAAAAACATAAGAAACTTTAGCAAATTTTTGCTGCAATATTTTACATTTTTGCTCAATATTTGTCTTTTTATTACTTTTTCTAAAGATAGAAGAAATTATAATTATGAATAGGATTTGCTGTTGTTACAATTTCCGGGACTTATGCTGCTATATTATCCTTGAATGTACTAAATTATATTTTAAAAGATTATTATATTTTTATAATAAGATTTCTTTGCAAGCATACGATTATAAATTAAAAAACAATCCTGTAACGTATTTCATAGAAAATTATCCTTGTACTAAACATTATGATAACATTATTAAGAACTTAAGAAGAATTAATAAAAAAACTTCAAAGGACCTTTTTCTCATGCTTGGCGTGTACCTACTTAGATTGTATTTCTATATTCCTTTCCTTATTTTTATCAAGATTTTCCCTTTTTGCATTTCATTAATGCAAATTTTTTATCTAGGCATATTTTTTTAACCCCAAACACATATATTAAATAAAACTTACATTTTGTTAAAACGATTAAAATACTAAAAAGGAAATAATATTAGTTTTTAAAATTTCTATTTTTTGGAAGTCGCACCAAATTAATTTTTCAAGTTACTATTAATTTATTTCTATTTAATCTTCACTACAAGAAGTTTAACTGCAAAGTAGGATTAAAAAATAATTTTTGTTGAGTTCAGTGCGTTTTTGCTTTGAAGAACAAAATATAACGTACATTCATGTGCATGTATGTATGTAATGAATTAATAATTTTTTTTTTCCGGAGGGAGGTGGAAATGCATTTACGCTCGGAGTGTAGGGCTCCCGCTGATAGTATTATCCAATCACTATCAGCAGACTACAGACTAAAACCACCCCCCTTTCTACCAGGACCCGACCCGGAACCGTTTAACACATTACTTCCGGTCGAGTCCTCCTATACTAGCCTAGGTGCTACCTAATTTTCAGGACTATCCAGGTCAACCTTTTTGGCCCTGAGAATGTTGCCTACACTTTCCCAGCTGCTCAGGTCACGGAGAGCATCATCGCAACCACGTTGTGGGGGCTCAGTGCTCCGAGATCCGCCTCTAGTGTTCCTCGATCTGCCATCCACCGAGCACATTTGAAAAAGGTGTGCTCAGCGTCGTCCCGTGCACCGGGGCTATAGAGGCAGTCGGGGGACGGCGCTTTCCCTATGACATGGAGGTAAGCGCGGAAGTACCCGTGACCCGTTAAAAATTGGGTCATGAAGTACTCCACCTCTTCATGCCGTCGCTCCGTCCTCGGCCTGACCAGAGGGATAAGCCTTGCGGTCCATCGTCCTCTGGTCTCGTGGTTCCAGGTCTCTTGCCATGCGAGGAACGTGCGAGTGCGTTCCACGTAATAATAATAATAATTTTTAAGACAGGTGGAAAAACATTAAAACCAAAATGGTTCAAAAAGCAGAGCGTGTTCACCACGTAAAAGAGTTTAAAAATATGCGTGGTGGACGTCAGAATATGTCGATCTTATAAGACAAAAGTCTGGATA